>NW_011495050.1:4393277-4402166 GCF_000754665.1 Bison bison bison
GCCCATGGGATTTTCTAGGCAAGAGTACTGGAGTGGGTCGCTAGTGCCTTCTCTGGAGTTGTAATCTAAGTAGGTTAAATTTGCCAAGAAACAACTTCATGTAATTCTATAATTCAAATTATGTTTTTGAGTTATATAGACTCCCTTTTAATTTTTATCAATATTCAGAAATGTAAGACATACAGACTAGCAACTCACTTTATTGACTTCAGCAATTTCTCGCCTCTCTTCACTAGCAAAACGAGGTGGGCCAGCCCGGTCATCTTTTGAGCCATCTTCTTCCACATATGGAATAAGTTGCTGAGAGTGACAGACACAAGTTAAAAGTCAAAGATATGACACACAATTTCCAATTATACTGGCATAGGTAATACATCTAATTAAGATAAATTTTTATACTTTTATCTTAACAGTACAAAAATATATTTTAATTCAAGTGATGGCCTAAAATAAAAGCATTAGAAGTATATATCATTTCAATGAGTTCTATACATTTGCTTTTTGGGTTTCTTTTGCAAAACAGTCCTTTTAGCAAAATTAGTTGTCACATGTAATTAAGTAATATCCTACTCAGTCAATCAGCAAATATTTAATTGGCAGACACTGGGTGAGCAGACACTGCAAAAATAATGCCAAATAAGATACAAGTCCTACCCTTAAGTACTTTATGTCCATTCAGCTAGAATAGGCTTCCTTGATCTATACTAGAAAGAAAGGAACTTCATGGACGTATATTATATAATTGTGATTTACTTGCTATTGAAGTGTCTATGTAGATTTCTAGATGTCTTATATTTGGGAGAAAGTTTTTTTGTAAGAGAAAAAGTTTATATAGCAATGAAACTTCCAGCAGAATTATAATTAAATATGTATAGATTTGTGATGACATTTGTTTGATGAAACCCCTTGTACAGTCACCAGAGACTTGTCTCTTCCATCTTATATTACCAATGCAGGAATAGGACAGAGGTAAGTAACTAGTATAACCAGCAATCAATCTAGCCAAACTTCTGTGAATTCTTGGGACAAATATAAATTTGCCTACATCCACAACTACTTTCTTCCTTTCCTCTCTCCAAATGCGGACAGTGGTCCTTCATCTCAAATACATTTAGTCTTCATTCCTGTACACTGATTCCTCTGCCCTCCCGACTTCATTATTTATTTCCCCTGACCTCACCTGACTGTTTTTTTCCATTTTCATCTAAACAAGTTCTCCCATTTGGAAGGGGCGGGGTGGGGGGTGGTAGGGGGGAACCCAAACTCTATCCCTCCTACCACCTACTTCTTCTTTTGTTTTTAGTCTAAGCTTCTTGAAAGATGGATATCCACTTTTTGGCTTCAGTTCCTTACCTCCTGTTTAATCTTCAGCTCACTGTGATCTGACTTCTGTTGCTATCTTTCTACCAAAGCTCTGACCAAATATACCAACAGTTTTCCTCTAGCAAAATCTGCTGGACAGTTTTCATTCCTTATTTTCCTTGACTTTTCTGCAGCCTCTGTCAGAGTCCACTATATTTCTGACCCTCCACATCTGACCACTTTTTTTCAGGCTGTATTGCAGTTTACTCTTTGTCTGTTCACCCCATACATGCTGATCACTCAAATAAGAAAGCACTGACGACATGGAACTGTTCTTTATATAGAGTGAGAGAACATCTAACCCCACTCTCTGCCACCAGCTACCTCTGGTGGCAGAGATTATCACTTGTCAACAGGAAAGGACCACCTATAAAAATAACCGTATACCTGATTAACTAAAATATACCTACGATCCAAGATTAAACTTAAAGAAATATATTTAAAACTAGAGTGATTCTACTAAGATAATTTAATAATGATGAAAATGGTCATAACCTTTTATCCATAAAGAACTTACATGAAAACCACTGTAAAAGTATTTTACAATACTATTAAAATGTCTACTAAGACATCATGCACTGACTTAATTAAAATGAGACACTGACAGCAATAATAGAAGTGCCAGAGATAATCTCTGATAATCTCCCCCAACAACAAAAATTCACCATCAGCCTGGATGCTAAAGTCTGTAAGAAATTATCAACATGAAAAGACAGTTCTATATATATATACACACACACATATATCTCACAATTTAATCTTTTCTAGTCAAAAGTGAAACCAGTATGATCAAAATCTGAAAATACTGTGAAAATAGAAGAGAAAAAGGGAAAAAATTACAAATGTCCTAAGACTCTTACATTCACCCTCCCTCGACCACTAAAACTTGCCTCTACTGGAATGGGATCCATCCCTCCGCAGTTTTCATTGCATTTATCATAGACCAATCTCAGCTTCCTGAAGAGAATAGAAAGTTGGCGAAGGTGATCCTGTAGTTTTGCTAACCGGTCTTGGTATGTTCCAGTATGGTAAGTGACACCATTTGGCAGCTTCTCGGACAAAAACCCAGAAACAAAAAGTAATGAAAATCAAGATTTTCTTTAAGCAAAGCTAACGAACAGAAACAATCTTTGAGCAATGCATAAAAGCAAGCTGTTCCTCACAATGAATCAAGTGCAACTTTAAGAATTTAACAGTAATACATGCTCATTTATTAATTAGCTCCTTAGCATACTGTCAAGCAGTTCTACAAGACTTTGTGATAAGCCTTTCTGATCAGTTGAAATGCTTTCTGCCTCTAACTTTTGATTATATTTATACCATAGCTTTGTATTATAACTAAAAAGAATACACAATTTTAATATCACTTAAGATAATGTAAAAGCAGCAAGGTGCTGAACTCAACCAGGAGCTGAATTCAAACAACTCAAAATACAATTTTAAGAAAAAGAAGAAGGAAAAAAATGAAGATAGGACTTTTCAGTAGAAGAAAAAGAAGAGTATGCTGCCGTTGTTGCAAAAATAATCTCAAGATACCTTAACTATTATAATTAAGATGTTCTGGGCATGCATTAAAACATAAAGCTGTCACCAAAAGTTTTACTTTAAAAGAAATCAATAGCAGGCGATATATAGTAACAAATCAATCTGTACTTGAATATTATTAATAAATTATTGCAAATAACTGCTATGATCATAACTCTGTCTTGGATGCTTATATATTTTTAATTCAGGAATTTTACCAAAAGAAGCCAAAATACATACTGAAATGACAAAAATCACAGATAAATGGAAAAACTACTACTTACTTACAACTAAATGCATATTTTGTGCAGTGCTGAAACTTACAAAATCTTCCTCTCTGTGTACATCTTTACAATATTTTATTCCCACAATTTGATCTGTGAAATTATCCTAAAACTAGAATTAACAAAGTTTGTACAATGGTTTCTAGTATACAATTTCATTAAAATCACTAATTCATACACTTAGGGATTACAAAGTGACTTAAAATCAAAACTCCAAATAATGTTTAAAGCTAGAAGATCAATCCAGTCTTTTCTAAACCTCACTTCATCCTTTTTTTCTTTCCTAAACAGCTGAGGTAGGAATCAAAAAAAGCCTGATACAGTGTTCAGAGAAGAAAGAAAATAAGAGCCACTATTGTTCCAAGTAGGTAAAACCATAAGCACAGAGGGGGAAAAAAAAAAGACCAAAGGTGTATACGTAATTATACATATACAGTTATTAAAAGGTGTGAGTCAAGTTGCTCAATCGTGTCCGACTCTTTGCGGCCCCATGGACTGTAGCCTACCAGGCTCCTCCCTCCATGGGATTCTCCAGGCAAGAGTACTGGAGTGGGTTGCCATTTCCTTCTCCAATTAAAAGGTGTAATAGTTCATGAAAGATTTAACAGGAAGATAGACTTAATAATTGATTTTCTTCTTTTATCTCACTTCTAAATTTCCTGTAATGTTATGGTTTACAATTTAAGGAGATGGATCTTTTAAAATTCTTTGAAATTAGTTTTTATAATATTAGGATTTGGGGAAATTTTCAAGCATTAAAACATTCTGAAGATGATATCTCAAAGAAAAGGGTTAAAGTATCAAAGACTGAATTAGTGAAAACAGTTTAAAGGACAAAAGCATTGAGAGTTCACCCTCCACAATACTATGTGGGATTTCTCATGATCTTTCAATTTATGAAGTTTCAAAAAATTAAAAAATAAGAAAAAATTTTCAAAGGGTCACTGCTTTCTTGTTTGGGTGACAATAAGAAATATAATAATTACACTTTACATACAGAAGCAGGCTATACCTTTATTATGGTACTACATTTTTTGTACCTACATTGTAGGTACTACATACTTTGCCTATATTTTGTATTTAATAAAGACTAAAGATACTCATGATGTACTCTGCATATAAGTTAAATAAGCAGGGTGACAATATACAGCCTTGACATACTCCTTTTCCTATTTGGGACCAGTCTGTTGTTCCATGTCCAGTTCTAACTGTTGCTTCCTGACCTGCATACAGGTTTCTCAAGAGGCAGGTCAGGTGGTCTGGTATTCCCATCTCTTTCAGAATTGTCCACAGTTTATTGTGATCCACACAGTCAAAGGCTTTGGCATAGTCAATAAAGCAGAAATAGATGTTTTTCTGGAACTCTCTTGCTTTTTCCATGATCCAGCAGATGTTGGCAATTTGATCTCTGGTTCCTCTGCCTTTTCTAAAACCAGCTTGAACATCTGGAAGTTCACGGTTCATGTATTGCTGAAGCCTGGCTTGGAGAATTTTGAGCATTATTTTACTAGCTTGTGAGATGAGTGCAATTGTGCGGTAGTTTGAGCATTCTTTGGCATTGCCTTTCTTTGGAATTGGAATGAAAACTGACCTTTTCCAGTCCTGTGGCCACTGCTGAGTTTTGTGCTGGGCTTGAAGACGCACAAGCTGGAATCAAGATTGCCAGGAGAAATATTAATAACCACAGATATTCAGATGACACCACCCTTATGGCAGAAAGTGAAGAGGAGCTAAAGAGCCTCTTGATGAAAGTTAAAGAGGAGTCACAAGGTTGGCTTAAAGCTCAGCATTCAGAAAACTAAGATCATGGCGTCTGGTCCCATCACTTCATGGGAAGTAGATGGGGAAACAGTGGAAACAGTGTCAGACTTTATTTTTGGGGGCTCCAAAATCACTGTAGATGGAGATTGCAACCATGAAATTAAAAGACGCTTACTCTTTGGAAGGAAAGTTATGACCAACCTAGACAGCATATTAAAAAGCAGAGACATTACTTTGCCAACAAAGGTCCATCTAGTCAAGGCTATGGTTTTTCCAGTGGTCATGTATGGATGTAAGAGTTGGACTGTGAAGAAGGCTGAGTGCCGAAGAATTGATGCTTTTGAACTGTGGTGTTGGAGAAGACTCTTGCGAGTCCCTTGGACTACAAGGAGATCCAACCAGTCCATTCTAAAGGAGATCAGTCCTGGGTGTTCATTGGAAGGACTGATGTTGAAGCTGAAACTCTAGTACTTTGGCCACCTCATGCAAAGAGTTGACTCATTGGAAAAGACTCTGATGCTGGGAGGGATTGGGGGCAAGAGGAGAGGGGGATGACAGAGGATGAGATGGCTGGATGGCATCACTGACTGGATGGACATGAGTTTGAGTGAACTCCGGGAGTTGGTGATGGACAGAGAGGCCTGGCGTGCTGCGATTCATGGGGTCACAAAGAGTTGGACACGACTGAGTGACTGAACTGAGAAGATACTCACATTTCTATCTCTATTTAGTATAGTGCACATGTATAAGAGTATGTTTTGTATGTATCTAATAAACATGATCCAAGGATCATCTGCAAGGAGATCCAACCAGTCCATTCTAAAGGAAATCAGTCCTGAATACTCACTGGAAGGACTGATGCTGAAGCTGAAACTCCAATACTTTGGTCACCTGATGCGAAGAACTGACTCACTCATTCCCTGATGCTGGGAAAGACTGAAGGTGGGAGGAGAAGGGGACGACAGAGGATGAGATGGTTGTATGGCACCACTGACTCAATGGACATGAGTTTAAGCAAGTTCCGGGAGTTGGTGATGGACAGGGAAGCCTGGCGTGCTGCAGTCCATGGGGTCGCAAAGAATCAGACATGACTGAGTGACTGAACTGAACTGTGGAGAGAGGTTAGACAGGTAGCAGAGGAGGAGGAATGTTCACTGTAATGTCCCTTTTCATGTCTGAATTCATAATATATTTTATACTTAAAAAAAAAAAGTAAGATTTAAAGCATAACAAATAGAACCAAAGCAATACTTTTTCATGCAAGGAATCAACCTAGGTTCTAGTGATTTGGGGGAGACATCTGTTAGCCCCATGAAATTTTATTCAGAATGTTTCTTTATATGTGCAGTCATCTCAGAAAAGAGTCTGTAGTTTTCATCAGATTCTCAAGCGGCTAAAGGACAACTAATAAAGAAGGACTTCTCTAAAACCAATGCTCAGAAATAACCTCAGAAGTTGGTATTTATGGCACGTCATCAAGAAACACAAGCTGGAATCAAGATTGCCGGGAGAAATATCAATAACCTCAGATATGCAGATGACACCACCCTTATGGCAGAAAGTGAAGAGGAAAAAGCCTCTTGATGAAAGTGAAAGTGGAGAGTGAAAAAGTTGGCTCAACATTCAGAAAACGAAGATCATGGCATCTGGTCCCATCACTTCATGGGAAATAGATGGGGAAACAAGTGTTAGACTTTATTTTTCTGGGCTCCAAAATCACTGCAGATGGTGACAGCAGCCATGAAATTAAAAGACGCTTACTCCTTGGAAGGAAAGTTATGACCAACCTAGATAGCATATTCAAAAGCAGAGACATTACTTTGCCAACAAAGGTTCGTCTAGTCAAGGCTATGGTTTTTCCCGTGGTCATTTATGGATGTGAGAGTTGGACTGTGAAGAAAGCTGAGCACCAAAGAATTGATGCTTTTGAACTGTGGTGTTGGACAAGACTCTTGCGAGTCCCTTGGACTACAAGGAGATCCAACCAGTCCATTCTGAAGGAGATCAGCCCTGGGATTTCTTTACAAGGAATGATGCTAAAGCTGAAACTCCAGTACTTTGGCCACCTCATGCAAAGAGTTGACTCATTGGAAAAGACTCTGATGCTGGGAAGGATTGGGGGCAAGAGGAGAAGGGGACGACAGAGGATGAGATGGCTGGATGGCATCACTGACTCCATGGACGTCTCAGTGAACTCCGGGAGTTGGTGATGGACAGGGAGGCCTGGCATGCTGCGATTCATGGGGTCGCAAAGAGTCGGACACGACTGAGCGACTGATCTGATCTGATCTGATCCTTCTGGATTAATAATATAGAAGATAATTTAAAAAATTTGAAATTAAAAATGTATTAACAAATAGTTTATATGTAGTCTTGTTTGTACCACTTCTCCTCCCAGCTTTCTATAAATTAAGGAGCACACTGTTGCTTAATTTACAGCCAATTATGATATGGCCCAAAGGTTCTTAGTGAGTTAAAACACAGAATTCACAAGCACAAAGAAAAAGTTATTGTAGTCCTTACAAATTGGTTTTGAATATATGTCCACATGTAATCTAGTTATTGATAGTATCTTTTGAAAGAGTTCAGTTCTTTCACTGTCAGTCATGGATGTGTATTAGATCTCTGTTAATAATACAAACTGTTGATAGCAAGTTAGTATAATAAAAAGGTTAGTAGAAAAAGCTACCAGTCATATATGATGTTGAGTAAATTCTTCAAGTCTCAGTTTCCTTAATTGTAAAATAGAGATAAAAATACTTCTTAGAACTGTTCTTACAACAATGTTCCTAAGGAAAGTATTTGATAAATGTTAGCTAGTAGCTCTACTAGTCCAATACAGCAGCTTAAAAATAAATATTTGCTAAATTCTGAGAGATCATTTAATCTATTTTAATCATCTTACATTTTAATCTATAAATTTTTAAAACAATTGCCAAAGATTTCATATCTCCTCTTGGATTCCCTTTTTATCTCACAGTGGCTTATTAACAGGGTCTTAAAATATTTCCATACAGTTGTATTACTTCTAGAATCAATAGGAAAAACACCCCAACCATTGTATTTAAAAAGGCAATAAAACAATCTTTATTGCAGCTGAAATAAGAGTTTGAAAGTTCTAAGAGTCTGAGGACCTGGTTTCAAATTTACCCTACACTGACTATCACCTCTGTCACTTCACCTCTCAGAATAGAGAGGTGAATCCATAGAATCCTCATCCATAAAACAAGAATGATATCCACATCACATACTAGTAAGATAAGCCTTAAACATGGGTTAGTAAAACAGTAAAATGGTGCTGGACTGACATGATATCCAAATGCAAAAAAAAAAAACAGATCTATATCTATCAGTATTTTTAAAAAGTAACTCCATGTGGATCATAGACCTAAATGTAAAACCTAAGACTATAAAACTTCAGAAGAAAACATAAGAAATCTTTGGGTTAGGCAAAGACTTCTTAGGTATGGTACCAAAACCCAAAATCTGTAAAAGGACAAATCAATAAATTGGATTCCATTAAAGTTTAAAATATCTGTTCTTCAAAAGACAATGTGAAGAGAATAAAAAGACATGCCACAGACTGGGAGAAAGTACTGATGAAACAGAAAGACATACAATTCCAAAAAAAAAAAAAAAACCAAGGAAAAAGACAGTAACAACTACTGGCAAGGATGAGGAAACTTTTGGAAAAGTTTCTTAGAATAGTAATCAATCATTTCCCTCATAACCCAGCAATTCCACGCCTAGGCATCTACCTACTCAAGAGAAATGAAACATATGTTCACACAAACATTTGTAGCTGAACACTCAGAAGTGTTATTTATAATAGCTCCAAAGTGGATACAGACCAAATGGCCATCAACAGATACACTAATTGTGATATATTCATACAATAGAATACTGTTCAGCAATGAAATGGAATGACCTATTGATATTTGTTGAGTGAAAGAAGCCA
>NW_011495050.1:4402266-4408009 GCF_000754665.1 Bison bison bison
CCCCGCCCCCAATCATAGTGTATGATTTCATGTGTAGGAAACTCTAGAAAATGCCAACTAGCTATGATGCCAGAAATCAAAAGAGAGACTGCCTGTGGACGGAAAGCCAGAAGTGAATTTAAAAGGGGCACGAGAATGTGCTCACTTCTCCACAGAGGGAACTGTGGGGTGATGGACGTTGGTTTCACAAGTACACATGCGTCAAAACTTTGAATAAATGCATTGTATTGGGAATCAGTTATACCAAAATAAAGCTGTTTAGCAAAAATGGTTAGCAGAATCTGAATTCAACTCCTTGAACAATCACAAAGTATTCTGTGGAAAAATATGAGATTAAAATAACCCAAAGAGCGTGGAGGAGTGAGGCCCACCTCTACCTTGAAAGATACAAGAGTTCACCTAGGGCCTACAGAACCTGGTCGAATCTAGAAAATGCGGCTTCATCCTTTTCAGAAATCCGGTCTGGAAAACATCACCTTCACATCTTGGGGACAGACACTTTATCGGGGAACACTTCTGAATGTAAATGGGGGCGACTCCATACTCGTGGATTGCCCAGAGCAGCCGCATCGACGCCGAGGGACCCCAGGTAACAAACAAGCTGCTCCTTCCCTCGCAGAAGCACCTCGCTTTCTCCAAGCACGCCCCGGAGAGGGGCCCGCCCTCCTTCCCACCTGCATGTTCCTCAGGAGTTGGAAGATCTCCATGGTGCGGTACACGATGTCTTGGACCGTTTCCTGCCCGATTCTGCAGAGCGATGCAGTGTTGACCTCTCGGGCCGCCTGCTGGGCCTGGGGCCCGGCGAAGGGCCCGGGCGCCATCCCCGACGCCGCCAGCGGAGGGGTGGACATGGCGTGGCAGCGGCGTCAGGTCAGCAGGGCTGGAGGATAGGTGTCGGGGATGTCCCCCGACGCTGCTCGACCTCAGGCCTCGGAGTAAGCAGGAGCTTGTGAGACTCGAGCGGTCTGATTTTAAAACAGCGGCCGCGACTTCCGCCACGGTGACGTGAAGCGCCGTCAGACGTCACAGGGCCCGCCCACTCGGCTGGTCCCTGGGAACTTGCGGTTCAAGGACGGCTGGGATTGGACTGGACGCGCGGGGGGTCGGATCGGACATGTTGAGCAGCCAATCACTGGGTGAACTCCAAACAGAGGGGGCGGTGCGCGGGGTGGAAGACAGGTGGGCTTTCCCACAGTTCGTTTCCCAGTCTCAGCCAGTGGTTAAAATTCTTAATAGAACTCTGAATTCGTGTTAATTTCCTTGCTGATTATTGCCTTGTCACGAGCCTACGAAGTTTGTAGTATTACTTTCCTTTCACAGCTAGAAGGCAGACTCAGAGGGGCTAGTTCGACATGTTTCGTCACAAACAACTTGCAACTGAAAACCTGAAATTTGAGTTTTTGATAGTCCAAGCTTTACTGTGACGTGATACTAATTTCCCATTTGTTGTTGTTTCCTGCTAAAAAGTCCGTTTATTTGACAAGCTTTCCTGATCACAGAAAGTATAAAATTAACACTTCTGTCTCTCATGGCACACAATTCCTCCACTTCCTTCCCTTTTCTGACTTTGGCACTATGTTATATATAATTTTCAGTCTGTCTTCTTTCTGACTTATCCTTGCCTTATTCACACAGACCAGATATCCTGGACTAAAATTCAAAGTTAGCACTGCCCAACTGTGGACAAATCACATCAGCTTCCATGTAAAAGCGTGGGAGTAACCATCAGTTCAGTCCAGTCTCTCAGTTGTGTCAGACGCTTTGAAACCACATGGACTGAGGCCAGACTTTCCTGTCCATCACCAACTTATGGAGCTTGCTCAGACTCATGTCCATCCAGTCGGTGATGCCATGCAACCATCTCATCCTCTGTTGCCTCCTCCTCCTCCTGCCTTCAACCTTTCGCAGCGTCAGGGTCTTTTCCAGTGAGTCAGTTCTTCGCGTCAGGTGGCCAAAGTATTGGAGCTTCAGCTTCGGCATCAGTCCTTCCAATAAATATTCAGGGCTGATTTCTTTTAGGACAGAATGGTTGGATCTCCTTGCAGTCCAAGAGACTCTTCAAGAGTCTTCTCCAGCACCATAGTTCAAAAGCATCAATTCTTCGGTGCTCAGCTTTCCTTATAGTCCAACTCTCACATCCATACATAATTACTGAAAAAACCATAGCTTTGACTACGTGGACCTTTGTTGGCAAAGTAATGTCTCTGCTTTTTAATATGCTGTCTAAGTTGTTCATGGGCTTCCCTAGTAGCTCAGATGGTAAAGCATCCACCTGTAATGCAGGAGACCAGGGTTCAATCCCTGGGTCAGGAAGATCCCCTGGAGAAGGAAATGGCAACCCACTCCAGTATTCTTGCTTGGAGAATCCCACGGACAGAGGAGCCTGGTGGGCTACAATCTATAGGGTCGCAAAGAGTCAGACACGACTGAGCAACTAACACACACACAAGTTGTTCATAGCTTTTCTTCCAAGGAGCAAGTGTCTTTTAATTTCATGGCTGCAGTCACCATCTGCAGTGATTTTGGAGCCCAAGAAAATAAAGTCTGTCACTGTTTCCATTGTTTCCCCATCTATTTGCATGAAGTGATGGGACCAGATGCCATGATCTTCGTTTTTTTGATGTTGAGTTTTAAGCCAACTTTTTCACTCTCCTTTTTCACTTTCAAGCAAGTTTTTTTCATTCTTCTTTGCTTTCTGCCATAAGGATGGTGTCATCTGCATATCTGAGATTATTGATATTTCTCCTGGCAATCTTGATTCCAGCTTGTGCTTCACCTAGCCGGGCATTTCGCATGATGGGAAACCTTTGGGATTCTTGATAGTATTAAGTGAGATTCTGAATATAAAGTACTTATAGTTCAAAGCATAAGTATTCAATAAATGTGTTCACATGTGTAACAGTGAGAAGAAATAGGTAAAGTGAGAAGTAAGGAATAAAGTTGTCCCAGGACAGAGGCGATAGGAATACTAAGAGACAGAAACAGGAAAAGAAGACCATAATAACAAAGTTGACAATAGCCTGAGAGATTGAAGGAAAATCAAGATTATATCATACCATGGAAGCCACAGGAAGCACAGGTTAGGAAAGGAGCTCTTGGTGAACAGTGTCGAATACTACTGTAAAAGGAGGTATCTTAATTTAAAGAATAGGAATGCTGCTGCTGCTGGAATATTAAGTGGAAAATTCTTGCCTGACATAGTGTAGAAAAAATGGTGAAGTGAGATAGCAACTATGTGTTCAATCCAGGAGCTATGCTGCCTTTTTCCTTTGCAACATAATGTCTGATTTTAATAGACATCAGGGTGAATATATGTCTCAGTTTTCATTACATGTTGGCAAGGCTGTTTGACTTGGTCATAGCCAGTGGGTTAGAAGCATGGGTGACATGTGAGGCTATTGGCAGTTTTGTCTAAAAGAAGGGAACCATCTGAAGAGCATGATAACCAATGAAACAAACAGGCAACCTGTGGAATGGGAGAAAATATTTTGCAAACCATAATATTCACATAAGGGCCTAATATCCAAAATATATAGGAACTTATACCACTAAATAGCAAAAGGACAAATAATTCATTTAAAAATTTGACAGAGGCTCTCAATAGATATTTTTCTAAAGAAGACGTAAAAATGGCCAAAGCGTCCATGGAAAAAAATCAAATCAAAATCATCAGAGAAATGCAAATCAAAATCACAAGGAGATATCACCTCACACCTATTAAAATGGCTATTATCAAAGATAAGAGATAAGAGTTGGCTATAATGTAGAGAAAAGGGAACCTTTGTGCACTGGTGGTAGAAATGTGAATTGGAACAGCCACTGTGGAAAAGAGTATGGAGGTTCCTCAAAAACTTAAAAATAAAACTACCATATTATATAGCAATCACACTCCTGAGTATATATCAAGAAGAATTGAAATGAGGATTTCAAAGAGATATCTACATTCCCACGTTCATTGCAGCATTATTCACAATAGCAGAAATGTAGAAATGACCCAAATAGTCATCAACAAATGAATGGATAAAGAAAATGTGGTGCGTGCATGTATTTCAACCTTTAAAAAGAAGCAGATTCCATCCTTTGTGATAACAAGGATAGACCTACAAGACGTTGTGCTACGTTAATTAAGTCAGTCACAGAAGATCAAATGCAGCCATGATGTATGTTATATGAGGGGTCTAAAATAGTCAAATGTATAGAAGTAGATAATAGAATTGGAGAAGGAAATGGCAACCCACTCCAGTGTTCTTGCCTGGAGAATCTCAGGGACACGGGAGCCTGGTGGGCTGCTGTCTCTGGGTTTGCACAGAGTCGGACACGACTGAAGTGACTTAGCATAGCATAGCATACCAGGGAATGGAGGCAGAGGTTTATGGGGAGTTGTTCTAATGGATAAAGGTTAATTATGCAAGATGAGAAAGTTCCAGAGATGTGATGTACAATATAATCGGTATAGTTAATAAGATACTGTATACTTAAAAATGTGTTATGAGGGTTAATCTCATATTGTATCCTTAACACACACACACACACACACACACACACACACAACCCCAAAGGGACACAAGGAAATTGCTGGAGGTGATGAATATATGTATTACCTTGATTGTGATGATGGTAAAATGAGTATATACCTATTTCCAAACTCACCAAATTGTGTACATTAATTGTGTGCAGTTCTTTGTATACCAGTTATTCTTCAATAAAGCTTGAGGGGTGGACAAAAAGAAGAGAGCCTCCAATTTCTCCTTCCAACTGGAATTCAGACATTGTGGCTGCAGCTCAAATGAGCTCTTATTTGGGGACATTTTTTGTCACATGCAGCTGAATCTAATTCTAGCTGCTGAAGTGGCAACTTTGGAATTAGACCTGAGCTCCATTTAGTTCTTCTTGATTCCAACGTAGTTTCTCCTAATATTATGATTTACCGCCTCTCCTTTAAATGATCCAAAAAAACAGACCAGAGCCCCTTTTGACCTGGTCCACCATCCCCAGTGGTGCCACAAGCTCTTGTGTACTTTCAAGAGTGGAGTTAGCTTTGCTTCTGTTCCCACAGAAAGTGCTCACCTCTGCACTTTCTAGAACCTGGGCATGCTCAATTGTTCAGTCATGTCCAACTCTTTGAGACCCCATGGACTATAGTTTGCCAGGCTCTTCTGTCTGTGGAATTTTCCAGGCAAGAATCCTGGAATGGGTTGCCATTTCCTCCCCCAGAGGATCTTCTTGACTGAGGGACTGAATGCCCATCTCCATCTCCTCCATTGGCAGGTGAATTCTTTACCATTGAGCCACCTGGGAAACCTAGCACCTAGGAGATGAACGATCCTGGGATGTTTTGTGGAGTTAGGATACTGTGCTAGTTAAATCAAAGGTTGTAGGTCACTGCTGTTAGTCTGAACCTAAAAGCCAATATTTGAGAGTACACTGACTGGAAAGCAGTGGACACTCAGGGTAGGGAAGAGAGAAACATAGATTATGGAAAGATATAATGAAAGGAAAACCCCTCTCAAGTCAGCACAATGGAAACCAGATTTGCTTTGTTTTTACATAGTTTAGTGGGCTTAAGCTGGTCTATCGGCCAAGGCAATGGCATCCCACTCCAGTACTGTTACCTAGAAAATCCCATGGACGGAGGAGCCTGGTAGGCTGCAGTCCACAGGGTCACTAACAGTCAGACACGACTGAGCGACTTCACTTTCACTTTTCACTTTCATGCATTGGAGAAGGAAATGGCAACCTACTC
>NW_011495050.1:4409529-4417843 GCF_000754665.1 Bison bison bison
AAAAATCCTCTTGATGAAGGTGAAAGAGGAGAGTGAAAAAGTTGGCTTAAAACTCAACATTCAGAAAACGAAGATCATGGCATCTGGTCCCATCACTTCACGGGAAATAGATGAAACAGTGGAAACAGTGTCAGACTTTATTTTTGGGGGCTTCAAAAATCACTGCAGATGGTGATTGCAGCCATGAAATTAAAAGACGCTTACTCCTGGGAAGGAAAGTTATGACCAACCTAGATAGCATATTAAAAAGCAGAGACATTACTTTACCAACAGAGGTCTGTCTAGTCAAGGCTATGGTTTTTCCTGTGGTTATGTATGGATGTGAGAGTTGGACTGTGAAGAAAGCTGAGTGCCAAAGAATTGATGCTTTTGAACTGTGATGTTGGAGAAGACTCTTGAGAGTCCCTTGGACTGCAAGGAGATCCAACCAGTCCATTCTGAAGGAGATCAGTCCTAGGATTTCTTTGGAAGGAATGATACTAAAGCTGAAACTCCAATACTTTGGCCACCTCATGCGAAGAGTTGACTCATTGGAAAAGACTCTGATGCCGGGAGGGGTTAGGGGCAGGAGGAGAAGGGGACGACAGAGGATGAGATGGCTGGATGGCATCGCTGACTCGATGGTCGTGAGTCTCAGTGAACTCCGGGAGTTGGTGATAGACAGGGAGCCCTGGCGTGCTGCAATTCATGGGGTTGCAAAGAGTCAGACACGACTGAGTGACTGAACTGAACTAAACTGTTTAAAAATGTCAGTATTGGCTGCATTCACGCTGCCCCAATCTACTGCTTCAGTATCTAAGGGGATGCCTGGGAAACTCTTTCAAATTACACCTTTTTTGTCTCTCTTTCTTACCCTAGCCCCTCAATTCCATTTGTATTTTGATACAATTTATTTCCCCACCTTTCACCTTAGCTTATTGAAAACTTCTGATCTGAAAAACAGATTCCTTCATCGATTGCTTTAGAGAGAATCATCTTACAACCAATTTTGTTTAGTTAGGGTAATAATGTAAAGTGAAAATACCTGTATTTTAAAATGTTAACACATATTCTGAGAGGTAAAACTATTAAGGTATGGTAAGCCAATGCATTTCTCTTAGGAGAACATCATGTACAGATTGAATTTTGAGCAGATTTTTGAGAGAGGAGTAACAGATAATGGTTTGGCCGAGGAGCGGGGAGGCATCTCGTGTTTTGGCAAAGGATGAAACAGACAAATCAGGGGTAAGGAATTGAAAATGTTCAGGAGAGCAATAATGTTGGGAGAAAGTACTGACTGGTCACTGGCCAAGTTTTCAGAAAGAACCAATTTGACAAACAGCTCCTACTTTCACTCACTTTTTCCCAAGGTCAGGGAGGTGAATGAGTGATGAGACTGGATCTAGGATCAATTAATCAGTCTCCCCTCCCCCTACCTTCTTTCTCTTCCTTTGGCTAGCCTCCACAGTGCCTTATTCTCACCTCGCCCTCAGGCGCTGTCCCTACCCTGCCTGGGACTGGTTGGCAATTCCAGAGAAAGGCAAAGGAAAACCATATTCTATAACCTAGCTGATACTCCAGGAGAAGGCTAATATTTTGCCTTTATCCCTTTGAATTTTCTGTACCTACTTCTCATTGTATTTGTTCTGCTGGGTTAAAAGAAAGGCAATATTATGTCCTTTAAATCTCAACGCCTGGTCTAATTGCAAAGAAAGTAGAGAATTAAGATAAATCTACTTATCTCCCTGAAACTCCGCTTTCACCATGTTAGTCTCTGTTTATCTCCTTCATATGATTCCAATCATCTCCATAAAAAGTCTCAGTTTCTCTGACTTCTCAAGGCCTCCCATTTTTTACTTCTACTTTGCATAAGCAATGTTATTTCTCACTGTGTGGAGTGGATCAGTCATGGTCCTTGCCATCCTCAGGGCCCTTTCTAAGGGAAACTGTTCTTCCTACTTAGGCGGCAGTCTTAGGTATCCATTTCCATACCATATGACTCCTGGTCCCAGCTGAAGATTAGGGATAGGCATGTGACCCAAGGGCAACCAGTGTGTACGCTGACCAGCAGTATGTCACCTGACTTTGTACAAAAAGCTCTGCTCAAACCAGGATGAAAGTAATAAACTGGGATGATCAGGAAGTGTTTCTCACGACTTTGAAGGGGAAAGAAAGAGTGAATCAGGCAATAATCTAAGGGAACAGGGTAGTTGGGAGCTAGACAAGAAATGAACTCAAAGAGAAGCAGAGACTGACAGAGGCTGGTAGTGTTGGAAGGGACGACTGGAAGAAGCTTGCATTTCAGGACCATGAGACCTCATGCACCATCTTTCTACCATAATTCATTTGACCTCAGAGGATGTGCTTTTCCACACAAGTTGCTCACAAATTTGCACAGAAGCTCTGGACTCCTGAACATGCCTGATGGGGTCCTGCATGTTCTGTTTATGTCCTACCTTTTCTTAGCTCTTGCCTCTTTTGCACCCATGCACTGAGCATTGTCACATTGTCCTTGAAGCTTTTCGAAGGCGCCAAGTTCTTTCCAACCTCGGAGTTTTCCTACAGGTTCTTTCCACGCTGTGAATTACTTTTCCCCACCTCACTCACTCCCAACACTTATTTCCCTCCTGGCTTCCTCTTCATTTAAATTCCAAGTGAAATGTTACTCCCTTGTACTTTCCCAAGTGAAATGTGATCTCTGTCTTATTCTGAGCACTTCCTGTTCCATCCTTTCATAGCACCAGTCATCGTTTGCAATGATATCTTTACTTGCACATTTATTTATTTGATGACTACTCCTTCCAAGTCTAGAAGCTACATGTGGAATAAGGAGAAGGGATATTTCTTCACCACTGTGTTCTTTGCATTTAGCTCAATGCCTAGGACATTGTAGATTTTTAATAGCCATTAAATGAATGAATGAATCAAATATATTAAATGATTTCCCCACTTTGGCTCAATCCTAACTACCTTTCTTAATTCAGATGTCAGATCCTTCACTCCTTTCTCTATCTCAGTGCTTCTTTTTTCTCCCATCTTTTAATTACGTTTATAGTTCAATCACTAAAAGTGTATTTGACATATATTATTATATCATTCGTTATTCCTTAATTGTTTTATGCATGCTTGGTTAATTTATCCACTGATTAAAGCAGGGATTGTGACACATGCCATGGATCCCCTCCTTCCTCAAAGTGCCTAGCACAGTACTAGACATGTTATGAAAATTTAATAAATACTTGGCAGCCTGAATCAAGTCCCTTTCCGTGATTGCACCAAAACACAGATATGAGATGCTATGCAGTTCTAGAGACTTACATTGAAGTCTCACGTGTTAGGAAAAAGTTCATCAGGATAAGAAAGTGATAAGAAAGTGAAAGTGAAGTTGCTCAGTCATGTCCGACTCTTTGCGACCCCGTGGACTGCAGCCCATCAGGCTCCTCCGTCCATGGGATTCTCCAGGCAAGAATACCGGAGTGGGTTGCCATTTCCTTTTCCAGGAAATCTTCCCAACCCAGGGATCGAACCTGGGTCTCCCGCATTGCAGGCAGACGCTTTAACCTCTGAGCCACCAGGGAAAGGCCCACAGATGAAGATCTGGAATAAGCCCTGGGGAGGTTTTAAAGTCCATCTAAAAACATAGTCCTAATGTGTTTTTCAATTAAAACTTAGCCAACTAAGACCTGCTTTATGCTTTGAATACTAATAATCAGATTCATTGGTTCCCTTTGCATGAGCAAAGTCATAAGTGGGGAGAAAACCCTGTTTATTCATCTCAAATTAGACTTTAACATTTCCTAGCATAAGATTCAAAAGTATTGCTTTTAGTTCTACTTTTTGGACCTAGCTACCTTAATTTAAAAAATCTTATCTTTATCTCACCTCTATACCTAGATTATAAAAATCTTTGAAAGCAGGCACCGTATCTTCTTTCTTTTCAAAGAAATGGTTTTTATTAATTTAGTTTTACATGCAATAAAGTTGCACATATTTCAAGTGTACAGTTTGAGTTTTGACATATGTTTATGGAGAAGGCAATGGCACCCCACTCCAGTACTCTTGCCCAGAAAATCCCATGGACGGAGGAGCCTGGAAGGCTGCAGTCCATGGAGTCGCTGAGGGTCAGACACGACTGAGCGACTTCACTTTCACTTTTCACTTTCATGCATTGGAGAAGGAAATGGCAACCCACTCCAGTGTTCTTGCCTGGAGAATCCCAGGGACGGGGGAGCCTGTTGGGCTGCCGTCTATGGGGTCACACAGAGTCAGACACAACTGAAGTGACTTAGCAGTAGCAGTACACCGAATAACTACCACAGTCAAGATGCTGAACTTTCTTAAAATTTTATTTATTTCTTTCTGGCTGTGCTGGCTCTTTGTTACTGCTCAGGCTTTTCTCTAGTTGTGGCGAGCGGGGGCTCCTCTCCAGCTGCAGGGCACAAGCTTCTTACTGTGGTGGCATCTTTTGTTGCAGAGCCCCGGCTCTAGGGTACGTGGGCTCCAGTAGTTGGCAGCTCACAGGCTTAGCTGGTCTGGGGCCTGAGGGATCTTCCTAGACCAGGGATCGGAACTGTGTCCACTACATTGGCGGGTGGATTATTAACCACTGGGCCAGCAGGGAACCCCAAGACATGGAACATTTCTAACACCTCCAAACTTTCAATGTGATGTTTTCCCTCGTGCCTCACTGTGTGTCCCTTATGTTATGAAATCACTTACCTATTTCTATTATTATAGATAAATGTTCATTTTATAGACTTTTATAAAAGTGTAAACATCAGTATGTGCACTTTATTGCCTGGATTTTTTTCATTGAGTATAATAATTTTGAGTCATTACCTGTTGATGCAAATATTAGTGAGTGGTACCTTTTGACTGCTGAGTACTATTCCACTGCATGGTCATACCATATTTTGTTTATCTCTTCACTCCTGATGGATATTTGGGTTATTTCCACTTTTAGAATATTACAAATGAAGCTGCTATGAACATCTGTAAACATGTTTTCGTATAGAATCAGGTTATAGATGGTGGATTCACTGGCTTATAGATAGTGCTTGTTTAAATTTTAACAAATCCACTAAACTGTTTTCTAAAGCGTTTGTACAATTTGACATCCCCACCAACACTTTCTGAGGTGAGATCACCCCCAGCACTTGGTATTGCCAGTGTTTTTAATTCTAATTGTTATGAAAAGTATTTAATTTATGTATATCATTGTTTATTTTTTTCTCATGATGAGGAACATTTTTTTTCCATGTGCTTATTATCCATGTCTATCTTTTATGACGTGTCTGTCAAATCTTTTTCACATTTGTAAACTGGCACGTTGTTTGAGTTCTTTTTAAATTCTGGATTCAAGTTCTTTGATATAACTTTCAAATTTTAGCTTCTTGTGGAATTTCAGGTCACTGAGAATTTGTATTTTTCTGCTTCTTTGTGTTTTGGGGTATTTTGGATTCTACCATGGGCATTCTGAAAGTTTTGTTGTATAGACTCTGGGTTCTATTATATTCCTCTGAGAAACTTTGTTGATGTTTCCTTTTTATACCATCAAGTAATTTGGTACAGCATAAGCTATAACTCTTTTCTTACTTTCTGTGGGCAGTCATCTAAATTTTAGTTCAATTCTTTAGGCCTTTGCTGTATTGTTTTAAATCTGTCCCACATATGCTTGGTTAAAGTGTCAACATGAACCTTTTAAAAAAGTTTTCATGCATAGGATTAGAGATTTACCTAATCCTCTGGGATTCTCTTTCCACCATCCAGTGTTGGCTGCTGTACAGGCTCTTTCCTTGGTTCTTCTTTCAAGGAAGATGGTGGGGCTTCTCTTATAGTTTTAGCTTCTTGAGTTTCAATAAACTCTGTTCAGTTCAGTTCAGTTCAGTCGCTCAGTCGTGTCTGACTCTTTGCGACCCCATGAATCACAGCACACCAGGCCTCCCTGTCTATTACCAACTCCTGGAGTTCACCCAGACTCACATCCATTGAGTTGGTGATGCCATCCAGCCATCTCATCCTCTGTCGTCCCCTTCTCCTCCTGCCCCCAATCCCTCCCGGCATCAGAGTCTTTTCCAATGAGTCAACTTTTCGCATGAGGTGGCCAAAGTACTGGAGTTTCAGCTTTAGCATCATTCCTTCCAAAGAAATCCCAGGGCTGATCTCCTTCAGAAGAGACTGGTTGGATCTCCTTGCAGTCCAAGGGACTTTCAAGAGTCTTCTCCAACATCACAGTTCAAAAGTATCAATTCTTCGGTGCTCAGCCTTCTTCACAGTCCAACTCTCACATCCATACATGACCACAGGAAAAACCATAGCCTTGACTAGATGAACCTTTGTTGGCAAAGTAATGTCTCTGCTTTTGAATATGCTGTCTAGGTTGGTCATAACTTTCCTTCCAAGGAGTAAACTCTGTTACTGCAGCCCAAGTCTGGGGCAAAACCATAGGAAAATGCAGAACTTACCCCATGCTTGTTGCTGCTCCACATTTCTATACTTCCCTCCATAATCTGCCTGCTTTTGTTTACTCTTCGGAATCTTCAGGTTTATTTTTTTTTCCAGAGTCTATAATTGTTACAAGGGGGAAGATTAGTCTAAAAGGGGGTTATGCCCCCATAACTGAAGGGAACTCCATTATATTCTTATCCCTTATCTGTTATCTTATCCCTTGCTCCATCTCTGTAAAGCTATGGCAGGAGCTTAGAGATCAGGTCTCCATTTTCCTTTCTGCTTCTTCATGAATACACATAGCCAAGACAATTGAAAAGACATACAGGATTCAAACAGAAGTTGGGATGTTCGGGATGTTGTTAAGGGAGAGAGCAGATGTCAAATTTTCCTAAGCATTGCAGAATAGATATTTTGGTTCTTAAAGTCTCAATTAGTGGACTATATCCACTTTTTTCCTGCTTGTTTATACTACCTACCAGTGTTGAGTTTCTACTGTGTGCCAGTAGAAATTGTGCTTTATATACATTATCTTTAATTCATACGTCTACAACAACTAAAGATTTTTTTTTTTTTCAACTCTGTCTCCTCACATTAGGGAATAGGTCTCAGGAAAGTTAAACACACTGTGCAATAGTCACATAGTTCCTTGTGCTTAGTCACTCAGTCGTGTCTGACTCTTTGTGATCCCACGGACTATAGCCCGCCAGGCTCCTCTGTCCATGGGGATTCTTCAGGCAAGAATACTGGAGTGGATTGCCATGCTCTCCTCCAGGGGATCTTCCCAACCCAGGGATCAAACCCAGGTCTCCCTCTTGCAGGCATGTTCTTTACAATCTGAGCCATCAAGGAAACCCAAGAATACTAGAGGGGTAGCCTATCCCTTTTCCAGGGGAACTTCCCGATCCAGGAATTGAACCAGGGTCTCTTGCATTGCAGGTGGATTCTTTACCAGCTGAGTTACCGTTGAAGCCCTTGGAGCACAAATCCTCTTCTTTCTATTATGAAGCCCTATCCCATTCCCCTCATCACTCTACTTTTCAAGCTTGGATTCAGTGTTAGTGTCTTTGCCTCTCCATAATATTTTGACACGGGCATCATTTCTTTTGTTGACTTAGAGAGCTGTTAATTTCTCCCAGAGGAGTTACCATCTCTGTAACATATGCTCAGATCTAAACAAAAATTGGGAACTGAAAAAAAGTCTGTATTTGCGTTACAAAGGGAAGGCCAGTCTCATTTCCCTTTTTTTTTTTTTCCTTTTCCCTTTTTTATCAAAAAGTGTGCTTCAGGTATTTGCTCACACAAGCCTTCAATAAATGCTTGCTGAAATGAATTGAGTCCTTGGGAAAGTGTTTAGGAAGATCAAGCAAATCAGTGAAATAACCATGACAGTTCAAAATCATATACAACTTAAGATCTATTAGCACTTTCAATTGTACCTTAACACATACATTGTAGCAACTTGAAACTCATTAGCAGCTTGTTTTCTGACTTGTATGATCAGTGTTTGCTTTCCACTTATAAGATTTTTCTCCTTGCTCTGCTTCACAAAAGAAGAGATGAGAGCTAATGGATCAGTTCAGTTCAGTTGCTCAGTCGTGTCCGACTCTTTGCGACCCAACCCCATGAATCGCAGCACACCAGACCTCCCTGTCCATCACCAACTCCCAGAGTTCACTCAAACTCACGTCCATCGAGTCAGTGATGCCATCCAGCCATCTCATCCTCTGTCGTCCCCTTCTCCTCCTGCCCCCAATCCCTCCCAGCATCAGAGTCTTTTCCAATGAGTCAACTCTTCGCATGAGGTGGCCAAAGTACTGGAGTTTCAGCTTTAGCATCATTCCTTCCAAAGAAATCCTAGGACTGATCTCCTTCAGAATGGACTGGT
>NW_011495050.1:4417943-4419831 GCF_000754665.1 Bison bison bison
CAAGAGTCTTCTCCAACACCACAGTTCAAAAGCATCAGTTCTTCGGCGCTCAGCTTTCCTCACAGTCCAACTCTCACATCCATACATGACTACTGGAAAAACCATAGCCTTCACTAGATGGAGCTTTGTTGGCAAAGTAATGTATCTGCTTTTGAATATAAACATACCCAAATCAGGGAAGTTTTATGCATTCTTAAGAAGCTTCTTAACATTTTTTAACATCTTTCAGAGTTAAAAACATAGGGGCTTAAGTCCATGAGTTCTTTTCTTTACATAATATTATCATTCTGGTTATTTCTGAAAAAGCTACAGATTTTTCTTTCTATGACTCATTCAGTGTTTATTTAACAAACTTTTATTGAGCACCTGACTTGTGCCTGACACTGTTCTAAGCCCTGGAGCTAATGAAATGAAGAAAATAAATAAAAATCCTGGCCCACCTGAGCTTACCTTCTAGTTGGGGGAAGAGACAGTAAACTGTTGTTGTTCAGTTGCTAAGTCGTGTCCAACTCTTTGTGACCCCATGGACTGCAACACATCAGGCCCCTCTGTCCTCGACTATCTCCTGGAGTTTGCTCAGATTCATGTCCCTATCCAACCATCTCATCCTCTGCTGCCCCCTTCTCCTTTGGCCTTCAATCTTTCCCAACATCAGGGTCTTTTCCAATGAATTGTCTCTTTGCATCAGGTGGCCAAAGTATAGGAGCTTTAGTTTCAGCATCAGTCCTTCCAATGAATATTCATGGTTGACTTCCTGAATACACTAAGACATTAATTAAATGACAGACAAAAAAAGTGAAATATATACTATGTCAATGGTGGAGAAAACCAAATCAGAGAAAGGAGATAGACAATGTTGTTTAATTAAACTAGCCAGAGAAGACATCACATAGTAGATAATCTTTGGTGACCTGAAGGAGATAAGGAGTCAGGCTCTGATGTATTGAGTATTAACTTTTCAGCTTGAGAGTGACAGCTTGTCATCTCTCTTGCCTGACCAATGGTTTGAGGGCCTTGAGCAGGGAGGTACTGAGGAGGGAGCTGCCTGGCATGTTCAAGACCCAGCAAGTAGGTCTGTAGGGCTAGCACATTGCAAACATTGGCAGGTGGAAAGAGGTTGGCATATCATTCAGTTCAGTTCAGTCACTAAGTCATGTCCAACTCATTGAGACGCCATGGACTGTAGCATGCCAGGATTCCCGGTCCATCACCAACTTCCAAAGCTTGCGCAAACTCTTGTCCATCGAGTCAGTGATACCATCCAACCATCTCATCCTCTGTCGTCCCCTTCTCCTCCTGCCTTCAATCTTTCCCAGCATCAGGGTCTTTTCCAATTAGTCAGTTCTTCACATCAGGTGGCCAAAGTATTGGAGCTTCAGTGTCAGTCCTTCCAATGAATATTCAGGGCTGATTTCCTTTAGGATTGACTGGTTTGATCTCCTTGCAGTCCAAGAGACTCTCAAGAGTCTACTCCAACACCACAGTTCAAAAGCAGCAATTCTTTGGTGCTCAGCTTTCTTTGTAGTCCAACTCTCTTGAAGAAAGTAGGGGAAACCACTAGACCATTTGGGTATGACCTAAATAAAATGGCTTACAATTGTATAGTGGAATTGACAAATAGATTCCAGAGATTAGATCTGATAGAGTGCCTGAAGAACTATGGATGGAGGTTCATGACATTACAGGAGGCAGGGATCAAGACCATCCGAAGAAAAAGAAAGGCAAAAAGGCAAGATGGTTGCCTGAGGAGGCCTTACAAATAGTTCAGAAAAGAAGAGAAGCTAAAGGCAGAGGAGAAAAGGAAAGATATACCCATTTGAATGCAGAGTTCCAAAGAATAGCAAGGAGAGATAAGAAAACCTTCCTCAGTGATCAGTGCAAAGAAATA
>NW_011495050.1:4419931-4564151 GCF_000754665.1 Bison bison bison
GAGGAAGATAATAGAATGGGAAAGACTACTAGAGATCTCTTCAAGAAAATTAGAGATACCAAGGAAACATTTCATGCAAAGATGGGCACAATAAAGGACAGAAATGGCATGGGCCTAACAGAAGCAGAAGATATTAAGAAGAGGTGGCAAGAATACACAGAAGAACTGTACAAAAAAGATCTTCATGACCCAGATAATCACAATGGTGTGATCACTCACCTAGAGCCAGACATCCTGGAATGCAAAGTCAAGTGTGCCTTGGGAAGCATCATCATGAACAAAGCTAGACGTGGAATTCCAGTTCATATAGCATATAAGGCACTTATTCTAGAAAGAAATGGGGGTGCAGAGCTGGTTTGAACAGAGGAGGGATGGTCTGACTTTTATTTGAGCAGGATTTCTCTGAATAGAATAGACTATAGGAGACCCTGGAGAAGGCAATGGCACCCCACTCCAGTACTCTTGCCTGGAAAATCCCATGGACGGAGGGGCCTGGTGCGCTGCAGTCCATGGGGTCGCTAAGAGTTGGACACAACTGAGCGAATTCACTTTCACTTTTCACTTTCATGCATTGGAGAAGGAAATGGCAACCCACTCCAGTGTTCTTGCCTGGAGAATCCCAGGGACGGGGGAGCCTGTTGGGCTGCCGTCTATGGGGTCGCACAGAGTCGGACACTACCGAAGTGACTTAGCAGCAGCAGTAGCAGCAGCATAGGAGACCCAGATTGGGGAGGGTAGGGCATAACAGACAAACAACAGTGCAGACAGCTAAAATAATTCAGAGGCAGCCCATCTTGAAAAATATTTCACACAGTGCACGTTGGGATGAAGGTGCATTCCACTCTCATTGACAGTTTTTTTTTTTTTTTATTAATTTTTATTGGAGTATAGTTGCTTTACAATGTTGAGTTATTTTCTACTGTGAAGCAAAGTGGATCAGATTGGGACTGACATCTACACACTACTATATATAAAGTAGATAACTAATAAGAATCTGCTGCTGCTGCTGCTGCTGCGTTGCTTCAGTCGTGTCCGACTCTGTGCAACCCCATAGATGACAGCCCACCAGGCTCCCCCGTCCCTGGGATTCTCCAGGCAAGAACACTGGAGTGCATTGCCATTTCCTTCTCCAGTGCATGAAAGTGAAAAGTGAAAGTGAAGTCGCTCAGTCGTGTCTGACTCCTAGCGACCCCATGAACTACAGCCCACCACGCTCCTCCATCCATGGGATTTTCCAGGCAAAAGTACTGGAGTGCGGTGCCATTGCCTTCTCTGAATAAGAACCTACTGTATAGCATAGGGAACTCTTCTCAATACTCTGTAATGACCTATATGAGAAAAGAATTAAAGAGTGGAGATATATATATAATTGATTATCTTTGTTGTACAGCAGAAATATAACATTGTAAATCAACTTACTCCAATAAAAATTAAAAAAAAAATAGTTCAGAGGCAGGATCTGAAAGGTTGGACCGGGGTAGTGATAGGGGCAGAGGAGAGGAGTGGTCACACTCTGGATTTGTTTTGAAGGGAGAGCCAGAAGGAACTGCTGAGTGTAAGGAGAGCAAAAGAGAGGTCAGGAATGCATCCAGAGCTGTGGCTAGAGCACCAGGACCGATGTAGTCATCAGTAACTCAGAGAGAGAAGGCCTTGAGAAGAGTACATTCTGGAAAAATAAGAGGATAGTTTTAACCTGTAATGTATGAAATGTCCATCAGACATCCAAATAGTTAGACACAAGCATGCAGAGGTTAGGAGAGAGGTGGGCCTAAAGTTATGGTGGTGAGAATTTTCAGAATATAGATGATGTTTAATACCACAAGGATGATTAAGATTGCTGCCGATTTCTGGAGTGCTGTAAAATTAAGAGATCCAAGAGATGAGAAATGATAAGGACAATAGGCTGAGAAGGTGAGGACAGTGATACAGGTGGCAAACAAGGAGAGTGTCCTGAAACCCAAATTAAGAGAGTATTTCAAGCAAGTGAGCAATCAGCGAGTCAGATGCTCCTCACGGGTCAAATAAGGTGAGGAATAACAACACAGAGGCCATCAGAGATCATGATCACATTAAAACAGTTTAGTTTGAGTGAAGACTGGTTGCGAAATATTATAGAGGTAATTGAAAGAGAGGAACTGTTGCTGGTGAATATAGAGAATGTTTTCCAGGAATTTTCCTCTAAAAGAAAGGCAGAGAAATAGAAGGTACCTGGAGGAAGCTGGAGGGTCAAGAGATTTTTTTTTAATTTCATAAGATGGGAGAAATTACAATATGGTTATATGTCCCTAGAAATGATCGAACAAAGAGAAAGAAATGATGGTGCAGCAGAAAGTGGGGGAAATTACTGCCAAATTCTAGGAGCGTGTGCTAGAAATGATAGAAAAAAGAGAAAGAAATGATGGTGCAACAGCAAGTGGGGAAAGAAAGGGGATGGAATCTAGTGCATGAGTAAAAGAGTTGGCCTTGGATGAGAGTTCATCCAAGAGTAAAGAGGAGAGAGGAGGGAAGACTGAGTGTCTTGGCAGAGATACAGGCACATGTGGAATTTTCATTCTAATTGCCAAAACTTTAGTTGGTAAGAGGAAGATTAAAAAATTTAAAACTGTGTTGGCATGTAACATAAAGGCATAGTAAATATTAATAATTTTTAATTGAGAAAAATCAAAGCTGGAAGATGTCAGCTTCTCAGGTCTTTCATTTTTCAAGATGATAAACCAAGACCAAGACATTAACAAGCTAGTTGGTGCTTGAATTGGTTTCATCTCATAATCCTGCACTTAGCTCATGATGTTGTTTTACTTTGTTACCTAAAAAAGGTACCTACCATCTGCATTGGTAAATGCAACATTTTAAATGGAGTATCTGTTTGTGAAAAAAAAAATTTACATCAATAAGAAATACATATACCAAGTAAGTACATAGTATTAGGAAATCCTAAATTACAGTCTTTTATATTATTTCACCCAGCCATCACAACAACCATGAGTTATGCATTATTGTTACCAATTGTGCAGATAAAATTAGCATCTCAAAGCACTTAGCTGACTTGGGTAAGAATCCACAGCCACAGGTAGCAGAATCAGATCTGAAATCCAGGTTTTCTGACTCAAAACCTATATATTCTCTAATATATTTTGTTATTTCTGGTAATGAGATCTCAATTCATATTCTCGAGCTATCCAAAAGTTTCTATTATCTTTAATGTCTTCTATTAAGATAGGAAAATAAACAAGTCAAATGGAGTTAAAATGAATGTGCTAACACTTGAGGGAGTCGTTTCAGTTGTATGAAGATACAGTTTGTCCAGAACTCCCCTTTTCCCCATGATAAATGAAACGTGGAAACATGAAAGAGAACTGATGTTTAGAAGGCGACAAATGAAAATAAAACTTTTGGGGAGTGGATTTAACTTAAAACTGAAACAAACACACTTAAAAGTTACTGATGCTTTGTAGAATGGGAACATTTTTAATATTTCTTAGACCTTGAAGTCACTGGTGGAAAGAAAATCTGATATTTGAGAGACGTGATAAAAGAGATGATTCCAGTGTATGTAGCTTGCAACCCAAGAAGCTGAAAAATCCAAATATTTCAGAATCAAAGTTTTTGCATTAGTTTTGTGCCTGATACCCACAATCCAGCTAATGTGAGCAGAAGCTAGCTTTCTCAGGACTGCTGAAGTAGAAAGTTGATTGGAAAACATTGCCCTACTTCCTCTCATTTAACCTTGAGACACATGCTATCTATCCCTGGGTCAGTTTATCTCAGTCTGGATGCTAGACTGTTCCTCTGGATCTTTTGTAGAATTTTTGTGGTCTTTTGGGGCAGTCAGTTATCTCTGTGATTGAAACTGAGGTTTTGCCATCTTATTGATAGGAATGTATCTCCTATCGACTTTCTCATCTTAAACTTTTGGTAGCTCTTTACTGTGGTGAAATGTTTTTGTCAAGAAGTAATAAAATAATGACAATTTATGGGGTATTTACCAGATGGTAGTCATTTTACAGAACACTTTAAAAAATGTTTTAAAGTGTAAAAACCCTTTAAAGAAAAGGTTCATTTTCTTCTACCAGTGATCTTACGTAAGTAGTATTTTTATCCTTCTTATTCTACACATGAGTAATGTGAAGTTTAGAGAAGTTACATGACTTGTCCAGGGTCCTACGGCTAGTCAACATTGCTTATTTAACTCTGGGTATTCTTTCATGAAGGGAGGACTTAGGGGAGAGGCTTCGAACTGCTTTGCTTTTGTGAGAGAGGCCTGGAGAGAAAGGTGGAAAGAGATAACAAGTTGACAATACAGTCTTTCTAGTAGTTTATGGTCTCCTTCTCGCTGGAAATCTCTGTAGTCCTCAGAAAGGCAGTTATTATGGGACCATCAGCTGGGAGATGCACCAAGAAAGGTTTGACTTTCCCTTGTATACTCCAATCTGCAAGGTGAGAATCCCTGTTCTAATTGAGTGTGGACTTCAAACTCAGGTTGGTATTATAGTCAATGCTTTAATGGAAATGAAGACTAGACAAAAGAAGTTAGAAGTCAATTGAGAGGGTACATTGACATATATACACTACGATGTGTAAGGTAGCTAGCATTTTGGGACAGAATACACAAACTTACCACCAAAACTAAACAGCTGTAGCACATATTTTTTCAAGAACAGATTGATGAGGAAAAAAGTCTTGAATACTGTATTGTTAAAATAAGCACACACACACACACACACACACACACACACACACAAATCCCAGAGCTATTTTGGTAAATAATTTGATTTTTAAAAGACCCCCAGTCATGGCACTGTGCAATTACAATTTTAATAAGTAACTACAAACTTTAATTAACTAGCTGTGAAATGCAAACTGTCTAAGCTACATAGGCATTATGTGTTAAACATGACTTCAGAATGAAACAAGCTAATTTAATTCTAGTAATCAAGTTAATACATAAGAGATTCATTGAGTATTGCCTTTTCCTACATTCTATTAATGGTTTGTGTAAAACTCAGCCGCATAAAATGTAAAATTGCCTCAAAATTGCAGGCTACATATCTAATTGAATCAAGAGAAAATAAATATCAATAAAAGGCTGACTCGTGGAAACAATATCCACTATTCAAATATGGTTGCTTGGTATGTGTTTTGCTTATGCACTTTCTTCTTCATATTCACTTTGATATCTGTGTTTTTCTTGGAAGTCCAGAATTTATATCTTGGGGATAATATATGAACAGTGGAGAATCTGAATTTAATGACTTACTACATCAGAAAATCTTCTCTCTTTTAGAACGTCATACACACCTACATACACACACACACACACATATGTGCTATGTGTGCATGCTCAGTCATGCCCAACTCTTTGTGACCCCATGGATTGCAGCTCATCAAACTCCTCTGACCTTGGGATTTCCCAGGCAAGAATACAGGAGTGGGTTGCCATTTCTTTCTTCAGGGGATCTTCCAAAACCAAGGATCAAACCTGTGCCTCCTACTTTGGCAGGCAGATTCTTTACCACTGCTCCACTATATAAATACTTTAGTGTAACTCATTGTGATACCAGATTTATTAATAGTCAATAAATATTTATGAAACTGAACTTGATCTTGCATGTCTCCATCCAAATGATAATTGTGCTATATTTCCTACCCCTTTCATTGTGTATGAAGTAAAGCCTATCCATACTGTATCTACCAAATCTTACAGGCTATTGACAACTCAACATATCCAGGAGAAATTCATCCTCTTTTGAACCATAGATGGTTCGTGTCATCAACATCTGCCTAATCATGCAAGCCAGGAATTTGAAAGTCATCTTTTCTTTGCTCTCTTTCAATCATCCCTGTCCATCCATTTCTGTCAGCTTTGTCACTACTCCATATATGACCACTGCCTTATTTTAGTGCACCATATTTTTATTTTTTATTTTTATTTTTTTTAGTGCACCATATTTTTATCCAGGCTTCCACAGCATGCTCCTAAATGGCCTCCGTGACTTCTTTTGCCCCTATCATCCTACACCCTGTTACTAGAGTTATTTTTCTAAGATACAGTTTTCATCCTTTCCCTTTTGGAAATTTTTTCAAGTAAAGTGTGTGTTAGTTGCTCAGTCATGTCTGACTCTTTACAACTCCATGGACTGGTATAGCCTGCCAGGCTCCTCTGTCCATGGAATTCTCCAGGCAAGAAGACTCGAGTGGGTAGCCATTTCCTTCTCCAGGGGATCTTCCTGATGCAGGGATTGAATTCCCATCTCCTGCATTGCAGACAAATTCTTTACTGTCTGAGCACACAGGAAAGCCCAAAAGAAAGTGTTAGTCACTCTCTCAAGTATAAGATGGAGTCAAAATTCCTCAGCACAACAGTTCAGAAGTCTGTCTCTTTCAGCCCCATCTATGGCCTCTTTCTCCAGCACTTACTTCAAGCTCACTGAAATTCTTAAGTTCCAGAAACATGCTATAAACATCTCTACATCTATTCTTTTACTCATACTGTTTTCTCTGGCTGGTAAATTTCTTTTTTCCAGTTTTGGTTTAAACATTATTTATTGTTCACTCGCTCAGTCATGTCGAACTCTTTGTGACCCCATGGACTGTAGCACACCAGGTTTCTCCTTCACCATTTCCCAGAGTTTGCTCAAACTCATGTCCATTGAATCAGTGAGACCATCCAACCATCTCGTCCTCTGTTGTCCTCTTTTCCTTCTGCCCTCAATCTTTCCCAACATCAGGGTCTTTTCCAATGAGTCAGCTCTTCCCATCAGGTGGCTAAATTATTGGAGCTTCAGCATCGGTCCTTCCAATGAATATTCAGGACTGATTTCCTTTAGGATTGGCTGGTTTGATCTCCTTGCAATCTAAGGGACTCTCAAGAGTCTTCTCCAATACTGCAGTTTAAAAGCATCGATTTTTTGGCGCTCACCCTTCTTCATGGTCCACCTCTCATATACGTACACAACTACTGGAAAAACCAAAGCTTTGATCATACTGACCTTTGTTGGCAAAGTAATGTCTCTGCTTTTGAATATGCTGTCTAGGTTTGTTATAGTTTTCCTTCCAAGGAGCAAGCGTCTTTTAATTTCATGGCTGCAGTCACTGTCCATAGTGATTTTGGAGCCCAAGAAGATAAAATCAACATTATTTACTTCTAATGAATAAAGTGTGGCACAAGTAATGCATTACCTTCCAAGACTTGGTGATACAAAGCTTTGGTTGTTGTCTTGGTGCTCAGCTTCTCTTGCTCTCTCACTTGCTTTCTCTGAGGGAAGCCAGCTGTCAGGTTGTGAGTTACCCATGTAACTCAGAATTGAGCATGGCTTCTGTCTGTAAAGAAGTGAGGCCTTGGGTCCAAGAGCCTGTGAGGAGCCAAATCCTATCAACAAGTATGTAAGGGAGCTTGGAAAAAGATATTTTCCCAGCAGTAGAAAAACAATATACTCTCTTTGATATCATGGTATCACTATATCACATTGCCCTTTGAGGAAGATTTATTTGAGGTCTCCTTCCAAGGGTTACCCAGGTACTATGCTAGGCAGTAATTCAAAAATCAAAAAGGATAGGTTTCTTCTTCCTCTTCTTTCTAAAGCTGCTTCCTGTCTGCCTGCAGGCAAGCTCAGGCCTTCCCTGTCCTATACAAGTAAAAATGAAAACCCTGAAAACTCTTGCCTCAACACTCATCTCTTCATCTACTTTTCAACTGCATGATGAATCCTTAGAACAAAAAGACTGCCAGTGTGATATGGACACAGTAATAAAGGGAATAATACATGAGGTGGGGCCAGAGGAGAAGGTTATTAAGACTCACATAGAGCAATATAGGTTATGATGCAAAACTTGAAAGTGAAAGTGAAGTTGCTCAGTCATGTCCGACTCTGCAACCCCATGGACAGTAGCCCACCAGGCTTCTCCCTCCATGGGATTCTCCAGGCAAGAGTACTGGAGTGGGTTGCCATTTCCTTCTCCAGGGGATCTTCCCGACCCAGGGATCTAACCCCGGTCTCCTGAATTCCAGGCAGATGCTTTAACCTCTGAGCCACCAGGTAATACTGTGAGAAGATAGCATCATTAGTGGTAACCAAATGGCAGTTTTATCTATTAGGCATTATAACCTTAGTGGCTAGACTAGTATATGAGCTTGTCAATAGCTTTTTTTAGATCTGGAAAAAAAATCAGAAGGTTTCTAAAAATTTCAGAAACCTCTCAAAAAATTTTTAGAGAAGCTGTATTTAGCAAGTGACATGGGTGTGATTTTATATGTTTGAAATGATATTGGGTGGGAGCCTCTAAACTTTAGAAACTAAGGAGGTCTCTTAATAGCTGTAGATCAGCTTTCAAATACCTAAAAAGAGCAAAGTATCTCAGGGGACAAGAATGAATCAAAAAGTGAATAACATATATGTATATAAGTATCTGTGAATAATATCCTGTAGTCCTCTGAGATAGTAAAAATGTATGCATATACATAATATTGGATATTAAATATCAGATATTAAATATACATTTCAGGCAGCTGTCATTTTTTATTTGTATATAAGATGCATGCAATCAAGACTTCAGTTACAATATATACATCACTAATATATAATCCTTCCCCTTGAGTAAGGATCGAGTTTATTTTCAATGTCATAACAAGATATATCCGGCAGTTCTTAAAACTAGACCCAATAAATATTTACTTGATATTTTCCTTGACAAGTATCTGAGAATTTATTTTCTAGTTGACTAGCAAACTGGGCTACTTTTTCCCTTTGTTAATTTTTGCATCATATTTATTAGATACATACAAAAACATGTTCTTATGCACAAATACACACAAACATATATATAAACACACAATTATAATGATCAGGCATCTCACATCGCCAAAGAAAATTGAAGTGAGTTTTTGCTTTTTCTTTATGTTTTAATATAACCTGGAACCCTGACAGCCACATCAGAATTGGATACCATCTGTGAAATTAATTTGAAATTCACTAGGTTTAATTTGCTTGCCTCTAAATCAGCCATGGCATCCTTCCAAATTTATTTTTCCAAGTTTAGACTTTAATTTTATTCTGAGATCCTTCTCCTGAGTGTATTTTGGTCCCTTTCACTAGAGAACTATCCGTTTTCACCTTAACCATTTATATTTCCTGTCTTCCTAGTAGTTGAGTCAGTAGTTTGTGTCTCAAACTAAGCCTTAGTAAAGTTAAAAAGGAACCATGTTCTTTAGTTCCATAATTCCCAAGTCATTAAAAATTTTAGTTTTTTTAGTTGCTGGTTTCTACACATGTTCAGGCTTCCCCAGTGGCTCAGTGGTAAAGAATCTGCCTGCAATGCAGGCAATGTGGGTTTGATCCCTGGGTCAGGAAGATCCCCTGGAGAAGGAAATGGCAACCCACTCCAGTATCATTGCCTGGAAAATGCCATAGAGAGAGGAGCCTGGTGGGCTACAGTCCATAGCATCACAAAGAGTTGTACATAACTGAAGCGACTGGGCATGTGCCCACTCTACAAATGTTCAGCTTGATTTGGAAGTTGTGCATGGCAGGGAAGATAATGAAGGGTGAAAAAAAATCAACGCAGCCATTTTTAACCTTTTTAGCCCAGGAAATCCTTTGGCATAATTTTAAGGTCCCAGGGAATTCCTGTATAAAATTATTATATCTATAGCTGTCAGTAAATTAGTTGAGTCAGTGAGTTGTAGATATAGGAAACCATTAATAATCCTCAACACTTTTTTGAGCGTAGAAACGTGCTTTTCTCCAGGTCAGTTTATTTGACCAGCGTTTGAGGTATTCTTTTTGTACAGTTCTCCCTTCTCACGTTCTAATACTAGTCAGTAGTGAAGGTGCAGTAAACATCAGTTCTTTTGGCTCTTAAATTCTTGCTTGATTTTTTTTTTAACTTCATCCAAGTAGGCTTGACTAATTTCTACCACTGAGTTGCTGAGGATCTATTGTATAAGGCAGATGACATGTAGAGAGTAGTTTTACTTCCTACTTAAAACTGAAAATATCTTTGTTGCCAAACTTTCCTAAAAACCTCTAGTAGGTAAGCTCAGTTAAGCTTTTTTGAAATTATTTTTTCTTTCTTTTTAATATTAAACAAACTCATAAGGCAAAGATAATACATTTCTGTAAAATAATTGACTTGAGCCAGAAGAAGAGTTTAATTTGTTGAAAGGTAGGCTTGGTAGATTCAATAAAAACCTGAATAGATTTTTTAACATGTCATTCATATATGAAAATTGTTGGCAAGTATTATTAATACATTGACTTATTGTACTAACAGTGAAACCTTTACAGCTTCTGACACTACATATGTCCTCATATTTTACCCACTTGAACATAACATCCTGGCATTATTAGGTTCTTAACTTTTATGGGCACTACATTCTACCACTGAATAACTTGGCTCCTGCTCCTTTTCATTGGGAAAAATTATATCTCTATATTTCTACAGACATTGATTTTTTTTAACAAAAGCATTGGCATTCCGTTGTAGCGCCAAACTTTATGTACGTGTGTGTATGTCTATTTCACTAATGCAGTGAAATGACTCACAAGATTATAAATCTTCATCAGTAGACATAGACTGTTTATAAACCAGAGAGTAGAATCCTTATCTTTCACCTCATACCTACCTTGAAACTTAACCACATTACATCATCAGACATGTTTTTAAACCCAAACATTAATAATATATAAAATATAAAGGTATATAGAAAGCCAAATGAGAAAATCACCCAATACGTAAAAACTTTATAACAAAATTGCATTAGAAGTTACACAATTCATATTCTGCAACATTCACAATAGTAAAGTGGCAGGAGGTGGCTAGGCCATAAGATATGAAAATTCCTTCTTAAAGATAGAAATTTCTCATAAGTTGGTTGGTGACACATGATGGGAGGTTAGGGGAAATAAGCTGACACCATCAGTCTCCTGTCCTCTTTGCGCTTTAGTGCAGTTAAGTGTTCACCAATTATCAGCAACCTCCTTTATCCCACATCAAAAACTGAAAATTGACTCAAGCAGATGAACTCACGGTCCTACTGAACTCTCTTTCAGGATTGACAGACCTCTGTCAAAATACCTAACAGGGCCATTCAGTCAATACTTATCTCTGCGAACACTAACACTAAATGGCCCAACACGTTTAAAAGATACAGTGTTTTTTTTTCCTTTCCAATTACAATCTCTGTTGTAGAACCCTTAACTACAGGGAATCCTTCTGAGAAATACTGTTTTACAATTGAACAATCCCACCTCTCCCTCCTTCCCTACTTTGACTAAGAAGTCAAAGATTCTTTTGTGCATCTACTGAAGATACACATATTTTTCTGGTGATCTAGAGCTTGACCTATGACCCAATGTATTTCTGTGAGTGGATACAAGTGTGGCCAATGTGGAGATGCACTACTCAGTTCTTTCAAGATACAATTCCCAGCCCAGCTGACAGTCTGCAGTGCCATGCATCCTCCTCATACACTGCAGTATTTGAGCCAGAGTCGTTATTCTCAGGTCAGTCCCTGGCCAGTGACCAAGCAGGGTGATGGAATGAGGTGTTAGCCATTTCCACCCAGTGACAGGTTCCTCCAACGAACAGTCTTTGTTCCAGAGTTCTCCTTTGGACTAGCAGAGACTTGTGACATCTATTTCACAGTCTAATACCAACCGCCCCCATCTAACCCAGCTTCCTTCCTTTTCCTTTTATAGGAGTTAGTCTCTAAAAAACAGCTAACATTCCAAAGTCCATCTCAGCCTTTCCCTCCTAGAGGATCCAACATAGCACAGTTGGTACCAGGAGTGGCTGAATAAACAGGCGTGTAAAATGGTGCTTTGGAAATGGACCATTCACTGATTGGCTGGTAATGAGGATCTTATCCCTCACAGATACCCACTAATACAAGGTAGTGGCCTAATTGTTAAAATGTTTACCCGTGGGGAGCAGGAAGTTGAGCTGGGATGGGACGTGTACTGACCAGGGCAATAGATCAGAGTTTGACATGTACCAAGAAATAATAAAGATCAAGACAATGGAAATGGATGGTTATTACTATGTTGCATTGAATATCTTTGCTAACTTATAAAGAAACTTTCATCTTATGCAACAAAAGCTGATGGTTGAGTTCAAGATTTGATACAGTGGCTGAACTCCGAAGATGAGTTGAAGGTTCAAATGAGGCAGACCTGTTATGTCAAAGTCAAGACAAGTTGAGAAATCCTAGGACCCTGGTTGGACTTTTGGCCTAAAGATTTGATTTCCCAGACTGATCTGGTCTTCTGGCCTTGAAGAAGTTACCCACTCCTTCCCTTAAGAACTAGCAAGTCCTGCCCCAACTCCCACCAAACTGGAAGACTAGACAAGAGGTTTTCCACAATAGAAGCAGCTTTGACTGCTTTCCTGATTCCAGGTCCTTAACCAGGGTTAAATAGCAGCATAACTCAGCCAGGGATGAAATGCATCTGATAAAGAAAAATAGAGCTATACTCCCAAGGAGCTTTAAGACCAGCCATCACAGATAAGAAGGGGCAGGGGTGGACCTTTTCTTTCTTTTTTTTTAAAAAGTAAAACTAGGAACATTTAAAATAAGAATTATGAACTTAATTATAAATAATGTTAATGACAAGAACACTTAAGGACAAAAGGTAGGAAAAGATAAAATTAAAAAAAAAAAACTTTAAAAAATATTCACATTACAAACCCAAGGTATACATGGCAATGGATCCATCCACTCCCACTTTAAAAGTACTATAATCTGAAATATAAATATAATTGTTCTTGTCCCTTTCAAAGAAAAAATTTTTCCCCAATGTCCCCATTCAGTCATAGCCTTGAGTGTGTTCTGGAGGCTAAGGGTGCTTGAACAAAGCAGTTCAAATATAAGATTGGTAATTGGAGAGTTTATTGACTTGGGGACACTTGTTTGGGGTACAGGATTTAACCTTATAACAACAGCCCCAGAGGATGGTGCAAACTTGTGGCTAGGATGGCTTCTACAGCCTAGATAAGGCAATGACTCATATTGAGTGAGGTTGAAATGCTTAACATTGCCTAGTAAAATACACTAGAGAAAGGAATTAAAAGGCTGAGTAAAGTAGACAAGCTGGAATGCATATATTATGTGAGGCAAGAAGAATCAGCACAGAGGACTATGGTCCATGGACAGGTCCCCAAATCAGCATAGAGGACTATGGTCCATGGACAGGTCCCCAAATCAAACTTTCACCTAGGTGGTCGGGAATTCACTGGTGAGAAGAACATTAACATCACTGTGGAGTCCAGTGTTGGCTGTCTTCTGTAAACCAGAGCTGAAGGCAGAAGAAGCTGTCATTGAAATTGGCTCACTAATAGCAATCAGATATTTGAGATCCAATATAATGGTGTCCAGTCTTACATTTAAGTTTTTAATCCATTTACAGTTTAGTTTTATGTATGGTGTTAGGAAGTGTTCTAATTTCATGCTTTTACATGTCGCTGTCCAGTTTTCCCAGTATCACTTATTGAAGAGAAAGTCTTTTCTCCATTGCATATTCTTGCCTCTTTTGTCATAGATTAGGTGACTATGTGAAAAGTGAAAGTGAAAGTTGCTCAGTTATGTCTAACTCTTTGGGACTCCATGGACTACACAAGTCCATGGAATTCTGCAGGCCAGAATACTGGAGTGGGTAGCCTTTCCTTTCTCTAGGAAATCTTCCCAACCCAGGGATTGAACCCAGTGTGGATTTATCCCTGGGTTTTCTATCCTATTCCATTGATCTATATTTCTGTTTTTGTGTCAATACCATACTGTCTTGATCACTGCAGTTTTGTAGTATAGTCTGAAGTCAGGAAGCCTGATTCCTCCAGCTCCAGTTTTATTTCTCAAGATTGCTTTGGCTATTTGGGGTCTTTGTGTTTCCATCCAACCTGTCTGTCATCCAGTGTGAAGTAAGTTAGAAAGAGACAAAAAGATATCATATATTAACACGTATATGTGGAATCTAGAAAAATGGTACAGATGAACCTATTTGTAGGACAGGAATAAAGATGCAGAAGTAGAGAACAGATGTGCGGACATGAGGGCCAGGGGACAGAGAGGTGGCATGAACTGGGAGACTGGGATTGACATATATACATTTGATTTGGTTCAGTTCAGTCTCTCAGTCATGTCTGACTCTTTGCGACCCCATGAATTGCAGCACACCAGGCCTCCCTGTCCATCACCAACTCCCAGAGTTCACTCAGACTCACGTCCATCGAGTCAGTGATGCCATTCCAGCCATCTCATCCTCTGTCATCCCCTTCTTCTCCTGCCCCCAATCCCTCCCAGCATCAGAGGCTTTTCCAATGATACCATGTGCAAAACAGATAAACTAGTACAAACCTGCTATATAGCACAGGGAGCTCAGCTCTGTGCTCTGTGGTGACCTAGATGGGTGGGATGGGCGATGGGAATGGGAAGAAGGTCCAAGAGAGAAGCGATATATGTATACGTATAGTGATTCACTTTGATGTACAGCAGAAACCAACACAACATTGTAAAGCAACCATACCCCAATTAAAAAAAAGGAATATATTCATTTTATTGTAGGCAATAGGGAGTCATTAATTTTTAGTTTTTTTTTTTTTTGTAGAAGACTAGCTTAGCAATAGTTTTTTTAGAAAATTTGATAAAGTCCCATGTACACAATGGTCTAAGGATGCTGGGTGCTCTTAGACAGATAGTTTAGCCTTTTACAATTTGTTATTCCTCCCCCATCTCACCTCAAATATACTCATCCAAAACATTTGTTGAGAATTTCCCCAGTGGTTCAGTGATTAAGACTCCAGGCTTCTACTGCAGAGGGCATGGGTTTGATCCCTGGTCTGCGAAGTTCTGCTTGCCACGTGGTGTGGCCAAAAAGAAAAAAGAAAAAGGAAAAAAAAAAAAAAGAAAGCAAAAGCAAACCATGTGTCAAATTGAGGGCCTTGGAGAAGAGGGGTGAGGATGGGATTGTGTGCATGACCTTTTCTATTTTGTCCCTTCTTGATTCAGAGCTAATTTTTTCTAACTTATAGTTTGCAGTGGAGTGGCTGTTTCATCCCCTGCTCCAAAAGACTGGAAAAGTCATTTCCATCAGTGCCTTTGTTACTGCTCAGATCCACTACAACCAAATTGCATGTCTTGGGGAATTCATTAACAGTGAGCTTTTACCTGTATATTGTAAGTACTGCATTGCCTGCAAAGGACTTTTGAGTTCCTTGGAGAATCATGTTAGTATTTATTTTTTGCAGCTCTTTTAGAACCTCTTCAAAGTGTTAGACTTCCAACAGACTGGAAATATTTTCTAACAGGAAAAGTAGTGCAATTGTTATTAGACACAGAACAGTGGAACATTTGTAGTAATCAAGATAATCAAAGCAAATGAGGTCTTTCAATACAAAATTTTGCTTCCATGATCAGGATAATGGAGTTAATCTTGTTGTTTGCTTGCAATAATAAATATTTGTGGAATTAATATATTAGTCATATAATTTGTATTAGAAAACAGTAACACAGTTTGCCAAGTATGCCTTAATTGAGGCTGAGAGAGAGAGAAATTACACTTTGCTCTCCAAACTCTCTTTTGTCTTTTAATGAAATCTTGTTATCAAACAATGTATAAATATAGGCCCAGAGGTGACTTCATAGGTTGGTATTACTTGCTTTTTCCCTAAGTGTAGGTCATTAGTCAGGAATTGTCTTCCGGTTTCCAGTGCGTTTCTCCTGGGATTAAGGCCAAGTTACTACTTGCCTAAGAGCTCCCTCCACTGGAGGCTGAGATTTAAAATTCTTTCTGCCTAGTGTTTGCCTTCCTTCAAGACAGTCCCCTTCCTGCATACCACCTAGTGCTGGCAGATGAAAGCAACACAGCACTGAGCAATGTCACTCAGGAGAGCGGCACGTAAGCCCATTTATCAATCCAAGGAGGCTGAACTGGAGAGAACAAGAAAAACTCTTACAGCTCTTCCTGTCATTCTCAAGTCACATGGCTGCACAGAATATGTTCTTGGAAGCCTGGAGCATAAACTGACGGTAATCACATACCTTCAAGGTCTTGGCCCGGTTTTTCATCAAATGCACTTTTTCATGAATTATTGCTTTCAAGGAACGTTAGAGGTTTACATCCCCAAAGCGCTACCTCAGGGTCAACTGTTTTCTTTAAGAAAGTTGACAGATTTGGCTGTATTTCTGAAAAAATGAAAACTTACTATATTTAACATTGTTTTAGGGCATTTGGGTTAATCAAATAGTCTAGTTAATCCTGAGTGACTGCTTTTGTCATACTTGGATTGCTTATTTTCAATGGATTGGAATAAAATAAGACCAGGTAATTAACACAAACTATATAGGTCATGTTCAACCATTCTTAGGAGGTCTACGGTTCACCATTATGAATATTCATTACTAGCTGTATAACCTCTGTTAACTTACATAAGCATTTTGAAAATGTTTCTTTGTCTAAAAATGGAGCTATTTAACACGTTACTTACCTCTTGTACCAAACAATAAATTAAGTAATGAATGTGAAGCGCTTTGTAAACCATGAAACCTTTTATAGGAGGTATGACTATGAGGTAGATGTTTTCAGAGTGACTGGCTGAACTTTGTAATAAAATGCGTGAATGAGTATCATGTGTAGAATTAATATCCTTTCTATAGAAACACACTCCATGCCATAGAATGTACAAGAGCTGGTTAATAAAGACAGTTGGTTAGCCAGATAACATTTGGCCCAATAGAAGGTACTATCTTTTCACAGAATAGAAACACATTAATGATTTTTTTTTAAACTGATGCTATTTTTCTGAACTCAGTTCTTTTCCATTTGAAAGGAAAGAGAAAAGGTGAAATTTCACCTTGCAGAGTTGATTTGCTCTTTTAAGTGAGCAAATGTTTCTAACCTATCATAGTTTCATAGGGTCTGTGAAATTTGAGTGTCTTTGCATAAATTACACTGTCAGAGTCAACATAAACCAACTGATGCATACAGTCCTCCAAAAATAAATTGGGTTGTATGATCCCAGTGCTGCATGTATATGTGTATGTACTCATTTAAATTATCTACTTCCTAACACATTTCTCCTTCCCCCATGTCACAAATCCAGTCACATCAGTGGGAGCTCAATAAATCTTGGTGGAAGGTAGTCATTATGCTTACATATCATAGAAATACCAGGCTCCCTGGAAGAAGATTACAATTAAATATTAGAATTTTTCATATATTGAAAAAACCAGAGGCACCTAGCATGTGAGCTACTTAAGTATACTTCAGGTATTTTTTCTATAGAGTGAATACTTCTTCTCAACTGGAAATCACTGTATAATTTGCTTAATAAATGTTTGCTGATGACTCCGATATTATATTATTTCAGAATTTATTTCATTTCCTATGACCAGATAAGGTGAGAACCAAACAGTCTTTCTTTAGAGGTTCAAATTTCATTATATTTATGTATTTTTGAGAATTGCATCTCGTTACCTCCATCTTTTCCTTCTTTCCTTATCTTTCCTGGTAGCGTGATGGACTTCCCTGTCAGTGTTAAAATAATTCTTTGTAAATTCCACAACACATCAAATCTTTCTTTTTTTACTTCTTTTTCAAGGAGACTCTGACTCCTTGGAGGTATTTTTTTATTTTTTTACTACCTATGTCCGACTATGGACTGCAGCACGCCAGGCTTCCCTGTCCTTCACCATCTCCTGGAGCTTGCTCAAACTCATGTCCATAAAGCATCTCAATATACCATTGCTGTATAATGAGAGAGTAACAAAAGAAAATACATTGATTCTCGCACTGTCTTGTTAAAATCCTTGAAATGTGACAAGGTAGTATCCTTGAGAAAATATTCTTAAGCATAGGAGCAACCACTCGCTTGATTCAATAATTTGCCTATAAAATCTAACTAGAAAAATCTGTACTTCCCGGGGGATAAAAGTAAATGATAATTTGGTTGTTGTTGTTTAGGGCTGGAACATTTGAAGTGAGCAGCTGGGATGATAACCTCCTTGCACTTTGTTCATACATAAGGAAAAGTGAAAATTCTGAAAAGACATCTGTATTGTAAATCAAAATACACTGCTGAAATCAATGTAGAGTTGACATTCTGCTTGCAAATATTCTTTTGAGATTGGTTCTTGTAAATCTCTTTCCCATCTGGTTTTTATGTCTGCTCCGGGACTTGTATGCACATAGTTGTCTAGGATCTGCTCAGAATGTTGAAATAAAGTACGTGGTTTTTAATAAAAAGTTAGCCGGGAGGGGAAGACACTGTCTTGGTCATGTCTAAACTGCTTGTATATCTTGTGGTTCGGCTTTACTTTTAGAAACTTTGGGACATCTTTTCTTAGAAAAAGAAAACTTATTTGAAGTCATGAAATAATCCTACCCTACAACTTATATCTTTATAAAGAACATTTGCCAGAAGGATAATTTCTATTTTTAAACACAGGAAGAGGGAGCAGCAGGGAAGAGTTGGTGATTGCAATTTCCTCTCTTACCATAATCACACTATTTCCATTAAATTAATGATGGAGAAGAACAATTGTTTATATAAAAGTTTCTTTTGTTATTGAAAGTTAGCTAATTTGGGAATGTCTACTACTTCCTAGAAGACAAATGCAATGATGACAAAGGAAAACAAATCAATCTGATATGTGTCATAATTTTTAAAAGCCCATGATTATAAAGTAACATCTGGAATTAATATTCCTCCTTGAGTTTTGTGAAGGAATGGCGTTGCGAATGGACTCTTCCATATGAGAACATAATCACCATTGTCATCACACAATGTTTACTCAACTCCAGTCTCCAGTTGCAGGTTGATGGTTAATCTTTATGCAGCCACCCATCTAGGATTCATACAAAGAAAAAGAGAGATCATCCTGCTCCTCAGAAGTATGAAGTCGCGTGTGTGTCAGGGCCTCCCAGAGGTCACCCACATCTTATAGCAACAGCAAGACTGTCATGTATCAAGGATTTAGATTTATTTTCAACCAAAATGGGTAAACCATTTGCAAAATGGAATATTTAAAAAATCTCTACTGATCCTTCATTTAACATTAGTGATTTCACAATGATCTTAAAAACAGAGTGGCTTTCATGCCTTGACATCTGAATTTAGGGTTCTCTTTTCTTTCTTTAGTGTAGATCAGTTGTTTTCAAACTTTCATATCAATAAGAAAGAAATCATTGTTTTTGTTGTGCGTGTCCTTCTCTTTGCGACCACATGGACTGTAGCCTGCCAGGCTCCTCTGTCCATGGGATTTCCTAACCAAGAATACTGGGGTGGGTTGCCATTTACTCCTTCAGGGGATCTTCCCTGCCCAAGGATGGAACCCACATCACCTGCATTGGCAGGCGGATTCTTTACCTCCGAGCCACCAGGGAAGCAAGAAAGAGATTATTCAATTGCAACTTTGTCTACATATCCTTTTTTACTTGTTGACTTAAGATCTCACTGTAACTCCCCATATTATGCTTTCCAATGAGTCTATATTCTACAAGCAGTTTAATAGGATACCTGCTCTGTGTTGGTCTTTCAGAGGGATTTTATGGCTGGTATCAACTCACAATCCACTGTCTTTACTTACCACCTGTGCGTGACAAATATTAGCTTCTCCTGAGCTCAGGAGTAAGCCCAGCCTGCAGCAGGCACTTCCTTCCTAAGCCTAAAGACAACAGTGTCACCACACATATCGTACTCCTTACAATAAGATTGCAAAAGTGACAGTTATACTGAAACCCTACAAAGCATACCTGTTAGATTACAAACGCTTACAATTAGGACTCTCCAGCATCACACAGTGTCAAAGTGAATGACAAGGTGGGGCTTTCACTCCTACTTTTTAACCACTTTATCCAGATAGCTTGTGAAGTAAATATATTTCCTTGAGGTTACTATTGCATTATTTTTTTTGAACTGTTTTTTAATTAAAAAAATTTTTTTGTTGGAGTATAATTGCTTTGCAATGGTTTGTTAGTTTCTGCTGTACCACAAAGTGTATCAGCTATATACAGTATATATACATACATCCCCTCACTCTTGGACCTCCCTCCCACCTCACTACCCATCCCACTCCTCTCTGTCATCACAGAGTACAGAGTTGAGCTCCCTGTACTATACAGCAGGTTCCCACTAGCTGTCTATTTTAAACAGGGTTGTGTATTTATGTCAAAGCTAATCTCCCAGTTCATCCCACCCTCATCCCCCCGCACCACACCACATATCCATTCTGTATGTCTGCATCTCTATTCCTGCCCTGCAAACAGACTCATCTGTACCATCTTTCTAGACTCCATACATATGTGTTAACACACAATATTTGTTTTTCTCTTTCTGACTCACTTCACTCTATGACGGTCTCTGCGTCCATCCACCTCTCTACAAATGGCACAGTTTCATTCATTTTTATGGCCGAGTAATATTCCATTGTATATGCATACCACATCCTCTTTAGCCGTTCATCTGTTGATGGATGTTTAGGTTGCTTCCATGTCTTGGCTGTTGTAAATGGTGCTGCAATGAACACTGGGATACATGTCTTTTTGAATTATGCTTTCTCAAGGCATATGTCCAGTAATTAGATTGCTGGGTCATATGGTAGTTCTGTACTACTGCGTTTTAATTCCTCCTTATTCATTTGTTAGTCTGTCTTTAACTTTGGACTTTACTCACCTTGCCGTCTTCCATGATTCCATCCACTATTTCACGTGGCACTTTCTTTAACTTTCTCTTACCTGTCATTAGAGCCACCTGCTCATTGCCCAGTAATCTCTAAATATGGTGAACCTGCTCTGAAATAGAGACGCTTCTTGTTAATTGGTCACATCACCATTGCCTGACATAGTGAGGTTGCCCGTGAATCTGTCCTGTAATTGGTGGATGATTGAAAGGTTGTATGGGCATGTGTGTGGTGTCAGTGTGCAGTATGCAGTAGTGTGTCTCTATTCTCTTAATTAATGATGTTGTAGAACAGACTCTGTGCCTGTTTGTCTCAGGAGTTGTTTGGGATGGAGTTTGCACAAACAGGTCACTTTAATGCCAGGCACTTTATCTTTCTATTATGCCATGACATAGCCCCATTTAGATGGCCCTAAAGGCAATAAAAACTAACAATATAGATCAAGTCACTTCTGAAGTGGTCCCTGTCCAAAGTAATTGAAACCTCTCAGCCCATTGGGAGTTCTTCTTCTACCATCAGATAATATAAATGGTGTCAGTGGTTTACCACTCTTCAGAAGCTGATTTATTTAAATGCATGTTATAGAACAGAAATATATCCTCAAAGTAAGTTGATATAAAGACCTGTTTGTAAACTTGATCCTTCTTTGTTCCTCCACACTTGAATAAATAGGTAAATATTTTGCCCTGCTGAGCCTCAAACATCTGGGCAAATGTGCAGATTGGTGAGCGGCACTAAAAGGTAAGCAATAGGGTAGTTCTTCTGTTCAACACTCAGCTTCAAAGGATGGAGATCAGCCTCCAGTGAATGGTCCAGCTATCACAATATTTATTTGGGGCCAAACAGAATAATGGTGTAGAAAGGAGCAAAAGGGAGAATTTATGAATGTCTCATCAGACATACGGACAAACACCAAGAAAAACCACACAAGTATGGAGCACATTTTTTACACAAACTTGTTTCAGCCAATGTCACTGCTTCTATCAAAATTCTATTGGTGAAGATGCAAAGGACATTTTTTCCTCCCAGATTGATCTGTATATCAAAAAAGTAGAGCCCAGACAATCTCTGTAATAACTTCTGGAGAGGCTCATTTGTCTCCTGTCATGAAGCATGGTTTCTGTGAGAGAAACAGAGGTGAGGAAAGGAGAGAAGAAATCCTGTGATGTTCTCCAGCATCACAGCCTATTGGGATGCTTTAGGACTTTCTTCCTGTGTGAAGGCTTTTAAGCCCTTAGTGAAATACATGTTAAGTGCTAAGGACAGACACTCGAAATATGAAAAATGGCAATTCTGAGAAGTCTGAATCCAAGCTGTGATGTGCCTCCACGCATGTGTGCTTATGAATGACAGTGTGCATGCATATAGTCACTGCCCTATGGATTTTAAAGTTCTTAATATTAAAGGTAAATAATTTTTATTCACAAATTTATTTACAAAATTTACATATACAAATATACTTTGTAGGTTTAGTAAATGCAATAAGTTAGCTTTTTTAGGGCTTTAGGAATCATATTGACAATTTTTGTCTTCATAAGAGACATACAGTATCTTTCAAGTGCTGCTGAGTAGAAAATAGATTGAAAAAGGATAAATGTAAGTGAAGTAGAAGTGTGAGGAAGCTCTTTGGTGGGTGGCTTGCTTGACCTTGGCCAGTAGAATTGGCGATTTTGAGAAGTGAAGATTTGTGAGATGTAGTTAAGAGGTGGAATGTACGGGACTTTGGTTTTGGGGGTAGGAGATAGGAAGGTGCCAAGCACAGTTCCCACATTTCAGCATAAGCAACTGGATGAGTGGTGTTGAATACTGGAGAAAGAGTGCATTTGAAATTTGGGTGGTGTTTAGGAAGAAAGGTTCTGATTGGCACACATTCAATTTATAATACTGGTGAGATGGTCAAGTGGAGATTTAAAATAAGTTGGTTGTATTTGTCTAGAAGAAGGTCTTCCAAGGAAACACAAAGTTTAAATGGTATTTGAAGTCATGAGAATGGACAATATAATCAATGAAAATGAAGTAAGACACAAGAAGTGATCAAGGGCTTCCCAGGTGGCCCAGGGGTAAAGAATCAGTCTGCAAATATAGGAGACACAGGAGATGTGGGTTTAATCCCTGGGTCAGGAAGATCCGCTGGAGGAGGAAATGGTAACCCGCTCCAGTATTTCCTGCCTGGAAAATCCCATGGACAGAGGAGTTTGGCGGGCTGCAATCCATAGGGTTGCACAGAACAACTGAGCATGCATGTAAGAAGTGATTGGGCTTCCCTGGTGGCTCAGATGGTAAAGAATCTGCCTGCAATGCTGGAGACCTGGGTTCGATCCCTGGGTTGGGAAGACCCCTGGAGAAGGGAATGACAACCCACTCTAGTATTCTTGCCTGGAGAATCCCATGGACAGAGGAGCTTGGCGGGCTACAGTCCATAGGATCACAAAGAGTCGGACACAACTAAGTGACTAACACATGCAAGAAGTGATCAGGAATGAGAGAGAAGATACAAAGAGAGCCAAGACCAATGAAGACATACTGAATGTCAACGTTTAAAAGATAGATTGAGTATGCTGCTGCGTCACTTTAGTCGTGTCCGACTCTGTGCGACCCCATAGACGGCAGCCCACCAGGCTTCCCGTCCCTGGGATTCTCTAGGCAAGAACACTGGAGTGGGTTGCCATTTCCCCCTCCAATGCATGAAAGCGAAAAGCGAAAGCAAAGCGCTCAGTTGTGTCTGACTCTGGCGACCCCATGGACTGCAGCCTACCAGGCTCCTCCGTCCATGGGATTTTCTAGGCAAAAGTACTGGAGTGGGGTGCCATTGCCTTCTCCCAGATTAAGTATGAGAAGTTTCCAAAAGAAACTGAAATGGAGTGGCTGGAAAGGCAGGAGGAAAATCAGAAGGGCTGATAATTGTGGAATTGAAAGGAGAAGAATATTTCTAGCAGGAAGAAGCTGATGATGAATGGCCTGAGATAAGGACTGGAGAACGTATGTTCAGCTTAGGAACACGGACGAAAGTCATTTATGAGCTAATAAGAAAGAGCAAGTGTAGTTGAATGGTGGGAACAGATGCCAGGATGGAACCACCTGACAGGAAATAAGAAGTGTGGACATGAAGACTGCTTGCAAAGACATTCTTTAGATAAAAGTTGTTAGAAGGAAAGAGGGTTCAGCAGCTTAAGAGGCCCGGATGACTCGAGGAGCCCTTTACTATTGCTGTGCTGTTTATTGTTTGTTTGCTTTTAACGGGAGAGATGGTAACACATCTGAGTGCTGAGAGCAAGTGTCCAGGAGGTAATGAGAATTTGAGGATATTAGCAAAGAGTGGAGAAAGCCTAGAAACAGCTGGCCAAAGGCAGGACAAAAAGTTCTAAGGCAACACACACACACACACAATTTCTAAGAAAAGAGTATCTAGTGAGAAGCATTCTGAAGGACATACTGTTCATAGCCATAGTTACCAAATATGCCAGGGCCACACTGATTTACTTATTTAAATCAGCTCAACCCGTGCACCACATTAGAATGGAAGTTCTATTTGGCCAGGATTTTTCTACACTCTGTTTTTTGTTGTGTTTCTGGTGCCTAGAACTGTGCTTGGCACATAGTACGTCCTCCATGAATGTTTGTTGAATAACTGAATGAGTTAGGTTTGGTTGTTCCAACTGTGTAGGTGAAAAGACAGAGTACTAAAGAGGTTAACTTGCCCAGCCACAAAGGCAACAAGCAAGAACATCTGTATTTGTACCTAATCTAGGATTTTGACTAACATGTGAAGTCGTCTCTCTTTTAAAATCATATTAGATGAAGCAGATTTTTTTTTAGAATTCTTGTGTTTTCATACATTACTTCTATAATGTAAAAAGACTTTCAGATATTAGAATCAGATTTATCAGAGTTTTAAGAAAGTATTGACATTAATGTCTGCCCAACATTAGTTTGATTATCCATGAAGGGAAGATGTTACCAAGCCATCCAGGCCCTTATTCCAAAAGCAACCAGCAAGTGTAAACCCGGCCTCTTTTCCCTTCAAACCACGGACCATGCGACATTCAGGCAGCCCATGCTTAGCTATGGATGTACTTTCTCCTCTCTCAGTCCAGGCCTTCTAGATACCTTTGCCTACATCTGTTTGCTTGTACCCATAACAATCATTGTCTTTATTTTTCCTTTTCTCTTTCCACCTCTTCCCCAACTACTATATCCCCAGATTACATCCAATTTTTCAAGGAAACTAGCATCTTTTAAAATTGTAAACTCCTAGGACCCCAGAAAACCAGAGATTCTATCACACTGAGCAGCAGACTTGATCACTCCCTACACTTAAAATGTGAGCCTTGAGAGGCAGAATCAAAGCAGTCCTTGATACGTGCAGATAGCCATGTCAGCAGAGGACAAAAAGAGAGGAAAGTAGTTCAAAGTTCAAAGACGACGGTCAGTGAGATGTGAGACCTCCTGCTAAAACAAGAAGCAAAGTATTTCCTTTAAACGTGCTGGGCTTATTTTTACTGAGGAAAGTTTGGAATTTAAATATTATTTACAGTTTATATGATTATGTGAAGATTAATTCTACAGCAAACTGTATTAATTCTCATTCTCAAATGGGAGTTCAGTTCTCAAACAGTTGTTTTTCATTTTGATAAAGGTGCATTAGAGACTTCTTCAGGTATTACAGGCAGAAATCTTTGGCAGGCTTCTCTCCAACTGACTCCTGAAGTCAAGATACTTATGGTAGTCTCACGGACTGTGTAAACAGTAACCTTACAGAATTCTGCATGACAGAGTCTTATTTCTACCTGGATGTACAATGGGCCTCTATAGACTTTCTTAATCCTCTGTTTCTGAGGTAGTAAAAATGGACTCTGCTTATTTCTCCCTGTTGTCTCAACTCTGTGTTTTTAAGACCTCTTATAATGGCCATACCTCCCACTCCTAGGAATTACTATTGTGATGCTCATCTGATAAAGTTTTACAAATGAAAAGGTCTCAGAGAATCTGGAAAGGAGAAAAAACTGCTTCCTTCCTCCCATCTTAGCTTTACTGAAATATAATTGCCAAGTAAAAATTATATATATTGAAGGCGTACAATGTGATGATATGTAATACATACACATTGTGAACTAATTACCACAGTCAAGTTGATTAACACATCTGTCACCTCACAGTTACTCTTTTTCTCCCCAGTGGTGAGAAACTCAAGAGCTACTCTTCCAGCAAATTTTAAATATATAGTACAGCACTGTTAATGTAGTCACCATGCTGTGTATTAGATCCTCAGAAATTATTCATCTTATAATTGAAAGTTTGTACCGTTTCACCAAAAGATGCTTACTCTTAAAAAAATAATTTCTTCATAGTTTCCAGACTAGACCTTACAAATTTTACAGTTTTTGTGCTCCTGTGCTTCAATCTTTGATCACCAAATTATCTGAAAGAAGATTCAGTTGCATTTCTAATTCAGAGATTTCAAGATGGTTAAATCCCTAGAGCTGTATGAAATTCTATTATATGGCTTCTTCTCCCTAGTTTCCGATATGATCCAATGGCTCTGTGTGTGTGTTGATTGTGAAGTAGATCATCTTTAAGAGGAAACCCAAGGCTACTGGTTTTTATGACATATTTGCATAAGCTGGTGTAAATTCACCCCTGAATAACTTGGCTGATGAGAGAAGAAAAACAACACATTTCTTCAAGGGAACAGACATCCATGCATAGATACCTTGTTGAGGCAAGGTCGTGGTAGGATGTGATATGCATACCTCTGTAGGGAAATATACCTATTTCACCATGAAAACTCGGTATATGAAATCCCCTAAGACACAGGACACTAGGGAGAAACAGAGGGAAATCAGGAGATTTGATGTCAGAGCCTGGGAGATATTAGGATTACACTTCTAAAATAATGGATTATACAATTTTCAGGAAGAGTTTTCTAATTATGACAGACTCAAATATAAAATTTTCGAGATGGGCAATACTGACTCCTATAGGGTATATGGACACAGTTGGAGAATGTTTTCTGCCTGCCAGAGAAAAATTATATCTTCATTTAAAGTCAAAAGAACACCTAGGTTCCTACCTGGCTAGATTCTAGAGAGGTCAGTTCAAATATCAAAACAACACGTATTTCCCTTGCTTTCAAATTTTCGCAATATAATCGGTAGCCAGACAAAATATTAGTTCTTTTTTAGCCAGAGACAGTAGCATAAAAAAGAGATATGGGTATTTCTGTTATAATGCCAATGTTTGCACTATTGGAAAACCTTCCATTCTGCAAAATTGAACACTAAAAATAACAAGGCCCATGAGGAAAATAAAACAAGGGGAGACCACTCAAAACTTGGAATTTGAAGAGCAGAGCACTAAAAAAATAAAGTTACCATCCTAAACACACACACACACACACCCCCCGCACACAGCCACCCTGGTATCATTAACACACTAATAGCATTTGCACCCACCTTCAAAGTCAGTTGGTTATCGTTAGTCCTAAGTCCTGGAGCTCCTACTTGGTCCTTTGAGATGTCAGTTTTCCAAAATGAATCATTTTTCTCGAAACTAAAAATCCGATCTACTGTTTAGACTTTTTCATTAATCCATTGTTTTAACACAGGGATTGATGTCTTTGCAGTTTCTTAATCTGGACTGACAGCTTCACCAGTGAGTTTAACATAGTTGCACACCTAGAGATGGTCTGTTTTTCTTCTTTTTTAAAAACTTTATTTTTAATTTTGGGGAAATTGCTTTATAATGCTGTGTTGTCTTCTGCCATACAACAACATGGATCTACCATAATTATAAATGTATTTCCTCCCTCTTGAGTCACCCTCCCCTCCCCCATCCCACCTCTCTTGGTCATCACCATAGAGTTGTCCTTGAAGCACCAAAGGAAAAGCCTTCTGCAGCCTTTAAAAAAGCTTTTAAGCTTTTTTTCCGGAAGGTCTTCCTGTGTTGCTGTGATTTTTCTTTAATTGTGACAAAACTTGCTTGGGATAACTTTAAAACATTAAGCTACCGGCAACCTACATAAGAACCAAGATCACTTCTGATGTTTTAAGAACATCTTTCTCTTTACCAGTCATCCGTGGAATAATTTACATCAAAGAATTGGCCATTTTACAAAAACAAATCCTCCTAATTCATGTGCTGTGTAAGGTTCCTACATCATGTTGTGAATGCCAGATTAGTCTCTATAAACCTCTGTCTCCTTGGCTGTATTCCGAACTTGATTCATCATTAATCCATGCCAGAGTTTTACAATAATAATACAGTAAACAAGATTTTGCATGTTGACTAGCAGGGTAGAGTTGCTGTGCCTGGTGGTGGTGGCCTTTAAGGAAGGACGAGGTAATATCTTGGAAAAGAAGAAAGAAAAAAACCACCTCTGTAAGTAGTTCTAACATAGTTTTAACTGTGATGGTATATTTGACACCAAATAACTACACTGTTTCTTTTCCAGCTAAACGTTTCATCCTTTCTTCTTTCCCTCTTTTTTTCCTTGCTTTCGCGTCTTCATTTTTTAATCTCATGTTTTCTTTTATCTGTGTCGTTTTTTTCTGTATGTACTACACATCAAGTATCTACCATGTGGGAGGGACACTGCTGAAATAATGGCAAAAACAGAGTTTAGAGTGTTGTGGGAAGATGTACATTAAACATGTAATCACACAAGCAAGCTAACAGGTGATAAGTATTACCAAGAAGAGGCTCTGTAAGTGACTGTCAGATGAGGAATACGTCTTAGATATGTCATCTAGGCTTCCCTGAGGAAATCAACTCAGAAAAAATGAGTGGGGTTAATGAGGCGAAAGGGCTTCCCAGGTGGTGCTAGTGGTAAAGAACCCGTCTGCCAATACAGGAGACCTCAAAGACACAGGTAGAATCCCTTGGTTGGGAAGATCCCCCTGGGGGCGGGGATGGCAGCCCACTCCAGTGTTCTTGCCTGGGGAATCCCATGGACAGAGGAGCCTGGTGGGCTACAGTCCATGGGGTCGCAAAGATTAGAACATGACAGAAGCGACTTAGCACGCACACAGTGAGGCTAAAACAGGAAAGAAGGACTTCCTACCAGAGGGAACTTGTGTGCAATGACCTCACAGCCCTGGTGAGGACAGTGCTTATGAGGAACTGAATGAGGGCCAGTGGGGTTGGATGACAGAGCTCATGGAGAGGACTCAGGGTAAAGATGAATACTATGGGGCCTCGCTAGCCTGGGGTGACATAAAGATCTTCATCTTTAACTCCAGAGAAACAGGAATCATTGAAATGTTTCCAATCATGAAATGTATGATGTGATCAGATTTTCATTTTGAAAATATGTCTCTGATTATAACATAATCAGACCAATATATCATTTTTGTGCTTGCTACAATTTTGCATCTTCAAAACATCTCTGTAAGGAAAGAGCAACCCTGATGTTGACATCCTTAATTCCATTTTGCAGATAGACAGACTGAGGCACAAAGAAGGAACCGTCCTTTGCCTCATTAGGCCTGCTTTGCTCTTCACATTTTTTCTGTTGTGTGGGGTGATAGGATAGCTGTGAAGCAAAACATATATGTATAATCATTTGACCTTTCTTTGAACAGAAGTCCCTGAGTCCCTCATTTTCCCTACTTCCAATCCAGTAAACGGCTTTTACTCCTGCCTGAGCTCTCATTTACAAACTACTTCTGTTTCTGTTTTACTGGAGGGGTTTATAGGTTTTTCTGTCACATTAAACACACATCTTTAGGGATCTATCACCAAAAAGGGAATTTTGAAAAGACCACTAGAATTAACAAAAGTGAAAAAGAAGTTGGAGTTTGGGCAGTAAATTACCTACCTGAGGCCACATTGGCTCATTCCCTTGGCAGCCATGCTTATTACGAAAAGTTTTCATAAATAATTCAAGCCTCCCACTTATACTCTCCATAAGTCCTCTTAGGGAGACAACACGGTTTTTTTTTTTTTTTTTATTCGTTTTGTTTTGTTTGCCACACCACTCTACTTGTGAAATCTTAGTTCTCTGACCAGGGATAGAACCCAGGCTTGTGGAAGTGGAAGCACAGAGCCCTAACCACTGGACCTCCAGGGACTTCCCTACAGTGTGCTTCTTTATTGAAGTGTTTCTGGCTAGGCAAGTCATACTCCCGCCCCTCCACATTTGCTGAAACCATTAAGGCATAGTATTAAGAGCTCCAGCAATATGCTAGGTATTGTGCGAATGCTAAAGAAATACTGGATACTTCCCAGTAAATTTTACATTCAATTTGCCACCTGAGTTTCTGCCCTGAACCTCTTTTTATGATACGTTCTTTCTCTTAGAAGGCAGAGTTGCTCTGAGAGGGCACCATCTTAGCAACTAATGGTTTCTGTACAAACAGTAGTTAACAGTCCACTTGGCATGCAGTGTCTGCAGCAAAACTGCTTGAGTGTGAGAGCTGGATCCCAGGCCAGAAGCAAGAAACTGAAGGAGAAGGTACCAGTTGTAAGCTTTCCACTTGTCTAGCAGACTGTATTTTTAGCGTCAAAAGGCAGTGGCTGGTGAGAAGGAATTGCCTTTTTACAAAATGTTTGAAGCAATAGTTCTCTTCAGTCTTTCAGTTCAGTTCAGTCACACAGTCGTGTCCAACTCTTTGCATCCCCATGGACTGCAGCACGCCAGGCTTCCCTGTCCATCACCAACTCCCGGAGCTTGCTCAAACTCATGTCCATTGAGTCAGTGATTCCATCCATCCATCTCATCCTCTGTCGTCACCTCAGTCTTTAGTTGTGATCAAATCTTCAAAACTCCCAGAATAATAAATGGGCATCATATCAACTTACCTAGGGTTAATCACTTTGAATATGAAATGTGATCATAGTCTGATGATGTGAAAACACAAACCAAAACCACAGTTCATCAGGTCAGGGCTCAGCGAGGTCTTCATTGCACACAAACACACATTCCTGGCAACCATGTCCAGAGACTGAAATGCTTAGTAGGCGGTGAGTAATGGACAGACCTGGGTAGAGAATGAGCATGTTTGGGAACATTTTACAACTTTGAATTACTCCTCCTCTGAGACACTCAATGACTTGGACATTGGCATGGAGACAGAAGGAAGATAGAATAGACGTAAAGGAATTGAATGGAAGGAGAATGGGAAGAGAAAATCCAAAAACAGAAAGGATTAAAGGGAAAGGAAACTAATCAAAGGGATGCTTCCTAAAGCAGGTTAGAATATGAGGAACTGAGACCATGGAAGACACCATGATAATTTTGACTGGGAGCAACCAAGAGTGTTTATTGGTCTGAACATGCTATTTATATTCACAGTGTATGGCTTGTAATCTGTTTCTAAATATAAACTATTAATCCTTCTTAAAATGAGGTACAGTAAAAGTAAATAAAGGCATTTCTAAAATAATTAGAATGTTAAGCTACACCAAAAAAAGCGGGGGGGGGCAGCAAATAAAAATAAAAGATTCAAGAAATGACATGAGAAGAGGCTTCTGTGAACTTCCTATTGCATAACTATTATACTTAGCTTTGGATTCTGTTTTATAAGGCAAAGGGAGAAGTGATGTGGTACTGTTTAGTTAAAACTGCAAGAACAATCAACACAACAAAACAGTCTAAAATTTTAGCAGAACATTAATGTGTTTTTTTCTGGTCCTGAAAAAGTTATGCAGCAGATAAAATAAAGGGCAGTGTTTTCATTATGTTTTTTTAAAAAAGAAAGAAAGGAAGGAAGAAAGGAAAAGGAATCTTATGAAACTGTTTTATATGTATATAGCATCCTATAATTTATGCATTTGTTGTTGTTCAGTCACTAAGTCATGTCCGACTCTTTGCAACCCCATGGACTGCAGCACACCAGTCTTCCTTGTCCTTCACTATCTCCCAGAGTTTGCTCAAATCAGTCACTATTGAGTCGGTGATGCTATCTAACCATCTCATCTTCTGCCACCGTCTTCTCCTTTACCTTCAATAGTTTCTAGCATCAGGGTCTTTTCCAATGAGTCAGCTCTTCCCATCAGGAAACCAAAGTATTGGAGCTTCAGCATCAGTCCTTCCAATGAATATTCAGGTTTGATTCCCTTTGGGATTGACTGGTTTGATCTCCTTGCTGTCCAAGGGACTCTAAGAGTCTTCTCCAACACCACAATTTGAAAGCATCATTTCTTCACTGCTCAGTCTTTTTTATGGTTCAGCTGTCACATCTGTACATGACTACTGGAAAAACCATAGCTTTGACTATATAGACCTTTGTCGGCAAAGTGCTCTCTCTGCTTTTAATACAATGTCTAGGTGTGTCCTAACTTTCCTTCCAAGGAGTAAGCAACTTCTAATTTCATGGCTGCAATCACTGTCTGCAGTGATTTTGGAGCCCAAGAGAATAAAATCTGTCACTTTTTATGCTTTTTCACCTTCTATTTGCTAGGAAGTGATGGGACCAGATGTCATGATCTTAGTTTTTTGAGTTTTAAGTCAGGATTTTTACTCTCCTCTTTAACCCTAATTAGGAGGCTTTTTAGTTCCTCTTCATTTTTTGCCATTAGAGTGATATCATCTGCATATCTGAGGTTATTGATAATTCTCCTGGCAATCTTGATTCCATCTTGTGATTTATCCAGCCTCGCATTTTGCATGATGTACTCTGCATATCATATAAGTTAAATAAACAGTGTGACAATATACAGCCCTGACGCACTCCTTTCCCAATTTTGAACCAGTCTGTTGTTCTATGTCCAGATCTAACTGTTGCTTCTTGATCCACATACAGATTTCTTAGGAGACAGGTAAGGTAGTCTGGCGTTTCCATCTCTTTTAGAATTTTCCACAGTTTATTGTGATCCACACAATCAAAGGCTTTCATGTAGTCAGTGAAACAGAAGTAGATGTTTTTATGGAATTCCCTTGCTTTCTCTATGATCCAATGAATGTTAGTTATTTGATTTCTGGTTCCTCTGCCTTTTCTAAATCCAATTTGTACATCTGGAAGCTCTCGGTTCATGTACTGTGGAAGCCTACCTTGAAGGATTTTGAGCATAACCTTACTAGCATGAGAAATAAACACAATTGTATGGTAGTTTGAACATTCTTTGGCATTCCCCTTCTTTGGGACTAGAATGAAAACTGACATTTTCCAGTCCTGTTCCACTGCTGAGTTTTCCAAATTTGTGCATGTATTGAGTGTAGCACTTTAACAGCATCATCTTTTAGGATTTGAAACAGCTCAGTTAGAATTCCATCACCTCCACTAGCTTTGTTTGCGGTAATGCTTCCACTTGACTTCACACACCAGGATATCTGGCTCTAGTTGAGTGACCACACTATGATGTCTTTCCTGGTCATTAAGATTTTTTAAGCATAGTTCTTCTGTGTATTATTGCTACCTCTTCTTAATCAATTCTGCTTCTGTTAGATAATTACCATTTCAGTCGTTTATCATGCTCATCCTTACATGAACTGCTCCCTTGATATCTCCAGTTTTCTTGAAGAGATCTCTAGTCTTTGCCATTATATTGTTTTCCTCTACTTCTTTCCATTTTTCATTTAAGAAGGCCTTCTTATCTCTCTTTGCTATTCTCTGTAACTCTGCCTTCAGTTAGGTATATCTTTCCCTTTCTCCCTTGCTTTTAGCTTCTCTTCTTTCCTCAGCTATTTGTGAAGCCTCCTCAGACAATTCAGTTTAAATCCTATATAAGTCCTATGACTTACATAGGAAACATAAAATGATCGTTTTACAGACAAAATTTGCAAATATAACACTTTTTGTAAAATTGATGGACTCAAGTCTTCTGACTCTTAATTCAGTTCTGTTTCTTTGAAAAAGTTTTGGGTTGAAGGTAAACTATTAAACTAGTAATTCAACTTGTTGAATTGCCTCAAAATTAACTGACATTTTTCATATATATGGAGAAAACCATAATTTGAAAAGATATAGACACCCCAGTGTTCATTGCAACACTATTTACAATAGCTAAGACATTGAAACAATCTAAATGTCCTGTCCATTGGTGGATAAATGGATAAAGAAGATGTGGTGTATATATAATGAAATATTACTCAGCCACAGAAGAGTATGAAATAATGGCATTGGCAGCAGCATGGATGGCCTAGAGATTGTCATAGTTGAGTGAACTAAGTCAGACAGAGAAAGACAAATATCATATGGTATCGCTTATATGTGGTATCTTAAAGAATGGTAAAAATGAGCTTATTTACAAAACAGAGTCACAGATGTATAAAATAAACTTATGGTTGCCAAGAGGGGAAGGGGGAAAGGACAAAGTGGGAGACTGAGGATTGACATGTGCTCACTACTAAATATAAAATAGCTAACTTACGGGGATATTCTGTATATAGCACAGGAAACTCTACTTAGTACTCTGAAATGACTACATGGGAAAAGAATCTGAAAAAGAGTGTATCTATGTATATGTATAACTGATTCACTTTGCTGTACAGAAGAAACTAACACAACATAGTAAGTCAACTATACTCCAATAAAAATTAATTTTAAAATATACAAGAAAAGAAAATTTCAGTTTCCCTATTTTGAAAACCAGAGCATAGAATTTAAGGCAGTCATGACCACTGGAAAGCAAAATAGGAATTTCACAAAGAGAAAACTGGAGCAGAGAGGTAGGGCAGAAGCTATTCAAATTCTCTATATAAATCATTTGAAATCTCTGGCTACCCATGAACCATGTGTATGGCGAAGACAGACTTCAGTCAGCCCAGCTAAGGAAAATAAGAAACTGAGATTTAAATTACTGCCCAAAAGGTAGAGTTCATGTTTGAATCTATTCAAGCTAGTTTCCTGCTAAAATAAAAATATCAACAGTATTTGTAGGAAAGTATGGAATCCAGAGAATCCTCAACATAATATTCATTAGGTCTAGGATACAACTAAACATATTTGTGATGTAAAATTAACATGGAAAATATGGTCTATTCTTAAGAGAAAAGACAATCAGTGGATGACCTAGATATTGGAGTTAGCAGACCAGTACTCTAAAGAGGCTATTATTACTATGCTTATACTGAAGGGAAAGATTGAAAATCTCAGGAGAAATGTTTTAAAACCGAATTCAAATTACAAAAATGAAAACTATATTATCTCACATAAAAATTCACTGGATAGCATAACTGCAGAATTAAGACGACAGAGGAAAGAGTCAGTAAACAAAGAAGTCTAGGGAAAAAAGAGGTCTAAATGAAAGTCAATAGATAAATTAAAATGAAAATCTGAAAAATATTTAAACAAGCCAAAATGTGCAGGCAAAGAAGAACAAAGGAAAAAGAAAAGGAGGGTGTGGCAAAGAGAAAAAAATCCAAAAGATAGATGGAAGTCCAACACCATCAATAATTACATTAAATACTAGTAACCTAACATTCCAATTTAAAAGGCAGATAAAATAGATTTTAAAAAGCAAGGCCCAACATTATGCTTTCTAAGGGACACTTTAAAGACACAAATAATTTAAGTAAGAGGAGATCAGAATATTTTACTAATATTAGATAAATATACTTTAAGACCAATAATATTACCAAAGATAAAAATGGAGATATAATTATGAATCAGTTCACTAGGAAGAAATAAAAATCATAAACAGAACTTCAAAACACATTAAGCAAAAGTAACAAAATTATAAGAGCACAATAGACAGTTACCCAAATTAAACTAAGGAGATTTTACCATTCTTCTCTGAACAATTGGTGAGTGAAGTGAGTGAAGTCGCTCAGTCGTGTCCGACTCTTTGCGACCCCATGGACTGTAGCCTAACCAGGTTCCTCCGTCCATGGGATTTTCCAGGCAAGAGTACTGGAGTGGGGTGCCATCGCCTTCTCCAGAACAATTGGTAGAAGAAGTAAACAACAAAGACACAAATGTCCTGAACAACACTATTACCCACCTTGACTTAAATACTACCTCAAAACCGAAAAATATGCATTCTTTTCAAGTTTACATGCTGTGTATAAAGAGATCTATTTGAGAGTCATAAAATATATTTCAAATTAAAAAAAAGTTTACTTTATATTGAAGCATAGTTGATTAACAGTGTTGTATTAGTTTCAGGTGTACGGGAAAGTGATTCAGTTATACATACACATCTATCCTTTTTCAAATTCTTTAAATATTCATATAAATGAAATCATATAATGTGTACTCTCTAAATAAAATGGAATTAAAACCAGAAATTAGAACCAATAAAATATGTAGGAAAATCACACATATTTGGGAATTAACTAACATGCTCTTAAGCAATTTGTGGAAAATAATTTTAACTGATTGACTGTGAAAGTATCACATATTAAAATTTGTGGGATGTAGCTAAGTAAGTGTTTAGAGTCAAATCTATAATTTTTCAGCTTTATATATGTGTGTATATGTGTGTGTGTATATATATATAATATATATATTTTTTTTTTCTTTGCTGATTATTTTCCATTATAGGTTACTGAGAGATAGCAAGTATAGTTCCCTGTGCTACACAGTAAATTGTTGTTGCTTATGCTATTTTATGCAAATTGTTTCTGTTTAACCCTAATTTAGAAATTAGAAGAAAAGCTATGACCAACCTAGACAGCATATTAAAAAGCAGAGACATTACCTTGCCAACAAAGGTCTATCTGGTCAAAGCTATGGTTTTTCCAGTAGTCATGTATGGATATGAGAGTTGGAATATAAAGAAAGCTGAAAGCTGAAGAATTGATGCTTTTGAACTGTGATGTTGGAGAAGACTCTTGGGAGTCCCTTGGACTGCAGGGAAATCAAATCAGTCAATCCTGAATATTCACTGGAAGGACTAATGCTGGAGCTGAAACTCCAATACTTTGGCCACCTGATGTGAAGAACGGACTCATTAGAAAAGACCCTGAAATTGGGAAAGATTGAAGGCAGGAGGAGAAGGGGACAATAGAGGATGAGATGGTTAGATGGCATCACGGACTGGATGGACATGAGTTTGAGCAAGCTCCAGGAGTTGGTGATGGACAGGGAAGCCTGGTGTGCTGCAGTCCGTGGGGTTGCAAAGAGTCGGACACGACTGAGCAACTGAACTGAACCCCTAATTTATTTTCCCCCCTCCCTTTACTGTTTGGTAACCACAGGTTTGTCTTCTGTCTGTAAGTCAGTGTCTGTTTTCTACATAGATGAGTTTGTGTTATTTTTTTAGATTTCACACATAATTTTGCCTTTCTCTGCCTGACTTACTTCACTTAGTATGGTATTCTCTACGTCCATCCATGCTGCTGCAAATGGCAATATTTCATTCTTTTTTATGCTGAGTAATGTTTCTTTGTGTATATATATCACATCTTTTTAAATCAGTCATCTGTTGCTGGGCACTTGTTTTCATGACAGCTATTGTAAATAGATCTCCCTGGTAGCTCAGATGGTAAAGAATCTGCCTGCAGTGTGGGAGATACGGGTTAGATCTTTGGTTGGGAAGATTCCCTGGAGAATGGAATGGCAACCCACTCTAGTATGGCTGCCTGGGAAATCCCGTGGACAGAGGAGGCAGCGGGCTACAGTCCATGGGGTTGCAAAGAGTCAGACACAACTGAGCGACTAACACTAGTGTAAATAGTGCTGCTGACAGCATTGCAGTGGATGTTATCTTTCAAACTGGGGCTTCCCTGGTGGCTCAGTGATAAAGAATCTGCTTGTCAATGCAGGAGACTTGGGTTCAATCCTAGAGTCAGGAAGATCCCCTGGAGAAGGAAATGGCAACCCACTCCAGTATTCTTGCCTGGGAAATCCCGTGGACAGAAGAGCCTGGTGGGCTACAGTCCATAGGGTCGCAAAAGAGTCGGACGTGATTTAGCAACTAAACAACAAATCTTTCAAATTAGAGTTTTCACCCTTTCTGGATATATGCCTACAAGTTGGATTGCTGGATAGTATGGTTTCTCTTTTTTAGTTTTTAAAGGACCCTCCATGCTGTTTTCCATAGTAGCTGCACCGATTTACATTCCCATCAACAGTGAAGAAAGTTCCCTTCTCTCCACAACCTCTACAGCATTTATTTTTTGTAGACTTCTTGATGATAGCCATAGAATTTATTGTTTTCATATTTGTATCTAAATTTATTTTTCAAAATTTTCACCATAAGAAGCCAGATTAAAAAAAGAGCAGAGTTAAGCAAAGAAAGAATCTGGGGGCAAAGTAACCTTAAAGCTACAGTAATCAGAGACTGTAGTATAGGCCTTAAGATCTACAAATAATCAGCAGAACAGAACAGATAGCTCAGGAATGGACCCCTACCTGTATAGTTATATGATTTTTATGTGTTTTTTTTCCTTTATTGTGGTAATAACACTTAACATGAGATTACACTCTTAACAAAGTTTTAAGTACTCACTACACTATTATTACCTATATGTACAATGGCATATAAATTTTGAGAAAGTTGCTGATAGTGTTCAGTGGAGAAGGAAAAGTCATTTCAAAAATGGTACTAGAATGAATAGAAAGCTATATTGGGAGAAAATGAACTATAATTCTTGCTGCATGTCATATACAAAAATAAATTAGAAATAGCCCTAAATATTAAAGCTAAATCCAGAAAGCTCTTAGAGGAAAAAATAGAAGAATATATTAATGATTTAGGCATATGTAAAGGCATTGTATTCAGTAACAGAAAGAAATAACCATAAGAAAAATATCAATAAATTAAAATGCATCAAAATTAAAATACTTATCAAAAGACATTATTAATAATATGAATAGGTAAATGACAGGCTTGGAGAAATTAATGAGAAAATATCTCTTTGATCATATAAGGCAACATCAAAAAACAAACAACCCAATTAAAAAATTGGCAGAAGATGTGAGTAGACATTTTTCCAAAGAAGACATACAGATGGCCAACAGGCACATGAAAAAAAATCTCAACATAGCTAATCATCAGAGAAATGAAAATTAAATCACAATGAAATATTGTCTGACATCTATCAGAATGACTATCATTAAAAAGAATACAAATAACAAATTTTGGCAAGGATGTAGAGAAAAGGCAACCCTCATGTACTGTTAGTGATAATGTAAAGTAGTGCAAGCCACTATGGAAAACAGTATGGAGATTTCTCAAAAAGCTTAAAATAGAAGTACTGTATGACCCAGAAATTTCACTCGTTGATATACATCTGGAAAAAATGAAACATGAAAACACTAATTCAAAAAGATACATGCACCCCAGTATGTATAAGTGTTTGCATATATATGTTTGGAATACTACTCAACCGTGCAAAATAATGAGACTTTGCTATTTGCAACCACATAGATGGAAGGTATTATGCTAAATGAAATAAGTCATACTATATGATATCACTTATAAAATCTAAAAAAATAAACTAGTGAATATAACAAAAAAGAAACAGACTCACAGATATAGAGAGTACACTAATGGTTACCAGTGGGGGGACCTGCTAGGGGTAGGAGATTAAGACACAAAAACATTATGTATAAAATAAATAAACTACAAGGATATATTGTATAGCACAGGGAATACAGCCATTATTTTATAATAACTAAAAATGGAGTGTAACCTTTAAAGAGGTGAATCACTGTATACCTGTGGTGCTTCCATGGTAATTCAGGCCAAAAAGAATCTGCCTGCAATGTGGGAAACCCAAGTTCAGTCCCGAGGTTGAAAGATCCCCTGGAGAAGAGAATGACAACCCACTCCAGTATTCTTGTCTGGAGAAGCCCATGGACAGAGAAGCCTGGCAGGCTACAGTCCATGGGGTCTCAAAGAGTTGGACACAACTGAACAACTAACAACACAACACATATACCTACAACTTACATAATATTGTACATTAACTATACCACCATAAAACATATGCATATTTGTTTGACAAAAGGCTGAAACTCAAGATGTACATAGAGTTCACAAAACTCAATAATAAGATAAACAACTAACCCAAGGTAAAATGTTTGAAAAGTCATTTCATGAAGGAAGATATATGAATGACCTATAATTATATGAAAATCTGTTCAACATCATTCACCACATTATGCAAATTAAAACTGTAAAAAAAAATAAACACTGAACACCTACTAGAATGGCTAAAATTGAGGACTGTAAACACCAAATCCTGGGGAGGATGTGGAACAAATTTTACATTGTTGGTAGGATTCCCATAATTTACCATCACTTTGGAAAATGGCCTGGCAATTCGATATGAAGCTGCTGCTGCTGCTACTAAGTCGCGTCAGTCGTGTCTGACTCTGTGCGACCCCATAGACGGCAGCCCACCAGGCTTCCCCGTCCCTGAAATTCTCCAGGCAAGAACACTGGAGTGGGTTGCCATTTCCTTCTCCAATGCATGAAAGTGAAAAGTGAAAGTGAAGTCGCTCAGTCGTGTCCGACTCTTCGCGACCCCATGGACTGCAGCCCACCAGGCTCCTCCGTCCATGGGATTTTCCAGGCAAGAGTACTGGAGTGGGTCGCCAGTGCCTAATCATGTACAAATTCTATGACTCAGCAACTCTACTTCCAGATAGATATTTACCCAACAGACATAAAGTATGTTAACAAAAAGAACGTGTATAATAATGTTCACAATAGCTTTATTCATATTTGCCCCAAACTGTCTCAACTGTCTCAACCTATATGAGAATGGATAAACAAATTTTGGAACATTTATATAATATGTACCATATCTCTCTGTCTAAAAATAAATGAATTATTGGTACATGAGAAAACAGGGATATATGTAAAAAATTTATACTGAGTGAAATAAGCCTTACATTCTATAAAATAGACCACATAATGTCTGTATACTGCATGATGTCGTATTTATTAAAATTGAAAAAGTCTATGGTAGAATTGATATGCATACTATTCAAATGGTGGAACGTTCATAATTAAAAAAGAAAATCAACCTACCTGCTCTTTTACTTGATATGCTAGAAGGAGTATTGATATCCTTACATGGACCTTTGTCTAAGTGGAAACACTTCTGATTCTGTATGTGGATGGGCTCAAGAGGTGGTTTGGAACTGCACAAACCCTTGCATTAGGAAACAACCCAGACTTTGTGGCTCCTCACCAACATTTGAGAGCATATGTTACCAACTGTTCATCCACTGTAGAACTTGAGCCTATATTGCAGTGTGATTTTGAATAGCATATTTGAATTGGCCTCTTAGGATGTGGGATGTTGTTCAGCCGCCAAGTCCGACTCTTTGCGACCTCATGGACAGCAGCATGCCAGGCTTCCCTGTCCATCACCATCTCCCAGACTTTGCTCAAACTCATGTCCATTGAGTTGGTGATGCCATCCAACCATCTCATCCTCTGTCACCTCCTTCTCCTCCTGCCCTCAATCTTTCCCAGCATCAAGGTGAGTTTGCCACAGAATGTGTCACATATTTGAATATTTCAAGTTGGTAAATGGAATATATCAGTTTTGTTCACTTAGATGTGTTTATTTGTTGAAAATTATGATTTTAATTTTAAGTATACTTGGTTTATCAATAATATACCTATGTCCTTAGTAAATGTTTTTCTTCCTCTGGGTCTGTTTCTTAGCATAGTCATAGATTGTGTAAAAATATTCTGATATAAATAAAATAGATAACCATCAAGAACCTATTATATAGCCCAGGGAACTCTGCTTAATGTTATGTGGCAGCCTCGATGATAGGGGTGTTTGGGGGAGAATGGATGCATGTATATGCATGGCTGAGTCCCTTCACTTTTCACCTGAAACTATCAAAACATTGTTAATTGGCTATACCCCCCCCAAAAAAATTAATTTACTTAACTCTTATCTGTTTTAATATTGGGTTGGCCAAAAAGTTCTTTTGAGTTTTTCCATAGGATGGCACAGAAAAGCCCGAATGAACTTTTTGGCCAACCCAATATTTACTTACATAGGTTTGTTTGTTTGTTTGTTTTCCAATAAACTCCTCTGTGAACCAAGGCCTATATGTCCTTTGCCAGATATTTATAGTCCTATGAACTGGGACATTTTCTGGGTTGTGTATTACTATTCCCTTAGTGCCTAGAACAATTCATGGCATATAGTTGATTATCAATAAAAGCTTGTTGAATAAGTTAATAATAAAAGGTCTATTTTAATACATTAAGTAGATGTTGTCAATGTTCCATACCTGTTTCTTCTAGAGAAGGGTGTTTTAAAATAAAAAAAAAACAAACTGTGTAGCATGTTTAGATTACAAGTTTGGTAAAGGCCTCTGGCTATCATAGGTATATTAGCATTACTGAAAGGCCAAAGGTTAGTTCATAAATAATGTTCTTCAACTCTGGGCCATAGATGGTATTTATTACATAAAAAATACTGTTCAGTAGAACAAATATTATCAGTTAATAGTCCGGAAAAAGGCGTGCTCTATAAGTGTCTTTTATAATAGTCAGATATGTAAAGAACAACACTTGAATTAACCAGGAGTCTGTTTTCTGTAGATCTCAAACTGAAAAAGGTAATGAAGTTGGTGGGCTTCCCCAGTGGCTCAGCGGCAAAGAATCCACCTGCAGTGCAGGAGGTAGATTCGATCCCTGGATAGGGAAGATCCCCTGAAGAAGAAAATGGCAACCCACTCCAGTATTATTTGTGTGTCTGCTCAGTCTGTATATCTATATTTTTATGGGAATATTTTGTTTCATCTAGACTGAAAACACAAGAGTGGGGAAACAAGTAACCATGATGGTGACTGTGATTCACAGTGAAGCAGAAGGTGGAGAATTACTCTGTAAAACCCAGAGCCTGGAGACATTTAGTATAAGGACAGACACCTGTAGGTAAAGATGGCCTCATTGAGCATCAGGGCACAGTATAATGATTACAATTAATAATGAAGACCTCGAGATATCAAGGAATGAGTGAGATTGTAGTCAAATCTGCAGGTGGGTTTCCTTTTCTTTCTGGGATTCCAGCTATACTATGTTTCCAGCCTTCTTATGCCCATAGTGTTAGTGATGGACAAGGCATAGTGTTAGATACTCGGTTGTGTCCAGCTCTTTGCAGCCCCATGGACTATAGCCTGCCAGCCTCCTCTGTCCATGGAATTCTCCAGGCAAGAATACTGGAGTAGGTAGCCATTCCCTTCTTCCAGGGATCTTCCTGACCCAGGGATTGAACTCTGGTCTCCTGCATTTCAGGCAGATTCTTTCCTGCCTGAGCCTCTGCTTCTGCTGCTGCTAGGGAAGCCCATAACACTGAGTTGTTTCTAGTCAATAAGATGTTAACAGGAGGAATATGTATTTCTTATAGTTCTGATCCATAAAATCTTTTACCTCCAATGGTCTTCCCAATCTAATCTGTACATTTGAATGCTTAGTATGATTTAGAAAACTGCATTTTGAAGATAGCAGAGATTTTGTCAGCTTGGAGTTTGAATGACTGTGATCATCAAACTTCCGTTGCCTATTATCTAGAACTCCTGTTTTGGTCTTTACTTGAGTGAAAGACAAACTTAGGTTTTGTCAAGCCACTGAGTTTTCTGTCAAGTTGACTGGCCACTAGCTACGTATGTCTTAGAATATTTCAGATTTAGCTAGTGGAGCCAAGGAAGTGAATTTTAAATTTTATTAGATTTAAATTTAAATATCCATATGTGGTTTATGACTACCATATTAGCACAGATCTAGTAGGGCTTGGATACATTTATTTTTTTCATTTGAAGAAGATTTGGACTAAGTAATGGCAGTTTTTGCCAATAAAACCAGATCCTGTATCTTACATGTGGCATAGAGTATTCTCGGCCGTGTGTTCTCTGTGGACTTCCCCAGCATCCCTTTAACCATGCCTCATCTCACACAGGGTGCCACATTCACTCCCAAATTATGAATGCTGTTTGTCTAGCCCATACCCTTCCCCTCTACTGCCTGACATGCTTTGCTCCTTCACGGCCACTGGCAAATAGCCTCTTATCTTTCAAAATTTAGAGGTCATGTCATCCCTCCTATGAACATTTTTTTGATGCATTCCAGGAAGAATTGCTCATTTTCTGCATTGGGTCACACTGAAACCTTCTAGATTTCTATTATGTCACCTTCAACACTCATTGCATTTATTTGTTACTGCATTTCTCTCTCTTCATATTAGACAGGAAGCTTTGGAGAATGGACTGTGTCTATTTAATATTTGTTTTTGTAGCACTTAGGACATCAGTTTCGATGTAGATCGTCAATAAGACACATGAATAGGAAATTTTGGAAATAGAATTCTATGATAATTCTCTACTGTTCTCCCTCTTTGATTTGCATTATCCCCCAAGATGGTAAGAACTGACTAAGGCTGGACCAGTGTTTTCTGCCCTTTATTTATATTCAAAAGGATCTACTTCTGAGACTTTACCCTTGGTGAGCACAGAATCAATGGTAATGGTTCACAGAATGAAACTACAATTGCACATTGCATTTCTTTCTGTGTTAATTTCAGACTATGTGTGTGTGCTGAGTCACTTCAGTCATATCTGATTCTTTGCAACCCCTATGGACTGTAGCCTGCCAGGTTCCTCTCTCCATGGAATTCTCCAGGCAAGAATACTGGAGTGGGTTGCCATTTCCTAGTCCAGGGGATTTTCTTGACTCTAGGATCAAACCTGGGTCTCCTGCAAAGGAGGCAGATTCTTTACCATCTGAGCCACCAGGGAAGTCCTAATTTTTTTTGAGGAGCCTCAATTCTGGTTTCCATAGCTGCTGCACCAATTTACATTGCTACCACAGTGCACAAGGATTCCCTTTTCTCCACATCTTCACCAACACTGTTATCTAGTCTTTCTGATGGCAGCAATTCTAATAAGATGGAGGTGATATCTCAGTGCAGTTTTGATTTGCATTTCTCAGCTGATTAGTGATGTTCAGCACCTTTTCATCTACCTATTGGCCATTTGTATGTTCTCTTTGGAAAAGTGTCTATTTGATTCTTCTGCCCATTGTAAAACCAGATTGCTTTTCTTTGTCTGTTGTGTTTTTGTTATTGAGTTACATAAGTTCCTTATATGTTTTGGATATTAATCCCTTCAGTTCAGTTCAGTCGCTCAGTCATGTCTGACTCTTTGTGACCCCATGGACTGCAGCACACCAGGCCTCCCTGTCCATCACCAACTCCTGGAGCTTGCTAAAACTCATGTCCATCCAGTCCATGATGCCATCCAACCATCTCATTCTCTGTTGTCCCCTTCTCCTTATGCCTTCAATCTTTCCCAGCATTAGGTCTTTTCCAGTGAGTCAGTTCTTCGCATCAGGTGGCCAAAGTATTGGAGTTTCAGCTTCAGCATCAGTCCTTCTAATGAATATTCAGAACTTGTTTCCTTTAGAATTGACTGGTTGGATCTCCTTGCAGTCCAAGGGACTCTAAAGAGTCTTCTCTAACACCACAGTTCAAAAGCATCAGTTCTTTGGTACTCAGCTTTCTTTAGGAGAAGGAAATAGAAACCCACTCCAGTATTCTTGCCTGGAGAATCCCATGGACAGAGCAGCCTGGCGGGTTACAATTCATGGGGCTGCAAAGAGTTGGACATGACTGAAGTGACTTAGCTAGCAGCTTTCTTTATAGTCCAACTCTCACATCCATACATGACTACTGGGAAAACCATAGCTTTGACTTGAAGGACCTTTGTTGGCAGAATAATGTCTCTGCTTTTTAATATGCTGTCTAGGCTGGTCATAGCTTTCCCTCCAAGGAACAAGTGTCTTTTATCATGTCTGCAGTCACCATCTATAGTGATTTTGGAACCCAAGAAAGTAAAATCTGTTACTGTTTCTACTTTTTCCCCATTGATTTGCTATAAAGTGATGGGACCAGATACCATGATCTTAAGTTTATTGGATGTTGAGTTTTAATTCAGCTCTTTCACTTTCCTCTTTCACCCTCATGAAGAGGCTCTTTAGTTCCTCTCTTCTTTCTGCTATTAGAGTGGTATCACTGACATATCTGAGGTTGTTGATAGTTCTCCTGGCAATCTTGATTCCAGTTTGTGATTCATCCAGTTCTGCATTTTGCATGATGTACTCTGTACAGAAGTTAAGCAGGGTGACAGTATACAGGCTTGTCATACTCCTTTCCCAATTTTGAACATTGGCAGGCAGCTTCTTTACCACTGAGCTCCCTGGGAAGCCCCTCCATTTTTTATAGAGACTATTTTTTCCCCACTGAGTATTCTTGGCTTCCTTGTCAAATATTAATTGACCATACATACATGGATTTATTTCTGGGTTTCAGTTCTGTTCCTTTGGCCCTAGTGTCTATTTTTATGCTGGTACCATGTTATTTTACTATAGTTAGTAATACAGTTTGAAATCAGCAATGTGATGCCTCTGGCTTTCTTCTTTCTCAAGATTTTTTTGGCTATTTGGAGTCTTTTTGTGGTTCCGTATACATTTTAAGATTGTCTTTCCTATTTCTATGAAAAATACCATTGGGTTAACTGAAAAGGAAATACAGAAAACAATCTCATTCACAATAAAATAAAAATGAAAATTTTGACATGAATTTACCCAAGGAGGTGAAAGATCTGTACATTGAAAACCTCAAGACTATGTTGAAAGAAATTGAAGAAGGCACAAATAAATAGAAAGATACATCCATGCTCATGAATTGGAAGAATGAATATTGCTAAAATGTCTATACTACCCAAAGCTGTCTATAGATTCAATGTTATCCCTATCAAAATTCCAATGATAGTTTTTAGAGTAGACTTTACTCCCTGTGCATAGTCGTTACTCCTACAGCATGGTTCTCCCATGGTTTCAGCTAGAAGGCTGAGATGTTCACAAAGATCTCTTTGCCCTGATTGGACCTGAAATCCAAATTTTTCTCAGCACTCTACAGCCTCAGAAATCTCTGCAGAGATCCCCAATCTCCCAGTGAATTTTCCCTGCTAAATTTTTTGGAATCTTACCTTGTAGCAATTCTAGAATTAATGAAGAATTCTAGGGGGAATTTGTCAGGTTTTGATGCTTCTTACCTTTACATCCTTCCTATATAATAACCTGTCTTCAAACTCTAGAGTATTGGAAGCTCCAAAGTTTACTCTGTTTATACAACCCAGCAAGAATACCACTCTTCACGGGCTTTATTTCTCTGTGCCATAGTTTAGGAAGTCTTATCAGGGAGAAAACCAGGATAAATTTGGTATACTCACCTTTATGCTTCCCTTCTTTCAATGACCAGAGCCCTGTGTTAATTGTTAAACTCTGTCTGTGAATAGTTATTTAATATACTTTGTCCAGTTGCTTATCATGGGAGGTAGGTTTAATACCAGATACTCTGCCAAAGGGCTTCCCTGGTGGATTAGATGGTAAAAAAAATTTGCCTGCAGTGCAGGAGACCTGCCCAGGTTCAATCCTGGGTGAGGAAGATCCCCTGGAGAAGGGAATGGCTACCCACTCCAGTATTCTTGCCTGGAGAATTCCATGGACAGAGGAGCCTGGCAGGCTACAGTCCATGGGGTTGCAAAGAGTCAGACTCAACTGAGCAAATCACACACACACACACACACACACACCCCACACACATGCACACTGCCAAAACCAAAATACCCTACCAATATCTCTTATTTCCATGGTCATTCCTTGTCTATGCCAAAGTCTCTTATTTTCTTCCTTGCTTCTTAACATTTTCCTCATTCTTCAAGAGCAAAAGCATTCTACCCACTTTTTCTATGAATAGGTGACCTTTGACAAGTTTCTTACTTTATTCATCTAAAAGAATCATGTAATAGGCAGTGTTTCTCACATTGTGTTCCATGTAAATACAACCTACATCAGCATTATCAAGAGGAGATGGTTTAAATCCCTGAGCTCTTTCAAGATTTTCTGAAACAGAATCTTGGCTTAGTGAATCCTGAGGATTTGCCTTTTTACCAAGCTTTATGGATGGTCCTTATATAGACCAAAGTTTGAGAACACTGTGATAAGGCCATTGTGAAGTTTAAATAACTTATATTTTATAAAGTATCTGAAATATAAGTACACAATAAATGCTAGTTTCCATCTATCTTCCAGCCCATACATTTTAGAAAGATGTTTTAAATAGTTGTGCCAATATACGAAATATTGAAGCTATTCAGATAGTAGAGCTATATACATTCAAATGATTGCTGTTATTAACTTAAATATTCCATTATCCAGCTTTTTTTGTTATCTATTGTACTATGCAATAAAAGAAAGTTCACCTTTAAATCTGACATAGAATATAGAGCTGAAAAGTTAGTAGTCAGAATCCATCAAAATATTTCAACCTTGTGATATATACTGAAGAGTTACTATTTCTTCCCATCCCTGGAAAATTTGAGACTTCCCTGGTAGCTCAGCTGGGAAAGAATCCGCCTGCAATGCAGGAGACCCTGGTTCAATTCCTGGGTTGGGAAGATCCCTTGGAGAAGGGATAGGCTACCCACTCCAGTATTCTTGGGCTTCCATTGTGGCTCAGCTGGTAAGGAATCTGCATGCAGTATGGAAGACCTGGGTTTGATCCCTGGCTTGGGAAGATCCCCTGGAGAAGGGAAACGCTACCCACTCCAGTATTCTGGCCTGGAGAATTCCATGGACTGTATAGTGCATGTTGTCGCAGAGTCGGACACAACTGAGCAACTTTCACTTTCACTTTTTTTGAAAATCTGTAAGGGAAACTAAGATTCAACAGGGATGATACACAATGTGTAAAAAGGGGGAGCAAAATACACACTGTTCTGACTTGTGGTTTATCAAAGTGTATTCTTGTAAAGGAAGAAAGTATCAGAAACTAAAAGAGTGAAGTGAGGTCCAACTTCACGTTTCCACACAAAGCTAATTGTCTTAATTGTTGTAAGTGATTTAGAGGTTCTTAATGTTCATTAATGTAAAATAAAAATGAATAACCCCCCAAGTAATATCCTCCTTGGCTTAATGACATAGAGAATCAATTGTGTGCAACGGTTAACATGCAGCTTTTATAAAATTGGCTTCCTTTTTAGAAATGGCATCCAAGACATAGCTGCAAGGCAATTACCATCAATTACTCAATTATTTCTGTTTTAGTAATAGCATAATTCTCGCTGGAAATAGATTACACTGTTGGGGTTTTAAGGTGATAATTAATCATGCATTTCCTACCCCCAGTACAAGTTTGGAATATTTGCTAGGCATCAAAATTCTAGCTTTATTTTTAGTAAACATAGATCAGGAAAAGTTTCTTGGGTCTGTAGCCACAACTGGGTTTCTACTACCTTTTATCCCAATTGAAACAATACAACTGAAGGAGAGTTTGGATCTGCCAAGTAGGTTCACTCACCTAGAATTGTTGCCTTACATCTGGTGATCTCTCTTAGTGGCGACTGAGAGAGGAAGGCCTATAGACTTGTATCTAGAAGAAATTTCTTGGTCCTGACCTATGTGTGTTTATCTGAAGGATGCAGGCACAGAGCACACTTTGCTTCCCACGGGCAGGGGGATGAACCCATAGAATGAGGTAGCACATTTGTTTCCTTTACCAAATATTATATCATACATTTTCACTTCAGGGTCAGACGAGGAAGTTAGGATGCAAGGGATTGAATATGAAGCTTTTTTTAAAGAACAAAGCGCTATCCTTGCTTGTTCATCTTCCTGCTCCCCATAGATCTGTCCACTCTAGTGCCTACGTTCAGTCACTTCTGTTCATTGCGACCCCCTGGACTGTAGCCCTGCAGGCTTCTCTGTCCATGGGATTATCCAGGCAAGAATTCTGGTGTGGGTTGTCATGCCATCCTCCAGGGGAATCTTCCTGACTCAGGGATCAAACCCATGTCTATTGTTCTCCTGTGTTGCCGGTGGATTCTTTAACCACTGAGCCACTGGGGAAGCCCACTCTAGTGCCTAGTAGAATTTAAAACATCTAAGAGAACTTAGAATAAATAGCTAAAAACCAAATGGTAGCATCAAAATACACAAATACTCATGCCCATATGCCCATACTGCATCCATATTTGGATAGATTTCAATGAAGATATGTATATACCTACTGTATTACTAAAGCCCTCTTATGTGTACTACAGCTATATGTGTAACCCACCTGTGAACTTACCTTTAAATTTCAAATGAAGTTGACTGAAACCTCATCCAGTGAACAGTGGCAGAGATCCTGCATGTATGTATGTATGTATGTATGCATGTGTATATATTATATATACATGAATGGTTGGGCCCTGATGCTGGTCCTGGTCATCTCTGGTGCTAAGACCTTGCTTTTGATCAATCATTTCAGTGTCTGGATTATCCTGCACTACCAGGTGTGCTGTCCAGTTCCATGATGTGTACATTGAATGCCACATCTTTCTCCCATTTCCGCTGAAACTATGGAAATGAAAACATTCCATGAGGTGTTTAAGTGAATTCAGCCTCAGGTGCTTTATTAAGAGTTTGTGAAGATGGAGATGGTTTATACAGTCATAAAATAAGCTCAAATTGAATCTTTGCATTCCTTCTTTACACATCTTTTCATTATCAACACTGGCTTACTTTCCATTCTCCTCTCTTCCTTTCCTTTTTCTCTCTTCCCAGTATCCTTCCCCTGAGGAATAAACTCTACTCCTCCCAAAATTATTTTCACGTTTTCTTAAAGTTTTTTTCCAGCTCCCATTCTGAAACTCATGCCCAGGCCATCAAAGTCCATGGACTGCTTCCTTATGGTCTTAGTTCCCTGAGCCTCTGCAAGGATATGAGAACAGAGGGACCACATGAACATTCACTTCCCCAGTGATATGAACTATACCACGAGGAGTTAGGAGCTTGTTTTTTGGAGTCGATTTAACTCTAGTGCCTTTGCTTCTGAAAATAGAAATTTTTAAAACATAAATCTGGGTTATATTTTCATTCAGTACTTTTGATAAACACTTTCTTTTGTCTGCACATTTTACAGTTTGATCCAAAATCAGTAATTTGGATACAGACATAGTAAGCCATCTTAGAGGGTTCATAAGGAGATTGGCAGAGTAATTTCCCAGAGTACATAACAAATGCCCAGAAAATACTTTCTGTGTCTGGGAATACTGATGAGAGGATCCTTGTCTAATCCTATCCTAAACAGAATGGGGAAAAGTGTTTCCTCTTGATTGGATAAAAAGGTTAGTAAATTGATAACATTCTGGGAGCAGTTTTCATCTTTCCAGTTCATTAGTTGTATCCTGTTTCTTTAATATAGAGAGAGATTAGATTTTAAAAAGAAACAGCTTTGGTAACTTTTAACTATCAGTGGAATTCTAGAACGAAATCTAGTATTTTCTATCAAATGTTGAGAGGTAGTTAAAAGAGTCCCAGACTAGCAACTAAGAAATAAGTAGCACAAATGCTTAAAATTCAAGACTAGATTTAAAAGTTTTTCTAAAGCTCTGTTAGCATGATGGGGGCTTCCCAGGTGGCTCAGTGGTAAAGAATACATCTGCAGTGCAAGAGCTGCAGGAGACTCCGTTCAATCCCTGGGTCTTGAGGATCCCCTGGAGGAGGAGGCCGTGGCAACCCACACCAGTATTCTTGCCTGGAGAATCTCATGGACAGAGGAGCCTGGCAGGCTATAGTCCATGGGTTGCAATGAGTCAGACATGACTGAGCAACTAACACTTTCACTTTCATTAGCCTGATGCCAAGAATCACCTGGATGTTTATTACAATAAATACACAGATTTGTGGGCTGACCCCAGACCTCCTGAATCTAACCTTCAGTGAAAGGGTCCAGGAATTTTGTGTGTTTAATAAGAATTCCAGACAATTCTTATAAGGTAAAATTTTAATTCGCTTTAAGAGTGAAGGATGCATGAGAGTCTCTTGGGTGTGTCCTCCAAATGGATTATCCCTCAAATCAAGATATTGAAACATATCCCCCCCATGCCTAAGCAAACCACTATCATTCATTGGATATGTCGTATCCCTCAGGTGCTTTGCTGGGTAAACCAAGATGTCAGCTGCTATTGAATAAAATTAATATTAGAAAGGACTTTAGGAAAAAAAACCACTGGACACTAGGAAGGAAAATTATCTTCCATATTTTTTATTTTTCATGATATTTATTCTGAAGTATCACTATTTAAACTTAGCATTCCTCCTTTGCTGCCCCAATTACTTGCTAAACTCTTTAAGGGTGGAGATAGTTCTCTAGTCATATTTGTATCTCCAGCCCTAACAAAATGTTTGGTACCTTTGTTATTGAGTAAGCGAATAGCTTAATAAATACTAAAGTTGCTGTGTTAAATACTTTTAACAAAAAAAAAACTGGTGCCCAAGGATGAGATGTTCTTGGCATGCATTCATAAATAGCAAGTACATCCCAAGTGAAGGGATTATAAAACTGAGGCTCAGACAGCAAAAAGCAAAGTCACAAGGTGACAGTTTTGTGACAGTGGTTATACACATTTGATTCCATTGCTTAGACAAGTGAAAATCTCCCCAGCTGGGTCTTTACTTCAAATTAACCTTCGTCTTTAGCAGCAGGAGCAATTATTTGGACCTGAATTTAGAGACAGGAAAAGGAAAGAGATTCTTCTTTTATGCCTCATTAGGCTACAGAATAAGTAACACAATACAAATGTCCCTGAAAGGATTAATGATACAGCTCAAGATAGCTACTATTTGTGCTAATTGGAAATACAATCATCATTTCCTCTGATCTTCGGATCTGGGGATGAGCAAGGATCACAGCTGAACAGTAAGTAAAGAGGCAACTGGAGAGAGATGAAATCACCCTGAAGTCAGCTATTACCAGTTCATCCAGCACTGCTTCCCAATTACACACTTTCCTGGAAGCAGGGCTTCTGGGTGCAGTTCCAATACTGAGTGGTAAACTATTGTCCTAAGACTATGAGTACTTTGGGCATGTTAATAGAATCTTGCAAGGGGCCATTTGGAGATTTTGAGAACCTAAGCAGCTGTGTAGAATTTGGGGTGAAATTGTTCTTAGCTGATGTGTTCCAATTCCTACAGAATTCTCTCTGTTTAGCAAAAGAATTAAAAGGAAGAACTGGTTATTTGAGACAATCCACTGTATTTATGATATGTGTAGGAAAACCCCAAACATGATACTATTACTCATAAAGAGTATAATGATGGGAAACATTTCTAGTCATATTGATCAGCTGTCTAATTACTTTCTATCACATCAACCCATTATAGAATAGTCCTTAAGAGTGTGTCTGAGGGCTGGATTGCCTAGGCTTAAAGTTTAGCTCCTCCACTGCTGAAGTATAACTCAAGACAAGTAACTTAACATCTCTCTGCCTCAGTAGGGCTTCCCTGGTGGCTCAGACGGTAAAGAATCTGCCTGCAATGCAGGATACTTGGGTTCAACCCCTGGGTTGGGAAGATCCCCTGGAGGAGGAAATGGCAACCCACTCCAGTATTCTTGCCTGGGGAATCCCATGGACAGAGGAGCCTAGAGGGCTATAGTCTATGGGGTCCCAAAGGGTCAAACATGCCTGAGCAACTAACACACATATGCCTCAGTATTCTCGTCTGAACAATGAGGATAATGGTATGCTCTGCTTCATAAGAGTTGTTGTAAGAGTCAAATGAGTTGATCTATACAAAGTGCTGAGTCATCTGGTCCCTAGAAAACACTTCCTGGTGGTTAACAGTAAGACATTTGTCCTGTTTGTTTAAATTATTTGCTTAATTGTCAGTATGAAGTACTCCACTGGAACACAACCTCTGAAAAAGCAGGGACTGCTTGCATCATCACCATTGTATCCCCAGAATTAGGGTAATGTCTAATGGGAGAAGATGACCAATAAATACTTTTGAATGAGTGTGTTAAGAAGAACCATATGGGATGTGAATGTTCAACCATTATTGAACTACAGAACAGTGGCTTTGTGTGTTTCTAGTGCCTAGAGGGAATGCCTTGGACTTGGGGACAGTCAGTTCAGGCTCTCGCTATAGCTAAGCCACCTAATAGCTATGTGGCCTTGAGCAGGTTTTTTCATTTTTCTAATTTATGGTTTAGAGATGGTATATACTTACCTTCAATGGTTGTTATTGGGAATAACATAAATCATGTATTTCGAAGCAACCTGCACCCAGTAAACAGTTTTTTGGGGAGGGAAACCAAGTAAATTCTAACATTAACACAGCACCTCAGAATTGCCAAAATGCATTTGCAAGTTTTATCTCATTTGTTCTCTATAACAATATGAAGTGGTACAGATAAAAGAGAGTCTTATTATCAAGGATAATTATTCACTACAAGAGAATCCACTTAAAGCTGCAACAAAATTTCATAGTATTTAAGAGAAAAAGGTTTCAATTGAGACTTTATCTCGAAAAAATGGAGTTAAAGTAGTGAAAATAGTATCTCATAAAGTAATTTAGTTATAATGACAACTAAGGCTAATTATTGAAAATAGCAAGGTTTTTTTTGTTTATTTTTTAAACCATGATTCTGGCAAAGCTGTATGAGAACGCAGTGCAAGATCCTTTCATGTTTAATTAACTCTCCGAGCGTTATCAAAAAGAAGGCTACTTTTGAGAAATATTCTTGGACTTATCAGTTTTTTCAAGGACTTTTATTCTTATGTTGATGCTGGAATCTTTCTCCTATGCTGACGTGTGATCAACCTCACCTTTGTTCTCTTCCACTTTTGAGCTACCCAACTAGACCAAGCTCCTTACATGTCAGTGGCTTTGTGTGTGGTTTGCCCTGTTTTGCAGCACTGGTCTCATTCATCACTTGAAATTCTGACACTTTTCTGAGATGTGTAGTTTTGCTTGGCAAAGGATTTGCATTATACTCACAGACTAATGATCAAAGACATTGATTTAACGGTTAGAGATAGACACGTATCTTCAGAGAGAAGAGATGTGGAGAACAGACTAATTTAATAAATGATCAGCACATTAGAGAAAATGTTCATGTTTTGATGGCTTTTGCTTTCCTATGAAGTATCATTATTGTGCAGATTCAGATAGTAAAATTTAGATAATGAGGAACTTCTGTATTATCACTATCTTCACTCTATAGATGATTAAAGTGCAGCTTGGAGAAGTTCAGTGACTTTAAGGCAACACAGCAAGTAAATATTCTCCCCTAATCCATGCTCCTTTTGCAAAGGAGTGGATAAAATGGGGGTTAAGAGTGAATCTGTTTCCCCTGTTGTGCTTAGTTGCTCAGTCGTGTCTGACTCTTTGCGACCCCATGGACTATAGTCTGCCAGGCTCCCCTGTCCATGGAATTCTCCAGGCAAGAATACTGTAGTGGGCTGCTATTTCCTCCTCCAGGGGATCTTCCAAACTCAGGGATTGAACCTAGGTCTCCTGCATTGCAGGCAGATTCTTTACCATCTGAGCCACCAGGGAAGCCCAAGAATACTGGCCTATCCCTTCTCCAGAGGATCTTCCAGACCCTGGAATTGAACTGAAGTCCCAGGGAAGCCCTTGGTTGACTGTAGTTTGGATTATTGTAATAAAAAAGAGTTTCTTTTGTAGAGATGTTAGGATTTCTGAGTACTCTAAGGTTCCAGACTCATGTCTTTTCATCTGCAGTTGCTTTTGGCCTCCCCAGAAAGTGAATGCTAACCCCTTGTCTGAGAATTCCTTCTTGAGAAGATTGAATGGATTAATGAAAAGAGCTTTGAACTGAGAATCAAGATTTATGGAGGTCTAAGTTTAGCTGTGATGCTGACGAATTGTCAAAAATCAAGTATGACTTTGGGCAAGAAGCTTTCTCATTCGAACTTTGGTTTCCTAAACTTTGAGATAAAGATCCTGAACTCATTTATCAATAAAGCCCCTTCCATGGCAGTATTCTACATGTCTGTCTGTCTCCTACAATCCGCCATAGGCCAGTAGAAGACAAATACTGTTAATATATGCAAAACATTGGTACATAGGAGAAATTTGGTAAAAACTAGTTCCTTCTGTCCAACTCCACCTTCTCCATACACACACAAGATGTAAAGCACATTTGGTTTAGGGCTACCACACGCCCTTCACTGGGAGAACTTAGAGATGCAAGTGGTTAAGAGAAAAACGTTAACTAATTATTAATTGCAATGGGTTTAGATACCTGTTTTTAGCCAATGTGTATTTAAAAGGAAAAATCTTGAGACTGTCATCAGTTGTGTATGCATCTGCTTGGAAGTCCCTGAAGGAAGCACTAATGTGATTATGTGTAACTCAGCATCTTTTTATTGAACTTGGACTTGGCTCTCCTGTTATTCTCAGAAAGCTTGATGTTTGTATTTCCAAAGACAACTCAGGGGATCAGATATGCTTCTAAAAGATCTTCTTAGTGTTCCACTCTCTTAGTTCCTTCAGAGGCCTGGATACTAACATTCTTGGCTGATGGTCTTGGCTTCTTCGAGCCTTCCGTTGGCAACTCAGTTTGTATTATTTTTATCTAACCATCCATCCATCCATGTATCATCTATCTGTCTGCTATCTACCTATCCCTATCTATGCCTGTACTTCACATTGATATCAAATATTATTTTCTTGATCTGGACCTGAGTAGAAAGCTCACGGATAGGTTTTTGGAGTGAAAGGTAAGCCAATTACTCTAGTCATTTTGTAATCTTTCAGGGTATCTTAATTAAATTTGATGTAATGAAATGAGTTCCTACCATGTGCTCTTGCCTATGATTTCTTTTGAAGAGAGCCAGACAAAATGGTTCCTATTCTCAGAACTCCAATTTAATTACTCAGAAAATGCAAAGCTGTCCAGGAAGGAATCCAAAGCCAGGCAATCTCCAGGTGTGCCCCAGTCCACTTCACCGTCTCTGTCACTGTCATTCTGCAATTCTGACACTTGCATAGTAGGGTTCTTTAAGCAGGATTTGGGTTGAAGGCAGGAGATATGCCTCTGGTCTGACAATTGAGTGTTTTAAGAAGCTTCTTGTCTTCAAGGTTTGGAATACTGACCAGTTACAAGTGACCAGTAACCTAAAAGTGGTGATGACTAGAAAGGCGTATGAAAGGTTAGAGAAGCAGATGGATCAGAAGAGGTCAAATTGGAATAAGGTGAATTTCAGATACATAAGATCTAGCACCCAGAGTACAGAGTCTGAAACTAGTATAAACGGGAAGCTATTTTAATCTAGGTACATCAATAAGCATCCTTGCCGTTACTACCTTTGTTGCATGATAGAAAATGCATGTAATCATGATACAAAAGAATAGATAGTAGCTCCTGAGAGTGATCATGTTTGTTTGTTTGTTTTATGCAGCAAATGTCAAATATCACCTGTGATATTTTTAAATTGTCATCCAAAGACAGTCATTTTCCTGTTTCAATAAACATATCTTTGACACATTCATGGACTTTAGGGTAAATCATTGTTTTACTGCATTCAGTGCAAGAGTTCAGAGAGCAAAAATGGTGCTTCCTTCTCCTTCGAATGCTTTGGTCCCTGGCATAGACCCATAGGCCCTGGCAGATTCTCTTGTACACATTTTTTTGTTTTTTCAAACTAAGGTGATTAGGTTCAGATTGTTAAGAGCAAATCAGGTCAAGCCATTTCTGTTATGAAACACTGTTGTTTGCCGTAAGCTATCACTTTCCCTGAGTTGGAAACTTTACTTGATCAATAATGACTTTTTGGAAAGCCATTAGGCCAGAACCCTGTAGAGTAGCGTTCAGGGCTGCTGGGCACCGCACATCTGTCACTCCTTTCTGACAGTCTGCAAAATGCGACTGCAGCATCTGTAGAGAGTGGATTAGTAACTCCGTCCTGCTTTGTGTGAGAATTCCCAAGGTAGAATGAGGGGAGGCTGCTCAACACAGAGTCTGTACTTGCTTAGCATGCTGGCTGGAATTAAACAACCCATTTGAAAACCAAGACACACAAGGAAGGAAATGGAACAAATCCCTTGCTTTCAACCACATTGCAAATAGGACTGAGTGAGGTTTAAGTGTAGGAGTCTGCCTGGATTGTTCTGAATAGGAATGCTTCATTGCTTGCAGGAGAGGCCTTGGGTTTGGTGTTTGAAACTAGGTAGAAACACCAAGTGTATCAGCTAATTTATTCTTACATTTCAACCATTCATTTGCCAAATACCTATTTGACACCCATTATGTGCCCCAGATGAAGCAGAGAATAAAAGAAACCCCCTATCCTCATGGAGCTTATATTCTGGTGGAAATGAACAAATAAACGTATCACATAATGTCAGCAATGAATAATAGCAACTCAGAGCGATGCTGATATGTTGTCGTCGTTGTTCAGTTTCTGAGTCATGTCCAACTCTTTCTGACCTCAGGGACTGCAGCATGCCAGGCTTCCCTGACTTTCACTGTCTCCTGGAGTTTGTTAAAATGTATGTCCATTGAGTCAGTAATGCTATTTAACCATATCATTCTCTGCTGCCTACTTCTCTTCTTGCCTTCAGTCTTTCCCAGCATTGGGGTATTTTCCAATGAGTTGGCTTTTTAAATTAGGTGGTCAAAGTATTGTCTGGTACCAGATATTTTGATGATGGTGACAAATAACGGTCAGGAATGGCTTTTCTGAGGAAGTGCCTTTGGGGCAGAGACAAGAATGGAATGAGGGAGGGGACCATGCAGATATATAGGGAAGAGGTTCCAACAGCAAAAAGAACTTTCAGAGGCTCTGAGATGGGAATAATCTTGGCACTTTAGAGACAGCAAGAAGATTGGTGAGACTGCATAAAATTTAGTGGGAGAGGGTGATGGGGGGATAGAATAAGGAAGTAGACATGAGCACACAGTTCAGGAGAAGCGTGTTTGCTGGGGTAAGATTTTAGGTTTCTAAGTGTGACTAAAAGGCAATGCTGCTGCTGCTGCTAAGTCACTTCAGTCGTGTCCGACTCTGTGCGACCCCATAGACGGCAGCCCACCAGGCTCCGCTGTCCCTGGAATTCTCCAGGCAAGAACACTGGAGTGGGTTGCCATTTCCTTCTCCAATGCATAAAAGTGAAAAGTGAAAGTGAAGTCGCTCAGTTGTGTCCGACTCTTTGTGACCCCATGGACTGCAGCCTACCAGGCTCCTCCGTCCATGGGATTTTCCAGGCAACAGTACTGGAGTGGGGTGCATTGCCTTCTCCAAAGAAGGCAATAGAGGACATAAAAAGAGGGAAATTCAATCTGATTTACATGTTTAAAGATCATACTGTGTGGCAGGCAGAATAATGTTACCTTACATAGAAAAGGGAAATTAAAATCGCAGATGGGATTAAAGTTACTGATCAGCAGATCTTAAAATAGGTTATCTTGTTTTCTTTTGTTTTTTTCTCCGTGGTCCTTAAAGATGGAAGAAGACGGTAGACAAGGTCAGAGTGGGGAGATGTGAGGAGGACTCAATTCATCAATCCTGGCTTTGAAGATGAGGGATTGAGGTCACAAGCCCCTGAGTAAGAGCAGCCTGTGAAAATTGGAAAGAAGGAAGTGGATTCTTCACTAGTGCCCCCAAAAGGGAATGCAACTACCCCACACCTTGATTTTAGCCCAGCGAGACTTATGCTAGATTTCCGACTTACAGAAGAATAACAAGATACATCTGCATTTTTCAAATCACTATGTTTGTGGTAATTTGTCATAGTAATGATAGAATATAAATACATTCTTACTTCTCTCTATGGGGAGAGAAGTAAGAACTTCTGAACAATCTAAGTGTGGAAATGAGTCCAATTAGGTTGCTATTGTGATTTTGTAATCTAGGGAAAACAACAGCATAGATTAGAATGATGATGGTAGAGCTGGTGGGAAGTGATCAGATTTGGAATATATTTCCAAAGGGGCAGAACTTGTCTTGACCTATTCCCAGAATTTTGGTTTGAATCATTGAGTCTGAACAACTGGTTGATAGTGGTGCCCTTTACTGACATGGGGAAGACCAGGGGAGACATGATTTAGGGGAGAAAAACAAGGGTTCTATTTTAGAGATTTAAATCTGAGATCCCTCTCAGATATCTGAATGGAACTGTTGATTAAGCAACTAGGTAAGCTGGTCTGAAGCTCAGGAGACATGTCAGGGCTAGAAATACAAATTTGAGATGGCAAAGCTGCCAAATAGAAAAGATTTTTGGCTTAGGTATTATGTTGCCACCGAATCAACCCCAACTGCTTATTACCTGAGATGTTATGTGACAAGAAAGAATGGTTCTATTTTAGTTTTTCTTGTTTGTTTTTTAATAAAATTTTCTTTATTTATTTTCGGCTGCACTGGGTCTTCATTGCTACAAGTAGGCTTTTTCTTTTTGCGGTGAGTAGAGATCATTCTCTCCAGTTGCAGTGTGTGAGCTTCTCATTGTGGTGGCTTCTCTTGATGCAGAACAAAGGCTCTGGGCACACGGGCTTCAGTAGTTGTGACACACAGACTCAGTTGCCCCGTGGCACATGGAATCTTCCCAGAACAGGGATCAAACCCGTGTCCCCTGCGTTGGCAGGTGGGTCCCTAACCACTGAACCACCAGAGAAGTCCTGTTTTGTTGAGACCATTGTTATTTGGGATCCTATAGTAATTGAACTGAACTGATATCCTAGCTAAACTTCCAAACTCTTTCATCATTTCATATCCAACATAATTTGAATTAGTCAAATTGCCCAATTAAGTCCAGAGAACAGGGGAATCTAGCTTATTTTGTCACAGGCTAGGGTAGATAGCCATAAATCATTCCTGATTGTATGCTGTTGTCTGTATTTGCTGAGGTGAACTGGGTGACCAAGATTAGTGTAGTTTCAGTGGAGTGGTAGTTGTCGCCTTTATCTGTGCAGGTGAAAATGGCTCGTCACAATGTTGACATTTGGAGCACCCTGAAGAAAAGATGGAAGGATGCAACACTTCCTTTTTAGGACTTGCACACATCTCTTCCATTCGTATCCCATTACTCAGAAATGAATATGTGGCCTTATTGATCTATAAGGAGATTTCTAGTCTGCTTGGCCATGTGTGCAGCTGAGATTTGGGAATTTTGTTGCTAAAGGAGGAAAGAGGTTGTACAAGTTGGGAGATGATGGTTCTGGAATAATGATTCTGATCCCAGACTGTTTCTCTGACCACTCTAAAACTTGAGTGCATGCTTCTTGCTGATCTGAGAACACACACACCCTCCCCTCCCACCACCAGCTCCAAGCCCAGGACTTGCAGGTGAAGCATAGTCTTTTCCACCATCACTTGGTGCACTGCTCCTGGCCCAGTGAACTGTAACCTAAAAGACCACTTATTTGACCCTTTGATGTAAAATAGCAAATTGGGAGCTGTATAGCTGCAATTAACCATCCCCCTCCAAATCTCCCGTTTAGAAAAAGGAATGATACAGTAATCACTCTATGCGTTCATGCATGCTATTGCTTCAGTCATGTTCGACTGAAGCTTTTGTGACCCCATGGACTGTAGCCCACCAGGCTCCTCTGTTCATAGGATTCTCCAGGCAAGAATACTGGAGTGGGTTGCCATGCCCTCCTCCACAGGATCTTCCTGACCTCAAATCGAACCTATATTCCTTATGTCTCCATCATTGGCAGGCAGGTTCTTTACCACTAGTGCCCCGTGGGAAGCCCAATCACTTTGTCAGTTCAGTTCAGTTCAGTCACTCAGTCGTGTCTGACTCTTTACGACCCCATGGACACCAGGCTTCCCTGTCCATCACCAACTCCTGGAGCTTGCTAAAACTCATTTCCATTGAATCTGTGATGCCATCCAACCATCTCATCCTCTGTTGTCCCCTTCTGCCTTAAACCTTTTCCAGCATCAGGGTCTTTTCCAATGAGTCAGTTCTTCACATCAGGTGGCCAAAGTATTGGAGCTTCAGCTTCAGCATCAGTCCTTCCAATGAATATTCAGGGCTGATTTCCTTTAGGATGGACTCGTTGGATCTCCTTGCAGTCCAGGGGACTCTAGAGAGTCTTCTCCAACACCACAGTTCAAAAGCATCACTTCTTCAGTGCTCAGCTCTTTTTAAAAAAAATTATTTATTTTAATTGGAGGCTAATTACTTTACAATATTGTGGTGCTTTTTGCCATACATTCACATGAGTCAGCCATGGCTGTATATGTGTTCCCCATCCTGAACTCCCCTCCCACCTCCCTCCCTATCCCATCCCTCAGGGTCATCCCAGTGCACCAGCCCTGAGCACCCTGTCTCATGCATCAAACCTGGACTGGTGATCTGTTTCACATATGATAATATACATGTTTCAATGCTATTCTCTCAAATCAGCCAACAGTCACCTTCTCCTTCTCCCATAGAGTGCAAAAGTCTGTTCTTTACATCTGTGTCTCTTTTGCTGTCTTGCATATAGGGTCATCATTACCATCTTTCTAAATTCCATATATATGCATTAATATACTGTATTGGTGTTTTTCTTTCTGCTTACTTCACTCTGTATAATAGACCGAGAAGGTATAATAGACTCCAGTTTCATCCACCTCATTAGAACTGATTCAAATGTATTCTTTTTTTTTTTTTTTCAAATGTATTCTTTTTAATGGCTAAGTAATATTCCATTGTGTATATGTACCATGGCTTTCTTATCCATTCATCTGCTGATGGACATCTAGGTTGCTTCTATGTCCTGGCTATTGTAAACAGTGCTGCAATGAACATTGGGGTACACGTGTCTCTTTCAATTCTGGTTTCCTCGGTGTGTATGCCCAGCAGTGGGATTGCTGGGTCATATGGCAGTTCTATTTCGAATTTGTTAAGGAATCTCCACACTGTTCTCCATAGTGGCTGTACTAGTTTCCCACCAACAGTGTAAGAGGGTTCCTTTTTCTCTGTACCCTCTCCAGCATTTATTGTTTGTAGACTTTTTGATAGCAGCCATTCTGACTGGTATAACCTCATTGTGGTTTTGATTTGCATTTCTCTGATTATGAGTGATGTTGAGCATCTTTTCATGTGTTTGTTAGCCATCTGTATGTCTTTAGAGAAATGTCTGTTTAGTTCTTTGGCCCATTTTTTGATTGGGTCACTTATTTTTCTAGAATTGAGCTGCAGGAGTTGCTTGTATATTTTTGAGATTAATTCTATGTCAGTTGCTTTATTTGCTATTATTTTCTCCCATTCTGAAGGCTGTTGTTTCACCTTGCTTATAGTTTCCTTCATTGTGCAAAAGCTTTTAAATTTAATTAGGTCCCACTTGTTTATTTTTGCTTTTATTTCCAATATTCTGGGAGGTGGGTCATAGAGGATCCAGCTATGATTTATGTCAGAGAGTATTTTGCCTATGTTTTCCTCTAAGAGTTTTATATCTTCTGGTCTTACATTTAGATCTTTAATCCATTTTGAGTTTATTTTTGTGTATGGCGTTAGAAAGTGTTCTAATTTCATTATTTTACAAGTGGTTGACCAGTTTTCCCAGCACCACTTGTCAAAGAGATTGTCTTTTCTCCATTGTATATTCTTAACTCCTTTGTCAAAGATAAGGTGTCCATAGGTGTGTGGATTTATCTCTGGGCTTTCTGTTTCGTTCCATTGATCTATATTTCTGTCTTTGTGCCAGTACCATACTGTCTTGATAACTGTGGCTTTGAAGTATAGCCTGAAGTCAGGCAGTTGATTCCTCCAGTTCCATTTTTCTTTCTCAATGTTGCTTTGGGTATTCGAGGTTTTTTGTATTTCCATACAAATTGTCAAAATATTTGTTCTAGTTCTGTGAAAAATACCATTGGTAGCTTGATAGGGATTGCATTTATTTATAGATTGCTTTGGGTAGTATACTAATTTTCACTATATTGATTCTCCCAACCCATGAACATGGTATATTTCTCCATCTATTTGTGTCATCTTTGATTTCTTTCATCAATGTTTTATAGTTTTCTATATATAGGTCTTTCATTTCTTCACATCCATACATGACTACTGGAAAAACAATAGCTGTGACTAGATGGATCTTTGTCAGCAAGGTAATGTCTCTGCTTTTTAATGTGCTGTTATGTTGGTCATAGCTTTTCTTCCAAGGAGCAAGTGTCTTTTAGTTTCATGGCTGCAGTCACCATCTGAAGTGATTTTGGAGCCCCCTAAAATAAAGTCTGTCACTGTTTCCATTCTTTCCCCATCTATTTACCATGAAGTGATAGGACCAGATGCCATGATCTTCATTTTCTGAATGTTGAGTTTTAAGCCAACTTTTTCACTCTCCTCTTTCACTTTCATCAAGAGGCTCTTTAGTTCTTCGTTTTCAGCTATAAGGGTCATGTCATCTGTGTATCTGAGCTCATTGATATTTCTCCTGGCAACCTTGATTCCAGCTTGTGCTTTATCTTGTCTGGCATTTCTCATGATGTACTCTGCATATAAGTTAAATAAGCATGGTGACAATATACAACCTTGATGTACTCCTTTCCCAATTTGGAACCAGTCTGTTGTTTCATGCCCAGTTCTAACTGTTGCTTCTTGACTTGCATACAGATTTCTCAGGAGGTAGGCAGGGTGGTCTGGCATTCCCATCTCTTGAAGAATTTTCCGCAGTTTATTGTGATCCACACAGTCAAAGGTTTTGGCATAGTCAATAAAACAGAAGTAGATATTTTTCTGGAACTCTCTTGCTTTCTCGATGATCCAATCTTGATCATCCAATCAATTTCTTGATCGTCCAATTTCTCGATGATCCAGTCACCTTATAACACTTATCAAATACTGCTGTGAAGGAATACCAGAGACTCCTGTATCAATTTGCCTGAGCTACCACAGCCAAACACAAGAGAAATTAATTTTGTCACAGTTCTGGAGGCTGGATGTCCACGTTCAAGGTGTCAGTAGGTTTGGTTTCTTCTGAAGCCTCTCTCCTTGGTTTGTGCATGATTGCCTTCTTGCTGTGTTCTTTCCTCATGCACCTGCCTCCTTGGTATCATTTTGTGTGTCCAAATTTCCTCTTCTTATAAGGATACTGATCAGATTGAATTAGAGCCTGCCCTATGGGCCTCGTTTTCTGTGAGGCTTCTAATCACCTTTTTAATAGCCATGACTCCAAATAGAGTCACATTCTGAGGTCCTGGGAGTTCAGACTTCAGCATGTAAACTTTGTGGGGACACAATTCAGTGTGTAATTCCGTTCCTCATAAGTGGAGTTAACTCCTTCTTTAGTTCATCTAGAAGACCTGGGTCTGCTCTCAGGGCAAACTTTCTGGACTAATGTCCGAGTCTCCCCCAGGGCCCAGATTAGAGTGAGGTGAGAGGGAGAGGAAGCACTTGTCTCAGACACAAAATATGAGGAGGGTATAAAAGTTACAGTAATCAAGATAAAAATGTTTTAATAAAATTTTGAACACATAAAAGTAATGTAAAAAATACATGATAAACAAAGTATCAATTTTTAATAAAGATAGGGTCAATATTACTGAATTTTCCTTTTACTTCAGGCTCCTATATTGCTTCCTACAGCACTGTTAACTGATCCTGTCATTAAAAACTTTGATATTTTATTCATCAAGGATCTTTTTGCACTAATTTTGATTTTCCAAATCATTTGCATTAAAATATTATTTATCTTGATTACTCTTTTTTTTTTTTTTTTTTGCAGCATCTTAAATTTTTTGTACGTGAGGTCAGTGCTTCACTCTCATCCTTCTCCCACCTCCCCCAACTCTTTGCTTTTTCTTCAGGGAATTTTACCTTGTTCATTGTCCTTCTTCACTGCATTCAAAGTGGGCACTGATAAGATAGATTCTCTTTCTTTGCAGCTAAACCACCTTCTGCTGGTGCAGGTTCAAAGATCTTTAAGTGTTTTAGTGTAGAACAGCCTAAGGTTTGGCCAGCCATGTTGTCCATCATTTGGTAGCATAATTCCCTCAAAAATCTTGTCAAATTTCAGTTCTATTTGCTTTCAGTCCTATAAGGTAGTAGCCGATAGTTTCATGTAAAAGTTTTAAACATGAAAATTTTAGTCTTTTATTTTCTGTCCCCTGTGCTCTGTCCACCTCCACACTGGTCTTTTTCTGAGAGGTACCCAAGGCCATTAGAAAACAGACTTGGGTGGGAAGGAAATATTCTTAGTCAAGTTTGTGTCACAGTGTCCCCTCCTGTCACCTGGCAGAGGGCACTTCCTGGGAAGTACTTGAGAAAATCTTGGGTTATGGGCTTATCTCCTGCTAAGGTTGCTTCTTCAGAATCACCAGAGTAGTGGTGCTATTGCCTTTACAACCCTGTGAGGCTCCACATATCTGGACCCTGCCCCAAGCCAATAAAAAAGGAAAAAAAAAATTAAACGTATCTTCCTAAACAGAGCTGAATTCCCTTCCGTCTCTGCTTTCAAGTAGGCTGACTCTTTCTAGAGCTCAGCTTACGCTTGTAGGGCTTTGTTGAAAAATGGCAAGAAGTAGACAACATACAGTAATATTCTGAAAAAGTTTAACACTTCCCTATGGTAGGCTCAGTTAGCATGGGTTTTGATTTCCAAGTTCTCACAGGAGACATCGTAATAGGCAGAGTAGTGGCTCCTCAAAGATGTCCATGTCCTAATCCCCAGAACCTTGAGTATGTTACCTCATGTGGCAAAGAGGAATTAAGGTAGCAGATAGAATTAAGGTCAATAGTTAGCTGATCTTAAGAGAGGAAGTTCATCCTGGACCACAAGAGCTCTTAAATGTAGATGAAAGTGGCAGGAGGAGGGTCAGAGTGATTTGATGTAAGAAGGACTTGACCTGCTGATCCTGGCTTCAAAAATGGAGGAAGGGACTGTGAGCCAAGGCATGCAAGCAGCCTCTAGAAACCTGAAAAGGCAAGGAAATGGAGTCCCTCCCAGAGTCTAGAGAACAAAACACAACCATGCCCATCCCTTGATTTTAGCCCAGCAAGTCCCATTTCAGATTTCTGACCTCCATAACTGTGTAATAATAAGTTTGTGTTGGTTTATGCCATTAAATATGTGATGGTTTTTTTATAGCAGCCATAGGAAAAATGAAGCCTTTTTTAAATGTATATAAAATTTTTATTGGAATATAATTGCTTCACAATTTTGTTTCTGCTGCACAATAATGTAAACCAGCCTGTATATACATATATCCCTTTCCTCTTGACCTTCCCTCCCTACCCCTCACCAATTAAGCTTTTTTAAAAAATGTTTTACTTAGGTTTCCAGCCTCAATTTTTTATACTCTCACTACCCACTGCTTAACCATCGTTGTTTTTCAGTCACTAAGTCATGTCCGACTCTGTAACCCAATGGACTGCAGCATGCCAGGCTTCCCTGTCCTTCACTATCTCCTGGAGTTCGCTCAGATTCATGTCCATTGAGTCTGTGATGCCATTCAACCATCTCATCCTCTATCGCCACCTTTTCTTCCTGCCCTCAATCTTCCCTAGCATCAGGGTCTTTTCCAATGAGTCAGTGCTTCATATCAGGTGGCCAAAGTATTGGAGCTTCAGCTTCAGCATCAGTCCTTCCAATGAATATTCAAGATGGAGTTCCTTTAGGTTTGACTGGTTTGATCTCCTTGCTGCCCAAGGGACTCTCAAGAGTCTTCTCCAACACCACAATTCAAAAGCATTCATTCTTTGGCACTTAGCCTTCTTTATGGTTCAACTCTCACATTAAGCTAATGTGATATGTGTTCAATTGTGTTACTCATTATCCTATTCCTAGGTACCAAATTCTGTATTCATAAGTACATTGCTTCATAGCTTGGACAAAACCTAAACTAACTGTGACTTAAACAAGATAGAGCTTGTTTCTGTTTTACCTAGGTTGCATGAGAAGCATATCAGAGCTGTTGTGGCTGCTCCACGGATTAGTAATGCATAGTTTTCCCTTGTTCCTCTGCTATTCCCAGGCATTGTTTCCATTCACGTGGATGGAGGAGAGTCACTGTCAAATTTTAGTTCCTGAGATGAAGAAACAGAAAGTAAAGAACACACACCTTTTCTTTAGGGCCACAACTTGGAAGTTACATGCATCATAACATTCATGTGCTATTGGTCTGAAATTAGTCACATGACACATATAAGTGCAAGGGAGGACAGCAAAAGCAGTCTTTATTTTGGCAGCCATGTGCCCAGGTAACATTTGAGGATTCTATTATTAATGCTAAAGAAAAAGGGAGATAACGAAATTATTACTTCCTTCTACCCATAGGAAGTGGCATCACATTGTACAAAGAAAGGATTGATTTCAACTTGAATTACAAGTAGGGGGGAAAAAAGGAAAAACTAGCTTTAAAAACTTTTCTCTTGGGCACTGGAGCAACAGAAATTCATCCCAGAATCAGCATTACTGCAAAGATAGTGGGAGTATAGCATGTTCAAATCAGACGATAACTTCAAAGCATTGATCTAAGCATTCAGATCAAGCAGGATTCATGTAAAGTCTCAGTGAAAGGCTTCTACACCAACAAGTTGGCATCCCAGAGCAGAAAGGAGGCTCCAGAGAAGACCAGCCTTTAGTTATTATAAACCTTCTGGGGAAAAGAAACCAGAGACTAATGCAAGAACCCACTGTGTATCATTTATGGGTTAAACTGTGAATGGTTTTCATCTTGGAGAATAGATTTAGTCATTCTCAACAAACCTTTTTTGAGAAAATCTTACGAATTTTATCATACATAGATGCTTTCAGGCACCTGTTAGAGACCAGATTCAGTTGTTCCAAGAGGAAAAAAACAAAAACCAGGTAGGCAGCTCCCCTCGAGCATTCTGATCAAATATGTTACACCGTTAGCTTAACCTTTCCAAATCACTAAACAGCAGTGAAGTGTCCTGGCAGTTTAGGTCACTGTGCTCTTTAACTCTCAGAAATTCTGACATTTGTGTTAAATATCATTTGTTATTTGCTCATTGTTCTATGAAATATCAACAATTCAAAAACATCTCAATGTCTTATCACTTAGAACTTTTATCATCTTTGTTGGGCAATTGTATGTTAGCTAATACAGGTGCCCAGAGAGACTGCCCAGTGAATTTTCATAGTAAATGGTTAGTTATGGACAGAGTCACGCCTGGAGTTTCAGTCTTCTGACTCTTGTTGAAAGAAAGCGTCAGTTTGGAACTCTTTGTGACCCCATGGACTGTAGCCCACCAGGATCCTCTGTCCATGGGATTCTCCAGGCAAGCGGGTTGCCATTCCCTTCTCCAAGGAATCTTCCCAACTCAGGGATCAAACCCAGTTCTTCTGCATTGCAGGCAGATTCTTTACCACCTGAGCCACTAAGACTGACTCTAACTCCACTGTTATATTCTTCATGTTATGCTTGCTTTTCTAGTTGATCCTTCCCTCTTCTTTCTAAATTTTTTAATCACCCAGGTAATACATGTGTTTATTATTTTTAAAAATGTTACATTATAGATAAAATTATGCATTATTAATTTTAGTTACTCTTGTCCTCAGAAATAGTCACTCTTATGAATTGAGTATCCATGCCCTTTAATATGCATACACGTATGTTTGTTTGTGTTTTTCATAGAAAACATAGGGTATTGCTTGTCAGTTTTGCTTTATTGCATGGATTAGATCATACTATACCTATTATTCTGCAGTTAGCTCTTATTCACTCAACAGTATATTTTTATGATAAATCCATACTGATACACAGGTCCAATTTTTTGCTTTTATTTAATGTATGGTATTCTGACATCCAAATAGACCATATTTAATTTACATTATTTATCCATTCTCTTTTTGGCCCCATTTCTCTTTTGGTACATATTTTATTTATTTCCAGTATTCATTAATAAAGGTGATTAATTATGCATTTGATATTCAAGATTTTTCTAATTACTCCAAAGCTTCTGAAATGGGATTGCTATTGTTTGAGTGTTTAAACCCCACCCCCTCCAAATTCATATGTTGAAATTCTAACCCCCAAAGATGATGGTATTAGGAAGGAAGGCCTTTCGGAGATGCTTAGGTCCTGAGGGTGGCACCCTCATAATTGGAATTAAAGTGGTAAAGAATCCATTGCCGTTGCAGGAGACTCTGGAAACACGGGTTCAATCCCTGGGTCAGGAAGATCCCCTGGAGGAGGAAATGGCAAACTACTCCAGTATTCTTGCCTAGGAAAGTCCATGGACAGAAAAGCCAGGCAGGCTACAGTCCACGGGGTGGCAAAGAATCAGACACAACTGAGCACAAGTGTGCGCACATGCACACACACACACACTTATACAAGAGGCTCAGACAGTTCCCTAGGCCTTCCACCAAGTAAGGACATGGGGAGAAATTGCTGGCTCTGAACCAGGAACACGACCATGCTGGCACCTTGATCTTGAACTTTTCAGCCTATGAATTGTGGAAAGTAAATTTCTCTTGTTTATAAGCTATATTTTGTTATAGAAGACCAAACAGACTGTGATATGATATTTTTTTGATATTTTGTACAGCAGCCCAAACAGAGATAAACAGCCAATTAAAATTGTGGTCCATAGAAGAAGACGATTTTAATTTTAATTACTTGGTTTTACATTAAACATGTTAGGAATCTTAGAATCACAGATCATTAAAGTTAGAAGAAACATCCGAAATCAGGTTTTCCCTCTTCCTATTTTAAATGCAATAGTAGGTGTGAAGAATTTAGTTATCCCCACCGCCAAATTGAGCATCTGTGGTTTGTGCCCTCAATTCATCTTTGTTTTGTGGGCCATTTTCCTCGCCATGTTCCAGGTTAGAAATCCATGAGTCACCCTTGGCTTTTTCCCTGTGCCTTCTCCTTTTTAAATTTATCATGCCAATTCTGAAAACCCATCAGTATTCTGGATAAGTTCTAGAATTCTGTCTTCCATTATAGTCCACTCAGGACTACCTCTCTGTGATAGCAAAAACCAATTCTACTTTGTCTTGACAGACAAGAATACTCTATGATACTATTATCTTCTCAGATGAATCTTCACAATTACCAATACAACCCCAGGATATTTCTCAACATTGTTATATAAAAAATCAAATTAGCAAGTGTGATGAAACCTATTTTTTATCTTTAATGTGAAGTTTTGGCTGTCTTGAGGCCAGTCACTTATGGTTCCCTGCAGATGGTGGTTTATGGTTTATAAATATCACTTAGCTTGCGCCTTTGCTTCACTTTTATTATCCCTTTTTAGCATATACTGCCCCATGAACCGGAGAAGGCAATGGCACCCCACTCCAGTACTTTTGCCTAGAAAATCCCATGGACAAAGGAGCTTGGTAGGCTGCAGTCCATGGGGTCGCTAGAGTCGGACACGACTGAGTGACTTCACTTTCACTTTTCACTTTCATGCATTGGAGAAGGAAATGGCAACTCACTCCAGTGTTCTTGCCTGGAGAATTCCAGGGACAGTGGAGCCTGGTGGGCTGCCGTCTATGGGGTCGCACAGAGTCGGACACGATTAAAGCGATGCAGCAGCAGCAGCCCCATGAACTTGAATTATTCGAATCCCACCCATCCCCAGGATCTGTTTCAATCCCCACCTCTCTTTGCAGCCTGCCTCAACTATTCTGGCCCCAAATGCCCTCTTTTCTCTTCATTCCTATATTACTTACCTTATCCTGGTGTATAAATAACTCATGTATCTCACTCTTCTCCGAGATGGTCTGACGATAAAGGCCATGACCTTCATTTTCCTGTCTCCTACGTAACATCCACTGTACTACAGAGAACCTAATGGAATCCAGTGACTTATTACATGAGCCAATGACAATTGGGTTCAGAAGGCATTAAGTGAATGTCTTCCATATGGAAATGTGTGCAAAGGACAGATAATAATCTGTCAAAAGTTAGTACCGTATCCTGGCAAATGACTTTGGCATTTTGAAAAATGCACTATTTAAAATAATTTTCTTTCCTCATAACAAAAGTAAAATATGTTCATTGTAGAATTTTTGGAAGGTACACAGGAAAAATAAAAGTAATTTCTAATTCCATCACCTGGAGATAACTTCTGAGCATATTAAATTCTGCTTTTTTTTCAAGGTTATGCATCTGTATATTTATTTTTTAGTTTTAAGACAGTCCAGAAAATTCAGCAAATACAGTTTTGATTCTTACTCTTTGCAGTTAATATTAAAGTTGACCCTCGGACAGCATGGATTTGAGCTGCATGGGTCCACCCGTTTATTTTCAATAAATATATACTACAGTACTACATCACTCATGGTTGGTTGAGCCACAGAAATGGCGGGCCAACTGTGAAGTTATACACACATTTTCTATTGCACAGAGGGTTGGCGCCCCTAATACTGGCATTGTTCAAGGGTCAACTGTATATCATCATCATTTTCTCCACTTAATAGTCAATAAAAAGGTTTTTATGGCTACATAATAGTACACTGCATGATGTTTCATAATCTCTTCAATCACCTACTAGAACTACTAGGTAATTCTAGATTTTCACTGCTACAAATGAATGAACTGAGAATTACTGAGCACTCACTACAGCCCAGGTACTCTGTTGAGTCTTTTATATTTAGTGACACTTACTCCATAACAGCCTTACGTGGGAGGCACTTCTATTATACCCTCTTTTTGGATGAGAAAACTGATGACTATAGAGGTTAGGTTCCTCATCCAAGATCACAGTTAGTGATAAAGCCAGAATTTTAACCCAGGTTAGAATGTCTCAAGAACCTGTGCTAACCATTATGAATATAGTCATGATAAATCTAATATAGAATTATTTGTCTATGTCTTTAACAATTTCTAATGAAAAAATGACAACAGTGGAATTACTGAATCAAAGGATATGAAGAAACTTCCCATTGTCAAATTGCTTTTCAAAAAGATTTTGTACAAATGTATGTACTAAATGTTTGCAGTATATAAGCTTGCCCCCTTTCCCTGAGAGAGACTTGGAATCTTTAGTCCTACATGTCCACTTTTAAACCCTTTATTCTAAGTATACCACAGTATCAGTCACATTGTATCTTTTCATTCATATTTCAGTTTGTGTTAGTATATTGTGAAACCTTTGAGAGCAAGACTATCTCATTTGTCTTTTAATTCATAGTACGTTGGGCTTTCTAAGTGGCGCTAGTGGTAAAGAATCTGTCTGCAAATTCAGAAGACTGAGGTTTGATCCCTGGGTCAGGAAGATCCCCTGGAGGAGGACATGGCAACCCACTCCGTATTCTTGCCTGGAGAATCCCATGGACAAAGGAGCCTGGTGGGCTATAGTTCATAGGATCGCAGACTTGGACATGACTGAAGTGGCTTGGCATGCACGCCACATGCACGCACCTACCATTGGTGCTGTATACACAGTAGATTCTCAGGATGGCTTTTGTCAAAAAAAGTGCACCATTACTTGCAGTTTTACTGTGCACAGGTAAATATCACTTCACTTTCCTTTCCAGTTCCCAGGCTTCCTATATACAAAGTTCCAGCTCTAGAAATTGTGGTCCTTCCACTAATCCTGTCTGCCCTCTCACCTCTTTCCTTGGTGGTGATTTAGTTGCTAAGTCGTGTCCAACTCTTGTGATCCCGTGGACTGTAGCCTGCCAGGCTCCTCTGTCCAGGAGATTCTCCAGGCAAGAATACTGGAGTGGGTCATCATTTCCTTCTCCAAGGGATCTTCCCGACCCAGGTATTAAACCCAGACCTCCTGCTTTGCAGGCAGATGATTCACCAACTGGGCTCTGAGGGAAGCCCAACCACTTTCTTTCCGGCAGCCTAATTCCCAGGTCTCCAAATCCAGGTCAAACATTTCCAGGAAGCCGTTGCTCTATCTTCCTTTCCAGGCTGAGCTCTCCCCTTGTAGTCCCATAAAGGATTGACTCTTTATAATATGTACTATGGTAGTAGGTTTGTTTGAATTTAGCAATTACCCAGGTAATTTCTTTAATGAATCTTTAATAGTGTAATCTTAGTGTCACTTACTCCTCATACTTATTATTTCTTGCACACCTTAAGCACATTTTAAGACCCTGGGCATTTGCAGCCAGTCATTCTCCAAAGTTTATGGAGATGGTCTACTGGAAGCACTCAGAACTCCAGGCATTGAGGGATGGGCCAAGGAGCTGTCCTATTTCCAGCCTTCTCTCTCAATGGGTTTGTGTGTCTTCTGCCATCGAGATATTTTGAAAGAAGTTTCAGGAGTCGTTGATTTTTCTCATATCTCCTCATGAAAATATTTCATCACAGTTCCAACTAGGGGCTCCTAGAATCCTGTAGATGAGTTTAGAACATTTTGCAATGAGAGGGGTTTAGGGAGATTTTAATTAACTGGTTTCCTTGGCAATCTACTAGAACCTTGATTACTAGCATCTTTGATCAACATGAAATCAGAATTTCCTGTAGCTGAAAAAATACTGTCAGATAATGAAAGCTGGCTCCAGTTTCATGCTCCTGTCCCCATGTGAATTTTGTTCTCCATCAGTTTCTATTGCATTTCATGTGAATGTTATTTTTAGCATAGCCTGTATTTCACAGATTACCATATGTTTTTTTTTTTCCTTCTCGGTATCAACACAGCCTTTAAAGTTAAAAATTCTTTGGCATATTAATATGCCCTAATAAATCAAATACATATGTCTTTAAACCACAAACACAAATACTCCATTTGCCACTAGATTTGTTGATACATTTGATCTGATAATATTTTTCTATTTTACTGTCACCAGAACTTGCCAACTTGCCTTTTGAAATCTGCACTTATGGAAAATTAATATTTAATGTGGAAATTGTAGAGCCTGGAGGTTGGTGGGTATGAAAAGAGGCAGCAGGGGCTAGAGAATTTTAAAAGGAAAAAGGGGAAGAAAGGAAAATCCGAAGCTAGGATACCTTTGGGTTTTTGGCATTCTCAACATAGTGGAAATGAAAGCAGCAAAGACACCACAGAAAGAAAGGGGCTGAGGATAAGAAGCCAAGAATGGAAAAGAAATATTAGAAGTGATGGAAAAGTTCAGAAGAGCTGATGGGGAAAAAAAAAAAAAGAGAGAGAGAGAGATGATGGTGAAACAGTTGGCAAAGATGAAAGTCACTGCCAGAATGAAAAATCATTAACAGAGAAGAATAAGAATTCAGAATTTAAAGAAGAAGCTATACACTTTTCCAGCCTCTAAATTCCTAGTACTTTCAGTAATTCTTAGGAATTTAACAACAGCTTTCACAGCCAGAAAACTTTATTAGACAGAGGGAAAGTGAGTCGGGAATGAAATTGTTTACTGATGATTTCAGTGAAGATGCATTCAGATGAATACTGTGATTCCAATAGCTCCTATGGCTCCTTTAATGAAAAGATTGATTCCAGATTTTGGCAGAAAATAGTCTGGCAAAAGCAATAATCGTTTCTTGAGCTTGGCGTGAAACTCCACCACTTTCTCGGCTCTCTCTGTCTACTCTATTTTGCCAGGCCAATCCCACGCTTAGAAAGAGAGGCAAGAAACTGCTGCTTACACAGGAGGGAGCCTTTGTGTTGGAACAGAGAGAGGGAAATCTGAGAGTCATGATTTAAACACTTATTATATTTGTTATTTGGGTTTCCCAGGTGGTGCTAGTGGTAAAGAAACTGCCAATGGAGGAGACTAAGAGAGGCGGGTTCGATCCCTGGGTCAGGAAGACCCCCTGAAGTCTCCCACTCCAGTATCCTTGCCTGGAGATTTCCATGAACAGAGGAGCCTAGCAGGCTACAGTCCATTGGGCCACACAGAGTCGAATACACCTGAAATGACTTACCGTGCATACACACATATTTGTTATTAATTCACTCCTGCAGTGAATTCTTTCTGAACACCTTTTAAGTGTTAAGTTCTGAACTCAATTGTTTGAATGAAAAGCTCATTGATATTTAAGGAATCATGGTGAATTAATTCAAGAGTGGGCAAACTGTGATCTTGGGACCAAATTTACCCATGGCCTGTTTTTGTAAAGTATATTGGCTCATTTATTTATGTATTGTCCATGGCTCCTTTTGTGTTATGATGGCAATGTTGAATAATCACAACAGGGTATGTGTAGACTGAAAGAGTAAAACAGGTTTGTTATCTTGCTCTTTACAGTTATTCTGTAACTTATTGTTTGCTGATTGCTGGATAAATGCAGCTGGTATAATGAAGTTGTATTGGAGTTCAGTCCCTTTAGTGAAAGCTATGGTTTTTCCAGTAGTCATGTATGGATGTGAGAGTTGGACTATAAAGAAAGTTGAGTGCTGAATAATTGCTGCTTTTGAACTGTGGTGTTGGAGAAGACTCTTGACAGTCTCTTGGACTGCAAGAAGATCAAACCAGTCAATCCTAAAGGAAATCAGTCCTGAACATTCATTGGAAGCTGAAACTGAAACTCCAATACTTTGGCCACCTGATGCAAAGAAATAACTCATTGGAAAAGACCCTGATGCTGGGAAAGATTGAAGGCAAGTGGAGAAGGGGACGACAGAGGATGAGATGGCTGGATAGCATCACTTACTTAATGGACATGAGTTTGAGTAAACTCTGGAAATTGGCTATCAACAGGGAGGCCTGGCATGCTGCAGTCCATGGGGTCGCAAAGAGCTGGACACGACTGAGCAACTGAACTGAATTGAACTGAAGTTATAGAAGAGGAGCCAAGGATGTTAGTGAAAGCTTCAAAGAATTGATCTGTGACATTTGATATCAATTTTGAAAGACATAAAGGAGCTTCTGGGTGTGAAGGCACGAGAGTGGTGGTTTGGGAACAGCCACGACAAAGCTAGTACTGTGACATAGTTTGTGAATTTTAGGAATCTACCCATTGTTTGTTCTGGGTGAAGCATAGGTTGGGGTCGATGACTAACAACTGGGGATTGAGGCTGGAGGGGCCAGTGGAATCTAGATCATATGCAGAAGGGCCTCAAATTGAGAACTTCATATGCAAGCACTCTGCATCATAAGATATCCAATATTAATAGCACACAATCTCTGCCCTCATGAAACTTAATCTCCAGTAGGATATATAAGACTTATTAAATAAATCACAAGACAGAATGAGCTATGTACTCTAGAAAAGTCCAAATAAGATACAATAGGAACTCTTTTTAGCAAGGAGAAATCACATTTGATTGGAAAGATCAGAAAATTAGTTTATGTTAAAGCATGCCTTGAAGGATAGCTATAATTTTTCTGGGGGTGAGGGGTGGTGTGGCAGGTGAACACAGGCAGAGAAACAGCATAAAGAGATACAAGCAAAAAGTAATGTTCAGAAGTTTGGGATGTTCCTGAGCCCAGATTCCATAGAAAACAGACTCTGAGGCCAAAGCTTTGTGCTGATGCTTTATTCAGTAGTGCAGTTTCAGAGAAGTAGAAAGCAGGGATAAAGGGAGTAAGAAGATATGACAGGAGCATCTCCCAATTTGGCCACAGCTGTGTAACAAGTGGACTGCTTGTAGGGGCTGGATGTAGGGCGACTCCCTAGAGACTGGATGAATTTTCATGTCTCTGAACCATCCATGTGATAGGTTAAAGAGAAGAATAAGGGATGAATTTATCCATGGTACCATTGCAGCATTGACATTTCACCCTTTGGGACATTAAAATCCCTGCACTGCTGAATTGTGCCCTCTTAGCCACTCAGACGGAGAAGGCGATGGCACCCCACTCCAGTACTGTTGCCTGGAAAATCCCATGGATGGAGGGGCCTGGTGGGCTGCAGTCCATGGGGTCGCTAGGAGTCGGACACGACTGAACAACTTCACTTTATTTTTTCACTTTCATGCATTGGAGAAGGAAATGGCAACCCACTCCAGTGTTCTTGCCTGGAGAATCCCAGGGACGGGGGAGCCTGGTGGGCTGCTGTCTATGGGGTCGCACAGAGTCGGACACGACTGAAGCGATTTAGCAGCAGCCACTCAGAAAATATAAGCCTTGCGTGTTCAGTCTGGTCAGGGTAACGGCATGCCTGTCTCTCCTTGCCAGTCAGGGCTTCTTAATCTGTAGTGGTGCCATAGTGGCAGAAACAGTGACCTGGTTCCATGACCTTGGGGACAGTGCAAAATGTTCCTAGGGCATTCCAATCAGAGAGCAAGTGGGCAGATTTGGGGTGGCATGTAAGCTGAGTCTGGTACAGAGCATCAAATGGCTTGTCTGGAATACAGGATAGGGAACTACTGGGAGTGAAGGTCAGACAAGTTGGAATGCCTCATGGAAAGACATTGGTTGTTGGATGGAGACCATGTAATTGATTTATCAGCAAATGAGAAGCAATGGGGAATATTTTCCAGAAGGAGATGACATGATCAAAAGTGTGTTTTGGGGGGAATTAATTCACAAGTGGTATTTGAAATGGATTTAGAAGGTATGGAAATTAGAAGCAAGATTATTTGTGAGTTAGAGAGAGTCTTGGCAGATCAAACTGTTCAGTTGCATACTCCAGACGTTTAGACTGGGCCAAGGGACTCCCTAAAGAGGCCCCTCCCGAGCCCTGCACTATGAATCATCCCTGCTCTTGAAGGAGGTTGAATAGATACATATGTTTTGTTCCAGGAGACAAAATGACACTCAGCAGTATCTGTTTCTAAGTAGCATATGGTTTTTACATGCTTATACATTGAAGCACTTTAATTTTTAAACACGAAGTAATTAGGCACTTATTATTCAGACTGTACCTATTTAAATAAATATACCTGGTTCTCATTTTGTGATCTAGAGTTCCTCCAGCCTTGAGAGACGATTGAACTACACAGTTAGAGAGAAGGCGGCAGACTGGCCGCTGAGCATAAATAGGCCCTGCATTTCCCTCCTCCTTCCATAGCCTTGCGTCTGACTAAAGGCCTCAAAGACAGTATTGGTCAGTCTGTCGACCAGTAAATAGTGGAGTTGTGTGATGTTATTCTGTCTGCGTACCATGTTCCTAGACTAAAAGCCCCAAATTTCCAAATTCTGAAACACAGTTGCCCAAGAATTTTGGATAAGAGATTGTGCACCTGTATTACTTAGAAGTGTAAAATAATAATATGAGGATTAATACTAATATCTCCTATCCATCCTACAACAAAAGCACATTAAAATTTCTTGAGAAACTTTCAGTTGCTTTCAAAACATAACCCAGTATGTGAACTTCTGGAAAGTGTGTTTCTGTATAATATTAACTGAGACAAAAATTTTTATCATCTCCCCATCATTTTGCTCCAGTCTCATCCCATTGGTGTAACAACCAATGGTAACATTTTGGCATTTGACTTTTTATATCTTGAAATATTTTTAAGGATACCCTGGATTCAAACAGGGAAGACTATTAATTTAATGATAAGTTCATTTAAAAAATTACATAGTATTTAAGGAAACCCCATTAAGAATTCACTCATAAAAGTTGTTTGATTTCTGTCCTATGGGGACACGTTTAGTGTAAATTTTAATGACACTTCTTAAGTCTAAATATATAGAGTTGAAGGCTTTCTTTGACATAGACCATTAAAACCAATATCATTTTGGTTATATAACTTATGTTTCTTTGTAAGAAAGAGCCATTCAAAATGTTCCTCAGCAAAACCACATCTCTGAACACCTAGTAATCAACATTTGGATTCTGGCCCTCAGTAAGCCGGGTGGCGGTGGGGGTGGGGGGGACAAATTAGTTCCAGGGCCCTCTCACAGATCCCAAAATCCACAGATGCTGAAGTACCATAGTCAGTCCTCTCCAGCCATGGATTCCCATGGACTGTCCATGGATTTTCCAGGCAAGAATACTGGAATGGGATACCATTTCCCCTTTTAGGGGATCTTCACGACCTACGGATCGAACCTGGGTCTCCTGTGCCTCCTGCATTGGCAGGCAGATTCTCTACCACTGAGCTACCTGAGTGTAGTAGTACTGTTCGTATATATTGAAAAAAACCCACATATAAGTGCATCCCTGCAGTTCAAACCCATGTTGTTCAAGGATCAACTGTAGTTGCTGCTTTATCTCCTTCAAAGCTGGATTAAAGCCTACTGATGTTGCTTCTTGTCCATCTAAACTATAGTTTCCATGTTAGATGCCAACCAAATATCTGCATTTTCTAGTCTCATCAAATTAAGGTATGGGATGATTTTCACTCCAGAATGCTTTCTTCTATTTCAGCTTCCGCCTCTACCCTTCCCCTAAGTCTTCTAGTTTCTGGAATAAATATTAAATTGATACTTAAGGTTTTATCTTTCATTTTGTAAATTCTCACAGCTTTAAAAATCTGCATTTTACCTTGCAAAGAAGATAAACACTCTTTGATTATTTTCTATAAATTTACTGTTGGCCAAATTTTCTGATTATCTTAGTTATTCTCTGGTCATTCATCAGCCATGCCTTAAAGATGTCTATCACTAATACTCCAAGACAAGGGATGCCTTATAACTTAAAAAAATTAAGGTGATATTATAAGGGGTGAGACCATAATAGGTCTATGTTATTAGATACATAAATGTAGGTATCCCCCACCTTTTAAAAGTTCACTTTACACTACTTTTATGAAAGACCTACATTAGTACCTGTTTTTGCAAGCCTAAAGAAATCTGAAGAGGGTTTTTGCTTTTACAAAAAAAGGCAAAAAGTGAAAATAACATTTAGTGTCAGCCACTACAGAGGCAGTGAGCACCCAGAGCAGTGAGAGTTGCCCTGCCAAGCTCTTTCCCCAGGGACGGCACTCAGCATCTCAGCATCAAGCCTCCATAGCTTTGAACTGTGCCTGTGAGCATCTGTGCTTTATCTTGATTTGTGCATTCGTTAGCAAGATGTGTCCTAAGGTAATTGCTTCTTTGCTTTTACCAATTCAGTAAAACTTACAAAAGATTTCATAGGAATGCTCTACTTTTGGATGGTGGGGGAAATCTGTATCTCCCTTTAAAGCAGTATTTATGGTGCTCTTTGGCTTCACCATGGACAGAACTTGGCAAATCTATACAATGTAAAAATTATTGATGGCATATGTTGGGGTTTTAGGCAGCCCAACATATGTTATTTTGGTCCTTGCCTGAGTTCTGTGCTGAAAGAGAAAAGGAATCAGGCAGATGGAGCTTAAAGTGTCTGGTTCATTACTGATGGAGATTTTAGAAAATGAGGCTTAAGCATAAGGCAACAATAAGCTTCCTAACACTTAACCCTGTTAATACAGGCTTAGTCACGCAATGTCAGGTTGTACTGGTCAAACACAGGCCTTCCACACAAAATGTCGGGGCTGCTACTCTGAAACTCGTTGAGTGACCAAGAAGAGAGTAAAGTGTGTGTTTCTGAAATCAGGTAGATGCAAAGAAGAGGAGGAGAAGGGAGGGAACTCAGTCATACATGCCCAGTTTCTTCTCCTAAACTTATAATTCAGATAATTTAATCTTTTTCTTATGATGGAAAATTAGTGAAGATGTACAAGAAGTCATGAATGTTACTTTGATGTCTCTCTTCATGGAACCATGATTCAGTGGTAAAGGCAGTATCATTCAGTAATTCATGGTCCCAATAAAACAAGAGGAAGGGTATAGTCAATACTTACATCAGCATTTTTGCCTCCGCCTTCTGTATCCAAGCACACATACAGATGGCCTAGAATCAAGCATTTATCTTCTTGGTCAAAAATTTGAGGCATATGCTCTGAAAAATTCCACTAATTGTCAGACATTGGTAAGTATAAGTGCCACCGAGTAAAACTCCCGTCTTTTAGAGACTTAGCCATTTAGACTGCTTGGGACATCCTTTAGGATATTTAGATCTTAAATTTCAGCAGCAGAATCCTAGTTTTTCAGTCTATATGCCATATATATTCACATATTTGTCAGGGTACCACAGTAATATCAAAGAACCTTAGCAATATTTGGCTCAGAGAGTGAAAGTAGAAGCCTATGCTAGGGCCCATCAGGAAGATACATGATACACACACTTAGTGGAAAAGGGACCCTCCGTTGTTGTAACTTCCAGAATGCATCTCATTCTCCCAGCTTGACCACAGCTGTAATGAAAAATGGTACCAAGGAGCCTGGCTTCTGCTCTTTCACATAAACATTCTTTTCTACTTTTACATCCTTTTCTACTTTTACATCAAAACCACATCAATAAAATCCCAAAGCAGAACATCAAACCCAGTGTAAGATGAACGCCCTTATATTTTTGAGGCAATACTAGCATTCTTGTTTGGTTGAACCATCTCTGGCAAATCTATGACCTACACTTGAGGCTATTACCATGGAAGGTGATTCACTCTATAATACTGTGGAGACCTATCTCCAAGAAATTGTGTGCCCTCTTTTTTCTTGAAAATAGTCCTTTGTTGTACTATAGAGGGTAAAAGAGATGGAGGACACACAGAAAAAGGGAGATGAAAAAATTTAGTAGATTTAAAGTACCAGAAAAGCCAGTGTGTCAACTTTAACTGAAAATCACAGGTAGCATGTCTGGGAGCAAAACGAGATCCCAGAGAAATATCGTGATCAGAAAAGAAATCGTTCTTCTCTAAGATAGTTTTATTGGTCATTCAGATAGAGTGGATACATGAAATACCACACAATTACGCTATCCGTCCCTTATAAAGAAAGTGAAAGTTGCTCAGTCGTGTCTGATTCTGTGCCACCCCACAGACTGTAGCCTGCCAGGTTCCTCTGTCCTTGGAATTTTCCAGGCCAGGATACTCCAGGCAGTGAGTAGCCGTTCCCTTCTCCAGGGGATCTTCCCAACCCAGGGATTGAACCCAGGTCTCCCACAATGCAGGTGGATTCTTTATTGCCTGAGCCAACATAAAGGGCCTTGCTATAATCGTGATGCCACTGTTTTCTATTCTGTTTGATCAGAAAACATATGTGCTCTGTGTGGTTACACAGACAAAATTTCCATTTTGTTAATAAGCTGAACTTTATCTTGCTCTAGTAGCCTCTTACATGTATAGTAGCTTTTTAGTAGGTAAATTTCCAAATCATGATTACCAGAAATGCCACTTGTATTTCTTGGGGAAAAATGAGATAATAGATATATTTAGTCTGTGTACATGCATGCTAAGTCACTTCAATCACGTCTGACTCTTTGCAACCCTATGGACCATAGCCAGCCAGGCTCCTCTGTCCATGGGATTCTCCAGGCAAGCATGTTGGAGTGGGTTGCTGTGCCCTCTTCCAGGGGATCTTCCCGACCCAGGGATCAAGCCTGTGTCTCTTACATCTTCTGCATTGGTTGGCAGGTTTTTATCACTAGCGCCACCTGAGTAACCCATATTTAGTCTAGCACCTGATATTAGTATATCCTCAAAAAGTAGGAACTGCTAAGCACCATTTGCTAAACCCAGGCTCATATCATACCCTGAGGTAACTGATGAGGGCAAGAGATAGATGAGCAGCTTTGCCCTTTCCCCCTCTATACAGTGGCCCTGGGAACTAAGTCTCATTTCTCAAACCACACATCTGGTGTTTGAGCAATGACTGCATATCACATCCCCTCCGAGTCACCTTAATACCGACCTGATACAAGATCCCATGTACCAGGAATGAGCTCTGAGCATCTGCAGAGCCCTATACTCTTTCTCTATATTACAGGTCCTAGGCATGGGTTCTTTATTTTATCATTCATGGCTTCTTCTTAGTTTCCTTGTTTAGTACCTGCTTCAGCTTTGGATATTTCTCTGAATTCCAGCCAGCATCTTGCCTGGTTCTTGGAAGCCTTCTTTCTCAGAGCTGACTTCTATTCCCCTCATATTTCTACCTGAATGCAATACATTTGCATAGACAAACTTTGGTCCAACTGCTCTTCACCTCTCCCAGGTGTCATACGCTGCTGCGATCTACATTCCTACACGCCACATGGGCACTGAAGATGGATTCATCTCATTCTCAGTGTCCCTCAGAGTTTCTGTATCTGAGCTACTCTCACTGTCACCATCCTGTATCCTGGTGACACTGATGCTCCTGACATCTGGCTTCTCACGTCCCCACAAAAGATATATCCGTGACTCAGCGTGCACCTCACCTCACCTTGTCTGTGACAATGCTAATTCTCCAGATTGAGCTGCGAATTAATTGAGAATCTCAAAGTATGGGGGTAGAGCTACAGAGTCATAAGATTCATTACTCAAAGATGTTTATGAGTTGAGTCCTGCCCCTGAACCCAAATGAGCTAAGGAAGTGCTTTTCCCTTCGTACCTGGTTTCTAGAATCACTTCAATATTCCTTCAGTATTTTATCCATTAGATTTATTTTCCTTACATTTTCTGAACTCAGAACTTCTGTGTAAGATGGACAGAGAAAACTGCAGACCCATTCAGGCCACAGATCAGGAATTATTTCAATTATTCCTTTTCCTGATGCAGCCCAGGATATAGGTCTTGATGAGGCTACATCAGCACTTTTTCTGTTTTCCTTACAGAACCAATTGCCAGCAGGGTTCCTGTTTATGAGGATAGCAATTGCCTTGTACAAATTTGCCATAAGGATTCTGACAGTAGCTTCTCTCTGCTCAGGCAGAGAGTATCTGTGTCACTGATGTTGGGCACGACTCCAGAATAAGTCTGCAATCTCTTATGTCTACTGAGATACCCTCCGCCAAAACTGTACAGTCTGATTTGTTTGAGAAACTCAGTTTATTCCTGTAATTATCTCAGAAGGGAGAAGTCTAAGTCTGCATAATTATGGTGTTCATGCATATTGAGGATTTTTTCAAGGTTGGGTGACAGGAGGGTGCCCAGGCAAGGGCTGAAAGCTGAATAGAAATGCTGAGGCTCCCAGAAAGATGGGGTGGCGGAGGCCCTACAACATGTTAAAGGCCAACTCCACACTGAATAATGCCACTCTGAGGGGCTGGGAAGAGCAGCAGCAGCAGCAGTGGAACAGCCAGCCATCCTCCCTAGGCTAATTCACCTGAGCAAAAGTAAGAGGAGAATGAGGAGGCTTCTGTGGTGACAGCCCAGATTAGAACAGTGACTGTCTGACTAAGGAAGTCTTCACATATGGTGCACAGTGTACATGAACAACAATATTCACAGTCATAGCCTTTTAAAAAGCATTGAATATATTAGATTCAATATATTTGAAGGTTCAGGGCCTCCCTGGAGGCTCAGGTGGTAAAGAATCTGCTGCAGTGCAGGAGACCCAGGTTCAATCCCTGGGTCAGGAAGATCCCCTGGAGAAAGGAATGGCAACCCACTCCAGTGTTCTTGCCTGGGAAACCCGATGCACAGAGGAGCCTGGTGGGTTACAGTTCAGGGGGTTGCTAAAGAGTCCGATACAACTTAGCAACTAAACAACAACAATATTAAATGTTCCATCTATATTGCATTTGCAATATTTTTTTCAAGCTTCTTCTAATTGCCAAACGCTCTTCTCAACACCAAGGATTCAGCAGGGAATAGACAAAATAGACAGAAAACAGATAAAGTCACTGCCCTGGTGGATCATCTTTTGTTGTTATTGGTCAGTCTGTTAAGTCATGTCTGACTCTTTGTGATCCCATGAACTGCAGCACACCAGGCTTCCCTGTCCTTCACTATCTCTTGGAGCTTGCTCAAACTCATTTCCATTGAGTCGGTGATGCCATCCAGCTATCTCATCTTCTGTCATCCCCTTCTCTTCCTGCCTTCAATCTTTCCCAGTGGGCTCTTTGCATCTGGTGGCCAAAGTATTGGAGCTTCAACTTCAGCATCAGTCCTTCCAATGACTATGCAGGTTCGTTTTCCTTTAGGATTGACTTTTTTGATCTCCTTGCTGTCCCAGGGACTCTCAAGAGTCTTCTCCAACATCACAGTTCAAAGGCATCATTTCTTCAGCACTCAGCCTTTTTCATAGTCCAGCTCTCACATCCATATATGACTCCTGGAAAAACCATAGCTTTGACTATACGGACCTTTGTTGGCAAAATAATGTCTCTGCTTTTTAATATGCTGTCTAGATTTGTCTTAGCTTTTCTTCCAAGGAGCAAGCGTCTTTTAATTTCATGGCTGCAGTCACCATCTGAAGTGATTTTGGAGCCCCCCAAAATAAAGTCTCTCACTGTTTCCATTGTTTCCCCATCTATTTGCCATTACGTGATTACGTGATGGGACTGGAGACCATGATCTTAGTTTTTTGAATGTTGAGTTTTTTAAGCCAGCTTTTTCTCTCTCCTCTTTCACCTTCATCAAGAGGCTCTTTAGTTCTTCACTTTTGGCCATAAGGGTGGTGTCATCTGCATATATAAGGTTATTGGTATTTCTCCTGGCAATCTTGATTCCAACTTGTGCTTCATCCCACCAGCATTTCACACGATCTACTCTGCATATAAGTTAAATAAGCAGGGTGACAATACAGCCTTAACATACTCCTTTCCCAATTTGGAATCAGTCCGTTGTTCCGTGTCTGGTTCTAACTGTTGCTTCTTGACCAGTATACAGGTTTCTCAGGAGGTAGATAAGGTGGTCTGGTATTCCCATCTGTTGAAGAATTTTCCATAGTTTGTTGTGAGCCACACAAAGTCTTTAGCATAGTCAATGAGGCAGAAGCAAATGTTTTTCTGGAATTCTCTTTCTTTTTCTATGGTCCAGCAGATGTTGGCAATTTAATCTCTGGTTCTTCTGCCTTTTCTAAATCCAGCTTGAACATCTGGAATTTCTCAGTTCACATACTATTGAAGCCTAGCTTGAAGGATTTTGAGCGCTGCCTTGCTCGCATGTGAAATGAATGCAATTGTAGGGTAGTTTGAATATTCTTTGGCATTGCCCTTCTTTGGGATTGGAATGAAAACTGACCTTTTCCAGTCCTGTGGCCACTGCTGAGTGTTGCAAATTTGCTGGCATACTGAGTACAGCACTTTATCAGCATCATCTTTTAGGATTTGAGATAGTGCAGCTGGATCATCTAATACTCATTAAATGTTCCTAAAGTACTTCAAAGTCCAGGTTCTTTCTGCTGGGCACTTCCTCATGGCTAAAGAATATTTGCCACACAGGCAAGCAGTGTCACTAATGGTGTGTTTTCATTTGTGGAGAGAAGGGATAGAGCAGCTGTCAGTTTAAAGCATTTACCTCTTTCTCAAGGACTAAGTATTGTCCCCAGCTGGTAACTTAGCTGAGACTTTAATAGATCTTCCCATCAGTATATTAGTCTGGGTACTTCTGAGTGAGATGGAATATGGTAAGGTTTCATAGATTTTATGGTTAGCAGCCCACTGTTGTAACTCCCATGCTATAGCTTTTTTAATAGACAAAGCTGTCTGGGATCCCATGTCTATAAATCAGGCATTCTGTAAGCTCCTGGGTGGTGGCACTGGAGGAAGCACAGCTTGCAAGGGTGGCTAAGTAAGACACATCTGGAATAAATGTCCATTTACTTAAGGATGAAATGATGCGCCCTGGATGATGAAAGAGGTCTGATACAATCAAGTTCTACAACATGGCTGGCAAATATTTGGGGGAGATGGTGCCATATCAAGGAATGAAGTGTTGGTCTTTTGATGACAGTTTGGGCATTCAACAGTTTCAAAAGCTAGGTCAGCTTAGGTCAAACCCCAATAGAAGAGACATGAGACAGATTCCTTCCACAGCAGACAACTGCTTACCATTGGAAAAGTACCTCCTGGAGTGCTGCTGAGTCCTAGTAAAGACTGAGCACCTAACAGTAGTCACCAGGTAAGTGCAGCCGTCAAATATGAGCTGGATGGTATCATATTCCCCAAATCCTAATACTGGGTGGGCACAGCAATGATCTACTAGACATTAAACAATACAAACTGTATACTCAAGATCAAGCTCAGACCTGGGGTTTGACCGAGGTTCCAGACAGCATCCTTATCTCTCACAGATAGTTCTAGAACCATTGGTCCTGCCAGGTTATATAGCTCAAGTAGCAGGTCAGCTAGCAATCAGCATAGACCTATTACAGAGCTTTCTCTTGCTCTGGGCTCCATTCAAAACTGTCAGTCTTTCAAGTCACCACATAAATGCATTGGAGAACTATTCCCAAATGCAATCAGAAGTCCCAGACCCAAAGAGGCACACTAAATGCTATATCTCCTTCTTAACAGGAGACAGTATAAAATACAAAACGTGTCTTCATCCTTGGAAGGGATGTCCCAGCATGTCTTAGACATTTGGACCCCAGTGGTCATCACTGATGACAACAACATCACTGATGTAGTAGGCAGTTAATTCTTGATGAGATTCATCTCCAGCCTTCTGACATGTATTTATCTTGCTTGGGATACTTAATCCTTTCTGTTCACCAAGCCTTATTTGCATGATATGATCAGTATTGTGGGCCCATATGATTCTTGAGGCAGGTCAATATGATCAAGGATCCTGCTGACTATGTTGTGACAGAGAGCAGCAGATTTAATAGAGCCCTGGGAAAAGAAAGGGAATGTATAATGTCCTTCCCACATACAAGCAAACTGTCTTTGATTGTCCTTCCTGATAGAATTAGAGAAGAACACATTTATAAGATCAGTAGCCTCATACCCAGTACCAAAGTCATTGTTGTCTGTTTCTTTGCTGACTGGGAACAGCAAATGAAAAATGGTTGGTAAGCATTTACGATAAGGTGGTGCCAGTGAGTTAAAAACTGTTAAGAACTCTTTGTGGGCTTCTCTGGTGGCTCAGTGGTAAAGAATCTGACGGCCAATGCAAGAGAAACAGGTTCAATCCCTGGTCTGGGTGAAGATTCAGGCCTCAGAGAAACTGAGCCTGTGCTCATTGAGCCTGTGCTCTAGAGCCCAGGAGCCGCAACTACTGAAGCCTGAGTGCCCTAGAGCTCCCTACCAAGAGAGGCCCCTACGATGAGAAGCCTGAACACCACAGCTAGAGAGTATCCCCCACTTGATGCAACTAGAGAAAAGCCTGCTCAGCAACGAAGACACAGCACAACCAAAAATAATTATTTTTCAAAAAGAACTATTTGCTATAATCATAGCTGAGGTCAGAAGTGAGGTCGGGAGAATGTGAGACAGTATGCTGAGGAATCTGGAATAAATAGAAAGAAGAGGAAAAGGAAGACTGGTCTAAGTTAAGCAGATTGTCCAAGATGATACATCCCATACCTGATAGAGAATTGGACTAGATGTCATCTTAACTGTTGTTTCCTCCATATGCCATCTGTTAAACACTGTTACATCTTTGGAGCACATCAAACAGAAAATACAAGAATGAGCATTTTGACCTACAAGTAGGAGACAGAACTTGGCTTGGCAGTCATCTGTGACTGCTGCACCATTAGCTGTCAAGAGCATAGCTGCCTAGAAAGCTACTTATCCAAAGTCTCAGCACCTTCTGGACATACTGATAAGCGCTTACTGCCTCATATGGTGAAATCCCCTAAGGAGCTCCATGGTCATCGCAGCCTTCCCTAATCAAGCCTAAGTATTTGTCCTTTGAACATCAAACTTGCTCCCACTCCAGAGTCTTGCTCTACTGTTTACCTCTGTCAGGAACTGTCTTTTCCTGTCCCTTTGCTTGGTGGGCCCCTTTTTATCCTTCAGGGATCTGCTCAAGGACCATCTCCCAGAGAGAGTCTCTTACTACATCATCTAAAGGAGCACATACCACCCTTCTTATCTGTTATGCTCCACTGCCTGGATCTTGTCCTTCATAGGCCCAGAACGAGCTTCAGCTCTTCTGTACTGATTTACAAGCTGCTTGTTTGATTTCCTCGATAGAATACAAACACCTTGAGGACAGGCACTATGTCTAAGTAATTTACCATTATGCCCCTTGTTTTAAATTGCACCAGGCACAGAGGGCTTCCCTGATAGCTCATTTGGTGGAGAATCTGCCTGCAATGCAGGAGACTCTGGTTCAATTTCTGGATTGGGAAGATTCACTGGAGAAGGGATAGGCTACCCACTCCAGTATTCTTGGGCTTCCCTTGTGGCTCAGCTGGTAAAGAATCTGCCTGCAATGCGGGATACCTGGGTTTGATTCCTGGGTTGGGAAGATCCCCTGGAGAAGGGAAAGTCTACCCACTCCAGTATTCTGGCCTGGAGAAGTCCATGGACTGTATAGTCCATGGGGTCACAAAGAGTTGGACACGACTGAGCGGACTTTCACTTTACTTTACTTTAGGCACATAGCAGACACTCCAGACATAATTGCTAGATGAATGAATGAAAGCCATTAAATAAACAAAGTGAATAACTGTTTCATGCCTAATACCTATGCATGGAGAAATTATCAGATCACTTAGAGACCGTGAAGACTTGATAGCATCAGTGGGCCAGGGCTGTATCACCAGTCTACTGCACAGAATGCAGAACAGACTTTATCCGCTACTGCCTATTCTTCTATGTAAACATGACAGAATATGGAGCAATCAGACCAATACTAATACTACCAAACATACAGACAAAAATTCAGAAGCTTAATAAAATAGCTGCCTTTCAGGAATATGGTACCAAGATTTTATTTCTTTCTCTGGATAAGTGTTGAGGTGATGCTGTCTGTTAGCAAGTGACATCGTTGTCTTTGGCCCTAAGGATGGATTACAAAACAGAGTTGCATGCTAAGAGGGTGAGTGTGTTCTTCTGTGCCTTGCTTTTTAAATCTATTCACACCACTTTTGACATTTCTTGCTTGAAAATGGTCATTTTAGCTTTCTTTATTGATTTCCTCCTCAGTTCTCGGCTTTGACTTGATTTAGAAACTGGCTCCAGACCGTGTTGCCTCATCATTGCCTTTGAAATTCCAGAGACGTCCTCATAGATAGTGAAGGAGAGGGAAGCCTGGTGTGCTGCAGTTAATGGGGTCACAAAAAGTCGGACACGACTGAGCAACTGAACAACAGCAACAGAAGTCTTAAGTGAGTGTGTGTGCTAAGTCACTTCAGTCTGACTGTTTGTGACCCTATGAACTGTTGCCAGCCCAGCTCCTCTCAGGCAGGAACACTGGAGTGGGTTGCCATGTCCTCCTCCAAGGGATCTTCCAGAGCCAAGAATCGAACCCAAGTCTCTTTTGTCTCCTGCATTGACAGGCAGGTTCTTTACCACTAGTGCCAGCTGGGAAGCCCGTGGAGTTATCCTAAACCTCATAATCAACTGAATCCCTGTCCAGCTTCTGCTTCTCAGTTTCATAGGGCAGAAATGCAGTTTAGCCCGATAAATAGATGCATATTTTAAAATTGTAATACCCAGGTAGTGACTAGGATACTGGATTTCACATTCAGAGACAACCTTGTCCAAATGGTAATAAACTTAGAAAAGATATCACAGGATTGTTGAGTAAACATCAGATTAAAACAGAAAATAGTATTGTTTTGGGAGATGTTTCATTTGGGGTCAAGAGGACCAGAATTCCAATCCACCCTGCCAGTCATTAGCTATATCAACTTGAAATACAACATAAACTTTTAAAAAATATTTTAATATTACTGACATATAGTTGACTTGCAACACTGTGTTAGTTTCAGGTTACAGCAAAGTGATTTGGTTATACATATACATATATTCATTCTTTTTTAGATTCTTTTTTCATGTAGGTTATCATAGAATACTGGGTACAGTTCCCTGTGCTATAGAATAGGTCTTTGTTGGTTACCTATCTTATATGGATTAGTGTGCCTGTGTTCATGCCAAGTTCCTGATTTATCCCCCCATACACATTTTCCCTTTGGTAACCATAAGTTCGTTTTTTATACCTGTAAGTCTGCTTCTGTTTTGTTAACAAGTTCATTTGTATCTTTTTTTTAAAGATTAGATTCCACATATGAGTGATATCATATGATACTTGTCTTTCTACTTATTTCACTTAGTATCATATTCTGTAGGTCCACCCATGATGCCACAAATGGCATGATTTCATTCTTTTTTATGACTGAGTAATGTTCCATTGTCTGTATGTACCACATCTTTATCCATTCCTCTGTTGATGGACATTTAGGTTGATTCCATCTCTTGGCTATTATAAATAGTGTTGCAATGAACATTGGGGTGCATATATCATCTTGGACTATGGTTTTCTCCAGATATATGCCCAGGAATGGGATTGCTGGATCGTATGGTAGTTCTATTTTAACTTTTTAAGGGAACTTTCATATTGTCTTCCACAGTGGCTCTATGAGTGTACAGTTTACATTCCCACCAACAGTACAGGAGAATTCCCTTTTCTCCACATCCTCTCCAGCATTTATTGTTTGTAGATATTTTTGGTGATGGCCATTCTGACTTGTGTGAAGTGATACCTCATTGTAGCTTTGATTTTCATTTTTCTGATAACTCAACATTTTGATTTCTGATAACTCAACATTTTGTGATGTTGAGCATCATTTCATGTTCTTTTTGGCCATCTGTATATCTTCTTCAGAGAACTGTCTATTTAGATCTTCTGCCCATTTTTCAATTAGATTGTTTGTTTTCTGACATAAAGCTGCATGAGCTATTTGTATATTTTAGAGTTTAATCCCTTGTCAGTCATATCATTTCCAAATATTTTCTCCCATTCTGTGAGTTGTCTTTTCATTTTGTTGATGATTTCCTTTGCTGAGGACTTAAACTTTTCTAAATTTTTAAAGTATATATATATATAATTTATTCTCTTTAAATGTTCCAGTGTTAAAGATGAAAGTATGAAAATATAAACTAGACTAGACTAAGGAGTTCTAAGGAAAGATTATGTTTCTCATGGACTTTGTATAATGTTCATGAATTTCATGGATTTTTTAAAAATAATATAAAAATTTTTTTTTCTCATGTCATGAGAAATCTAGGGAAGGCAAATGCTGACATGGGTTTATTGTTGTTGTTCAGTTGCCCAGTCATGTCCAGCTCTCTGTGACCCCACAGACTGCAGCGGGCCAGGCCTCCCCGTCCCTCACCATCTCCCGGAGTTTGCCCAAGTTCATGTCTATTGCATCGCTGATGCCATCCAGCCATCTCATCCTCTGATGCCCTCTTCTCCGTCTGCCCTCAATCTCTCCCAGCATCAGGGACTTTTCCAATGAGTCATCAGTGGAAATGAGGACTTTTGAGTTTTCAATTCCATCATGTATTAAAAAAAGAGTGAATATAGTATCTACCTTATGAGGATGATTTGAACAAATGCACATAAAGCCCATAGTACAGCATGTGGCCATAGAAAATGTCAGTCAATAAATGTTAGCATAAATATGCTTGGAATACCTTTCCCTATCTCTCCACCAGGAAATCTTTCTTTTGTTCTTAGAGATGGTTTTGCTCTGCTTTCCCCACAGATGGCCTTAGTCACCCTCCTTGCTGTGACACCGTTGTTCGTACTTCTGTACTACCGATGATATTGTTATTCATATCTATACTACAGGGGCTAACCCATGATAGTTATTCAATAAATCCTGACTGAATGATGCATACCCTCTCCACATTACCCTTGACCTCGCCTGGGTCTAACAGTGGCTTATTACCAAGTGAGATTTCTGAAGCTCTAAATTGTTGGAGAAATGACTGTTGTACAGAAGTCAGAAGCACACAGACAGGCCTTCACACTCAGTGCCTGGCCAACTCTATTTGTTCTCCGGGCTTTGCATGGGTGGGAAGAGATCTGTGTTCCACCCTAGAATAAAGTTTTAACATCGCTGACATATTTTGAAAAACGCTGGCCCGAGAAGCAAAGACAGGATATTGAATCTACTCTTAGTAAAGGCTTCTGCTTGGAATTTGAAAAACAAATTTGCAGTGAAAGTGCCACTAAGTTTAGTAGATAACACATGTATTTTCTAAAATACCTGCTGCTAAAGTCACCCAGTAGTTAACTCATTATTATAGTCTTAATATTGAATCAGTTAACCACCTGGCTAGTAATCATCTCTATCAGCCTAAATCTATTCCCCTGGGCTGTCGTAAGATTTTCACAGGTTCAGAAACACATAACATTCCTCATTCTCCACCATGCTCAAAGCAGAACAAGGACTACACGACCTTTAGGACTCTTTAAACTCTGAAATTCTGCGATTCTGTGATTCTTTCAACCAGATAGCATGTTGTTAGTTTCTGTGATTCACACCTGGATAAGAAAGGGCCATCTTACTGATTCAGGACTAAATTGTGATGCTGTTAAAAAAATCTATTGGGTGATTCAAAAGGAGATGACACAGAACTCTTTAAATAGTGCAGCTACAGCAATTTGCCAAGAGGAAGATGCTAGAAGGGCCCAAACTCAAACCCTCAAGGATTATCAAAACCAAATGAACTTCCAGTGTATCATCTCAAGACAAATTCAAGTTCAGTGTGCTCAGCTAACCAACTTTGTAAACTTTGCATCTAACATCAGTTTACCTCTCTTTAGACTATATATTCCCTATAAATAGCACCAGATGAAAGATCAAAAGCAAATAAATCTGATGAATCACTTTGATCCCTCTCTGTTGGTCTCTCTTTTTTTTTTTTCCCTGAGAGGTTTTATTTCTGACAGTCTCCCCAAGAGTCATCTCATGAATCATCTTCGTTCCTTTGAGAATATCTGCTCTCAGAGGCTACGAGCCCTCCAGGGAAACTTGTTTCTGGCTGAGGTACAGGCTGTGCAAATCACGAAAATGATTTAGCTTTAGCTGAGAAAGCATTGCTGAACCTGCAACACCAGCTCTTTTTTGGCTGCTGTGTTCAGCCAATGCAACTTTGTATCCATTCACTTATTCATACCTTCATTCACTTTTTCATTCACCTTTGACACACTCATTTACTCTTTCAATCAGAGTTCACCACGAAACAACTCCAGAACCTTTCACTTCTTACATTATTCACATATTACCTGATTTACCATTTTGTCTAAAACTGGGTATACAAACTAAAGGATGCGTTTCTGCCTCTTACATTTACATTATACCTCTTTCTTATACATTATACTAGTAATGTGGCTTTTTAAAATATGAAATATACGTGCTGTTTATTGAGTCATTGTTGAGATCCCAACAACAAGCATCTTATTAAGATTGTATTAGATTAGTATTAAGTACCCAGTTCTCTGCTCAGCTGTTCTTATAGGAGTCTCTTGATTTCTACAATAATCTTGTGAGAAGTCTTCATTATTCCTTGTTTCCTTATTAGAAGTTCTGGCGAGGGTAAGATCATTGCCCTGTTCCCCATTCTGTCCTAGATGACTACACCTAGTCACATTTACGCCTGGCAAATGTGAAAGTCGCTCAGTCCTGTCCGACTCTTTGTGACCCCGTGGACTATAGCCTGCCAGTCTCCTCTGTCCATGGAATTCTCCAGGCAAGAATACTGGAATGGGTAGCTGTTCCCTTCTCCAGGGGATCTTCCCAACCCAGGGATTGAACCCAGGTCTCTTGCATTGCAGGCAGATTCTTTACCAGCTGAGCCACCAGGGAAGCCCTTATAGTATGTGCTTATTTATTTATACATGCGTTTATAAAAAAAGTATCACTAGTTCACCATAAACCAGGCACTAAATTGACCCCCAGGGATGAAGTGCCAGGTGGATGTGGTCCTGCCTTTATAGACCTTAAACTGTAGTAGGAGAGATAAATGTTTGATGAGTGAATAAGTGAATGCAGAGACTAAGGTTAACAGAAATTAAGTAACTTCTGTAGGTGTGTATATGTGTGTACTCAATCGTGTCTGACTGAGACCCCATGAGCTGTAGCCCACCAGGCTCCTCTGTCCTTGGAATTTCCCAGGCAAGAATACTGGAGTGGGTTGCCATTTCCTACTCTAGGGGATCTTCTTGACCCAGAGATCACTGTGTCTCTTGCATTTCCTGCCTTGGCAGTTGGATTCTTTACCACTGCGTGACCTGGGAAACCCCAAGTGACTTCTAATAAGTAACAAAATTGAGAATCACATTCAAATCAGTAAGACTCCAGGTCCTTCCATGATATCTCATATAGAACAGTTTTAGGTAGAAAGCTTGACCTCAAGTCAAGAGAAGAGGCAAAGTGTAAAAGGGGGAGGAAAGTGAGTAACCAAATATTTCCAGTGTAAACTGTTTGATATCTAGTGAATCCCTGCTGTATACCATGCACTGTTTGAATAGCTTTATGGATATTGACTGTTGTCTTAAAGCAACCTTTAGGACAGGTAGTATTTTATCTATATTTAAAGATTATGAAAAGAGGTACAGAAATTAAATAAGTTTCCCAAGATTACCCAGCTAGTAAGTGGTAGAATTTGAATGCAAGGAATCTGATGCAGCAGTGGACTGTCGTTTCATCATTTTGTACTACCTTTTTCAGTGTGACAGTGTGGGGAGCCGGCGTGAGGACCTCCACCTATGGCAAAGGTCATGAGGAAGGAGGCTCGACATATGCAAAGGCGGGATCGAGCCTCAGGAGTCCCCCTGGAAATTCTCGAGCATCTACTCCCAAAACCAGAGTCTGCCTACTTTACTACTTTGTGCTCTCACCTACACCTCTGACTTTATGGGGGGTTGTCCCCCACCACCTCTTTCAGAGAAGGAGTTAAGTTAGAGCTCCAGTTAATAAAAATTCCTGGGCGTGACAAGAGTGGTTTAGCCTACAAACTCCTCTGAAGGTTCTCTAGCCTGCCTGACAGGCTTGTCCAGCCACATGTGATTGCTCACAGCCTCCCAACCGTGAGAGGCACGAGATGCTTTAAACCTTCTAAAAACAGGTTCCTTAGAAAAGTTAGAAAACCATTAGTATAAGTATAGTGGGCTGATTAGAAATTGTATTGGTGAAGGGTTTTTCATTTGTTGAGCCAATGTTTGTTGCTAAGTCTCCACATCCCCTGCCCTTACACACATTAATGAATATATAGACGAAATAAGTATTAACCTTTGATATTAATCACGTTAGACCTTAGGCTAAGTAAATTCTTTCCTTAATTAAAACCCACTACACCTTCACCCTATAGGAATGTAACTTTATCTGGTACCTTTGGAAGGTGGAGTCTTTTTTAAGAATAATCACCCCTGGAGAAATAAGTGTCCTGGTTGACTGACCACTGTCACAAGGAGAGGGTCATAAATTGTCAGCAGGCCCCCTGGCCAGAAGATGATGTAATACCCCTAAGACCTCTGTATACATTTGTATGAAGCACCTGACTTTGATAAAAGTCAGGACTGCTGACCCTGCGTGACTTTTGCATAACATCTCAGTGTATAAAACTAGACCATGGAAAATAAAGAATTGGGATCAGTTTCTCGAAAGACTGGCCTCCACATGTTGCTCTCTCTCTCAAACTCTGGCTGAGTCTCCATCTGGAGCGCGGAACCCACCAAGCTTACTAATTTTGCCTGGGCTTCTAAGATCCGACCGGGGAGGCCTCAGTGTCTCCTCTCCTTCGGGAGAATGGAAGGACACCTGCGGCCTACGTAAGTGGTGCAAACTTCTTGTCTTGAAGTTTTATTGGTTTCCCGCGTAAACCAAGCTGCTGCTGCTGTTAAGTCACTTCAGTCGTGTCCGACTCTGTGCGACCCCATAGACGGAAGCCCACCAGGCTACCCCGTCCCTGGGATTCTCCAGGCAAGAACACCAGAGTGGGTTGCCATTTCCTTCTCCAATGCGTGAAAGTGAAAAGTGAAAGGGAAGTCGCTCAGTCGTGTCCGACTTGTAGCAACCCCATGGACTGCAGCCCACCAGGCTCCTCTGTCCATGGGATTTTCCATGCAAGAGTACTGGAGTGGGGTGCCATTGCCTTCTCCGAAACCAAGCTACTCAACCTCTTTTCTCCACTGAATTTTCCTGCTGAGCTATCCTCATTCTATTACTCTTTACATCTCTAATTAATATCTAATTGAAGCTATTGTATCCTGATCCTCACTGACGCCGTCCCCGCTTCAAACTCCCTGGATCAGCCGGGGCTGGACCTCGGCATGACAGTGTGCCAGAAACTATTGTAGCCTATTTGCATTCAAAGACAAATAGGATATTCCCTCCATTCTTTAGTTTTTTTTTTTTTTTTTGAATATACTTACCATGCAAAAAGTTGTACATACTTAATATATACATTTTGATGAATTTGAACATATCAATATAACTGTGATACTATCACTACACACAAGGTAATAAACATAGACATTGCTTCTGAAATGTTTTTTTGTGTCCTCTTGCTTTTTGTGGTAAAAGCACTTAACATGAGATCTATTCTCTTAACAAATTTTTAAATGCACAGTACAGTGTTGAAAACTGTATTCACTGTGTTGTGCAACAGTTCAACAGAACTTAGTCATCGTCTATAACTTTATGCCCAATGAATGATAACTCCCCAATTGCCCCTCCCTTCATCTCTTGGCAACCATCACTCTGTTCTCTACTTCTACCAGTTTGACTATTTTTGATACCTCATATAAGTGCAGTCATGGATTATTTGTCCTTCTGTGACTCACTTCCTTAGCATAATGTCCATTTGTGTTGTCAGAAATGACAGAATTTCCTTCTTTTTCAAGTCTGAATAATATTCCATTATATGCATGGATATTCCACATTTTAAAAAATCCATTCATCTGTCTATGGACATTTCATTTGTTTCCAGAAATCTTGGCTGTTGTGAATATGCTGCAGATATCACTTTGAAATCCTGATTTTAAGTCTTTTGAATATAAACCCAAGAGTTGTATTTTTGGTTCATATGGTAGCTCTATTTTTAATATTTTGAGCAATCTCTGTATTGTTTTCCATAGCAGCTGTGTCATTTACATATCTATCAACAGTGTACAAGAGTTACTTCTTTTCTATAACCCTTCCTATCTTTTGTCTTTTTTATAATAGTCAACCTTACTGATATGAGGTGGTATCTCATTGTGATTTTGAATTGGATTTTTCTCTGATTAGTGATATTGAACACCTTTTAACATACCCATCCTTGCCAGCAATTCCTATGTTTTCTTTGAAAAAATGTCTGTTCAAGTCCTTTTCTGTTTTTTAATCAAATTGTTTTATTTATTTATTGCTATTAAGTTGTAGGAATTCCTTATATATTTAGAATAGCAGAAGGACCAGAATAACCCAGGCAATCTTGATGAAGGTGAACAAAGCTGGAGGCATTACAATTACTGATTTCAAAATACATTGCAAAACTATAGTAGTCAAACAGAATGATATGGACATAAAGGCAAATATATAGATCTTATTTGGCAAGACAGTAGATCTTATTTGATAATTCAAAGACAAATATCTTATTTGTCTTTGAATGCAAAGAGGCTAGAATAGTTCCTGGCACACTGTCACACTGAGAAAGGTAGTACAAAATGATGATAAGACGGTCTACTATTGCATCAGATTCCTTGCATTCAAATTCTACCACTTACTGGCTGGGTGATCCTGCGGAACTTGTTTAACTTATCTGTACCTCTTTCCATTATCTGTAAATGCAGATAAAATGGCATAGAGGGCCCAGAAGTAAACCCATGCATATTCGCACAGCCGATCTTTGAGGACACTGGGAATACGTAATACAGAACTGATAGTCTCTTCAATGAATGATATTGGGAAAATGATGTCTGCATGAAAAAGGTTTCTGAGTTTTAACAGATCCATGTTCACTCCCACCTAATTTTTCACTTCCATGATTTTTTTTTTAAGTTTCCCCTTTTATTTCTTAGTTGGATGAATTTGTTCTCCAGAAAATTCTTTACAAAGGGCACCTATTTGGTATCCCTTTATTCTTGCATGTCTAAAAATATATTTCTGTAACCTTGATAGTTCAAGGACTGCTTGTCTATGTATGAAATCCTTTCTTTCCTTGAGATTTTTTTTAATAGTTCTTTTTTTTTCTTTTTTAAAATATAAATCTATTTATTTTAATTGGAGGTTAATTACTTTACAATATTTTATTGGTTCTGCCACACATCAACATGAATCCACCACAAGTGTACACGTGTTCCCCATCCTGAACCCCCCTCCCTCCACCCTCCCCGTACCATCCCTCTGGGTCGTCTCAGCGCACCAGCCCCAAGCAACCAGTTATCATGCATCGAACTTGAACTGGCGATTCGTTTCATATATGATATTATACATGTTTCAACACCATTCTCCCAAATCATCCCACCCTCTCCCTCTCCCACAGAGTCCAAAAGACTGTTCTATACATCTGTGTCTCTTTTGCTGTCTCGCATACAGGGTTATTGTTACCATCTTTCTAAATTCCATATATATGCGTTAGTATACTGTATTGGTGTTTTTCTTTCTGGCTTACTTCACTCTGTATAATAGGCTCCAGTTTCATCCACCTCATTAGAACTGATTCAAATGTATTCTTTTTAATGGCTGAGTAATACTCCATTGTGTATATGTACCACAGCTTTCTTATCCATTCATCTGCTGATGGACATCTAGGTTGCTTCCATGTCCTAGCTATTATAAACAGTGCTGCGATGAACATTGGGGTACATGTGTCTCCTTCCCTTCTGGTTTCCTCAGTGTGTATGCCCAGCAGTGGGATTGCTGGGTCATAAGGCAGTTCTATTTCCAGTTTTTTAAGGAATCTCCACACTGTTCTCCATAGTGGCTGTACTAGTTTGCATTCCCACCAACAGTGTAAGAGGGTTCCCTTTTCTCCACACCCTCTCCAGCATTTATTGCTTGTAGACTTTTGGATCGCAGCCATTCTGACTGGCGTGAAATGGTACCTCATTGTGGTTTAGGAAATGTTACTCTACTGTTGTCTGTCTTTGCCTATTACTGTAGGTAAATCTTATGCCAAATTGATTGTCTTTCCATTGTAAATGACATATTGTTGCTTATTTATTAGTTTTTCTTGGTGATTTTGTTTTTTAGCTGTAGGCCACGGATCTTTGTAAAGCCTTATTAGGATATAGCTCAGATATGACTATTCTAGATCAGATCAGTGTTCTCTACACAGCCCTTTCAGTAAATGAAAATGGGCCTTCTTTTACTTTTGGAATAATTTATTGGTTTATAGTTTAAGTGGTGTTCTGTTACATTGTTTTATTTTTCTTCTTCAGAGACTCAAATTATATGTATATTACCTCTTCTTTCCCTCTACCAATGCTTTTTCTTGATTCTATTTACTTCTTTATTTCATTTTCATTCTCTGCTAATTTTATTCTCTTACTTGCCTACTTGTCCTTGTTAAAGTTCAATTCAATGTTTTATTTCTCTGGCAAATTGTAATGTTTTCACTTCTAAGGTGAATTTGGCTTTTTCTATTATTTCTTCCCTGAGTTCAGTCACTTTGCCTCTTTCTGGGGTTTTTGCTCGTATTGGTTAGGAGTTTTTAATTTCTCATTTGAAGTATTTATTTCACATTTGTAAGTTTTTGTCCTCAGGTATCTAATTCAGGTGAGAATATTATGTTGTACTATTCTACTCCACAGTTGACATTTTGAGGATCTTTTTCAGTGATATAGTTAGATTTTCATTTTTCCATTTTGTTTCTTTTAGCTTTGTATGTAAATTCATCTACTTTTTCTGTTTATTTTGAATATCTAATTTCTTATATCAGCAGTGGCAGTTGTATATAGACCAAAGAGATAGTTTAGAGTGGCTTAGTGGATTCCTTAGCTCAAAACTATCCTCTTCTGTTGCCATGGTAAAATGCCTTTTTCTCATTGATTTTTCTATTTTGGAGTGGAAAGAATTCATGTTTGTTCTGATTTGTCATTCATTCTCTCTCACGTGTGCACGTGCGCGTGTGTGCATGCACGCGTGCTCACACGCACACAGAAGTGTTTCCTTTTCTCTTCACCACCAAATCCCCAAGGGCCATGTCGCCCTCTCAAGTTCCCCATTCTCCTTGCTTTCCAACACTGCTGCTTTGGGTTCTGCTAACATTTAAATCCCTTCCTTATGATTTATTTGTAACCAGCACTCTGATCTACCAGATTTTAAATGTATTCTCACTCTTTTCCAATCCTTGACAGGACTTTCATGGTGGGAATTATTTTAGGACAATTGTTATTTGGATTCTTTCTCCGTATAGTCCTTGCTCCTTTTTTTTTTTTGGATCTCTTTAATACCTGTGCCTGGCTCTTCCCCAAAATATGATTTTTTAGAAAATTTCCCACTTATCAATATTTTAAGTTCATAGTGTTATATATTTTCCATCCCTTAGATGTGCATAAAGTATAGATTAGGTTAGTTTAATTTTCTGCTCTTATCTAGCCAGATAAGTTTTGGGGGAAGAGAATCAGATTTCAGAGGCCAGCATTATTCTATGTCAAACTAGAAAGACCAGACGATTACAATTTAAGCAAAAGCATGTCAGAAGTAGGACAAGAAATGATAAAGCTTTTGACAGGGCTCAGAAATATGTTTGACTGCCTGTTTGCACCTCTCTGATAAAGAAAAAAAAAAAAATGAGCTCAGGTGCAAGCAGTCCTCCAGGGCAGCCACTCTTACTCACCAAATCCATCTTAACCTCACCCTGGCTCAGAGGGTGAGGCAGAGAATTAATCACTGGTAGGGTTTTCATGAATAACATTCATGAGTAATATTACTTCCGTTATGCTCGTGCCTGACTGTGCAGTTTCTCACGTGTTCACTTTTTCTCTTCCCAGGCTAATATTGACCCAGGTTTTCTCAGGCCCTTTCAATGAGAATATTTTTATTCACTTTGAGATTCTTTTTAAATACCAACTCTTTCAGGAAGGCTTCCATGACTTCCTGCAAACTGGATTATGGGTCTTTCCTCTGTGCAAGAAGAGCAAACCATGCACATCCCCGTCACTGAACTTGACATGTCATTCTGCTCGTGCATGTGTCTTCACCTGAAAGGTGTGAAGACATCACGATTCTGTCTTCATCTGTATTTCCCCGGTGTCTCTCACAGAGGCTGACATTTAGTAAATGCTCAATAAACATTGGTGGAATGAATTGATGGCAGAAGAAATGAACATAACTGCTCTAGCAGTTATTAGAATGTAACTGCTCTAGCCTGCACTCTGCATGGGTCTAGTCAATGGGAAATGGTCAACCTTAATTTTATTATTATTATTATTATTATGGTGAAGAGTTATTGGTCCCTAAAGAACAGTTTCCCTCACTTGCAGCCCTAGCTTCAGGGCCTCTTGGACATAAATGTTGACCACACCTTCCTCAGAGCCTGGAGGCACAGAACATTTTGCTGAGAGAACTCTCAGATCTTTCTATTCCTGTCTCCAGCCATGTCCTATTGGGAACATACAAATGATGATGTCTTCTCTATACAAAGCGAACTGGAAAGAGCATATCTACCCCCAAAGTCTAAAGAAGGAATTTTTCTCTTAAGATAGAGGCAGAATAAAATTCATATAACCTAGTTTTCTGCCTTCACTCACTGGATCTTTAATTGTGTTTTAGAGAAGTATTTTGATAGTGAAGTGCTTTTGTCCAAGATCAGTTTAAGTCTTGGAATTCAAAAGCCTGTTCATTTCCTCTTCTCTAGAGATACCTACTGGAGAAGGCAATGGCAACCCACTCCAGTATTCTTGCCTGGAAAATCCCATGGACGGAGGGGCCTGGTAGTCTGCACGCCATGGGGTCGCTAAGAGTTGGGCACGACTGAGTGACTTGGCTTTCACTTTTCACTTTCATGCATTGGAGAAGGAAATGGCAACCCACTCCAGTGTTCTTGCCTGGAGAATCCCAGGGACAGCGGACCCTGGTGGGCTGCCGTCTATGGGGTCGCACAGAGTCAGACGCGACTGAAGTGACTTAGCAGCAGCAATGGCAGAATGAGTAGTAAAACCAAAGTTTCTCAACTCATAGTTTTATGTTCTTTCTGTGTGAGAAAGTGAAAGTGTTAGTCGCTCAGTTGTGTCCGACTCTTTGCAACCCCATGGACTATACCTCTACATATTATAAATATAAATCTCTCGCTCACTCGCTCGCGGGCTCTCTCTCTCTCTCTCCCTCCCTCTCTCTCTCTCTCTCTCTATATATATATATTTTTTTTTTTTTTCCTCTGGTTCAGGTCAGCATGGTAGCCTCTCCTTTAAAGCCCCTGACATATTCTGCTTGCCTAGGGGTCCTGAGAGGAAGTTTAAAAACTCTTCTCCTTACTGCACTGTGCAGCCTTGAGATTATATCGAGTGCTTGCGCTCATACTCGGTTGTTCAGTCCTGTCTGACTCTTTGCGGCTCTGTGAACCATAGCTCTCCATGCTTCTCTGTCCGTGGAATCTTCTAGGCAAGAATACTGGAGTGGGTTGCCATTTCCTTCTCCAGGGGATCTTCACGACCCGGGGATTGAACCCACATCTCCTGCAGCTCCTGCATTGGCCCGCAGATTCTTTACCACTGAGCCATGTGAGAAGCTACTGAGATTATATTGGGTTTGCCAAAAAGTGCATTGGGGTTTATTATGAAAAACCCAAACGAACTTTTTGGCCAGCTCAACAGATGTTATAGATCTCCTTGCCATGCCCCACCAAACACTGTTTAAAATTTGGAAACATTTTTTTTTCTTCCTTCCTTTCATTTTTATCATGAAAAAGGGAATAAAATATTCTTTTAAAAATGAGAAATAGCCAAGAATTCTGAGTTTCTCCAGACCTTTACATCACTCTCCATAGGCTACAATTTTCTCTTCCATTTATGCAAGCAGAGTTAATAACCAATTTGGGGTCTTGTGGAGAATTTGTCACCTCAAAATGCCACCTATTCTTTCCACCTGGGTCTTCTCATAAAAGGACAACTCCAATTTCTTTGAACATAGAGGATAATTCACAGCCCCAGTTTTGCCATGCTCCAGAGTGTCTTCAGCCATAAAGCAGTGTCAAGAGATTGTCAAAACAGAATTAATTGAAATTGAAACAATAAATTCCTGCCATATAACATCTTCAGAAGGTGAAAGTCAAGGTGTGTCTCAGAATAAAGCAGAAGGAGACTGCCCTAAAGGTGGGAATTGTGGATCCAAAGGGAGGAAGAAACAACTTCTACTCCTAACATCATCTGTGTTTTTAAAACCCTGAAGGTTTTAAAAGGAGGAAAAACCAGAATTGTCAAAACAAGAAACCACATTTTCTTACAAGTCAGGGCCCTCCACAGAATTTCTGACAGTTTGAACACCAACTGAAGTTTTTTTAACACCAAATTTAACATGCACAGGCATTTCAGATCTGTCACTAGAAGCGGGATGATGTCAGTGAGAAAATCTGGTGTTGTTTCATTTTCACAAGTTTTTCAGCATCCGAGATGGAGCTGTTTGTTGAGCATGTCACTGCAGAGAGGGAGTAATAATTAGTGATCTGAGAAACAAGCTTGTTGCGAGGTTAAGAATCAAAAAAAAAAAAAAGCTTATTAACAAGGAGAAGAGCTGTCAAAGGGAGGAAGAAAGTGCGACAAACACAGTGCCTATTACTCCTGAAAGCTCCAATTTATTTAGAAGGTTTGGAATTCTGTTCTCCGGGCCATATGCAGTATGAATAGGGTCAGAAATTCACACATCGTGGGGGTGCCATTGCAGTCATGTTTGAGAAACATATCATGCATGACATGGGCGTCATGTCATCCCAAACCATTTATTTGTATCTTGCCTTTCGGACCAACGTTGCTTCTCAACTTTAATTTTTTAATTGAATCAAGAATGAAAGCTCTATGCATGAAACATGCATGAAACTGAAGACGCTTCTAAAATGCATAAGATGATTACAATGATAATGAGGTTTTATGGAATCTTTCGTTATTCTGTGCCCGACTGATTCTCTGCATCATGTTATGGGGCAATATTCTTCCTTGTTGAATTTCCTTTCCTCTAAATTAACATTTATGTATTTTAAAATGGATTGATTTATGTTAATCTGGCATCCTTAGGAAGAATTTGGTGTTTCATGTAATTTAGCTAGTATCTTTCTGTGTAAGAAAGGAGTTGGTGGGCCCTCAAATTCCTTTAGCTTCTTTTCCTTAGTAATAGAATCCAAGTTTTATTTCAGTGTCAATGATTCTGGCTGAAAGAAAACATATCCCAGCCTATGCAATTTTTTGCTGAGTGTAACCATGACATGGAAACAAAAAAGTTGCATGAAGGTAGATAAGGTTTTGAAAAGTTAACTCATTTGCAAATATGCCCATTTAATTCACCTTTCTCCTCCCTGCAATCTGGTATTTGGTTCCAATGGTTGGAGCTCTAGCAGCCAACTTGATCCATGAAGTAGCTTTGAAATTGGAAAGTATGCTCTAGGATAATAAAGCAGAAAGTATATAATATAATAATATAAAGTATATAATATAATACAGAAGGGCTTGGCTTCTGAAATTTCATGCATGACTATGTATATCATGGGCCTAAACTCTGGGACCTCAAGTCATATGAGAGAATAAATATTTAATTTGTTTAAACACTGTTATTTCTGCGCTTTGCATTTCTGGCAGCTGAATGTAATTCTTACTTAATACATAGCATTGCTGCACATAAGTTCAGGGAAAGCAGAATGACCAATAGTTAAACCTGTCCTCAAAAATCAGGCCATCTACATCAAAAGATGGGAAAATAAGTATACTTTTTTTTTTACATTTATAAAATGTATACTTTTATAATTTCTCCTTTTAAATGATTTACAAATCTACTTACAGTTTCATTTACCTATAATATGAGCCTTTCCTATGTAAAATCAATGGCTTTGATGTTAAGACACTATTAATTTAGTGTTGGATTCAGATATTTAAGAAAATAGTGATGAAACAGTCTCATAAGTATTTACATTGGGACCTTTTTTTTCTTTTTGCAAATATAAATAACCTACCTTAGACCTATTTGGGCTTCCCAGGTGGTACTAGTGTTAAAGAACCTACCTGCTAATGCAGGAGACTAAGAGATGTGGGTTTGATCCCTGGACTGGGAGGATCCACTGGAGGAGGGCATGGCAACCCTCTCTGGTGTTCTTGCCAGGAGAATCCCATGGACAGAGGAGCCTGGCAGGTCCTACAGTCCATAGGGTCGCAGAGTTGGACATGACTGAATGACTTAGCATATACAGACATATTTTAAGCTGAAAGGTAATTCATTAGTTTAGGGGCTGGAAAGTCCAAGGTCACATGGGCTTCCTGTGAGGTGAAATCCAGGTGTTAAATTTCATCAGTCGATATAGTGTTACCATCTTCTAGCTCTGCTTATTAATTTTTTCCCTTTAAGCCTGTTGGCTTCTTTCTCTCTCCTATGGAGAGACTCTCTCTGTGTGAAGGAAAATTTTTCCGTAGGCAATCCCCCAGGCAGACATCATTGTTGTTCATGTTATTGAGAAAAGAGAGGCAGTCTGTCCCAAATTTAATTGGTCCCTAATGGATCCTGTGTTATTGGACTGTTCATTGTGAACAGATTTGGGTCTCCAAGTCTATGCATTCAGATTACAGTTGAGCCAGCACCACTTGGAATGAGGGGATGGTAGCCAGTCCCAACCTCTCCATTGTTTCAGAGGTTTCTATTTCTGGGCCTCATAAACACTGCCCTTATTCTTCTGTGATTCTGTTTTGTCTAAGATGCTGGGACTATTTGAAATTTTATTAGCGCATTCAAGGGCCAGCAGAAGGTCCCCTCCACCGCACATCAGAGGATTTGTGTGAGAGTCCTGTGGCCCATTAACTGACTTTGTATCCTTAAGAGTTACTGAACTTTCTGAATTTTAGCTTTCTGGCCTCTGAAATGAAGACATTGGACTTGGTACTCTTTAAGATTACTTCAAAGCCTAAAATTCTACAACTGGACCTCAACACTTTTGCTTAAGCCATATATCCTGCGCTAGGAATATTTCTGCTTTTCCAGATTTACATATGTAAACTGTATCTTTGATAAATAGCCTGATGCCCTGCATCAATCTACAAAGACTCTAGGAATAGTTTTTTATTCCTTGGCAGTTTTTACTACTTTAATCTAAGAAAAATAGTGCCCCCCTCTATAACAAAACCTGTGTTTTCCAAAGGCTCCTCAGGTGGTTCCATGGTAAAAAATCTGCCTGCGATACAGGAGTCATGGGTTTGATCCCTGGGTCGAGAAGACCCCCTGGAGGAGGAAATGGCAACCCACTCTAGTATTTTTCCCTGAAAAATTCCATGGACAGAGGAGCCTGGTGGGCTACAATCCATGGGGTCACAAGGAGTTGGACACGACTGAGAAACTGAGCACACGTTTTCTAAGTAAATCCAAATTAAAGATAAAAAAATATTCATTAAAAAATGAACCATTACAGGAGATGAGAACAGGAATATTGGCAGGTTGGGGAAGAAGCTTGCATGTGCTAAAGGTGTGAAGAAACTTCTCCAGTCCTTCTACTTTGAAGAGAGATTTATTCATCCAAAGACATTCAGTATGAACATTGGGTTATTTTGAAATAAGAAAAGAAAAATTAACACTTAGCATTTACTTTATGCCAGGCACTGAACTAAGTTTTATGGTGGTGTTTTTCTCATTTGTTTTTCATGCCAACTCCATAGGGTAGGTGTGTATTGTGTATGCTCAGCTGCTCAGTCGTGGCTGACTCTGCAGCCCATGGACTGCCGCCTGCCAGGCTCCTCTGTCCTTGGGATTTCTTAGGCAAGAATACTGGAGTGGGTTGCCATTTCCTACCCCAGGATCGAACCTGAGTCTTTTCTGTCTCCTGCATTGGTGGACAGATTCCTGACCACTAGCGCCACCTAGGAAGCCCCATAGGGTAGGTATTATCTTTTAATTAGGACCACTCAGATGAGAAAGGAGTGATACATGATCAACTAAGCAATAAATGATAAAGGTGGATTCATACTCAGGGAACCTTGCTCCCAGTTGATCCTGACCTCAACCCAAAGTGACTTCATGGTTTGGAGCATATCTGTCACATTTCCTCCTTGTTCTCCTCTGCTTCCTGATTTCCTCTTTTAGAAGACAGCCCAACTCCACCCCATTGAAAGGAAGATCTTGAGGCATAAACATAATTAGAAAGCTGGACTTGAAGTTCCTAAAGAAATGTAGCTGCTTAATTATAACTGAAGAAAATGAATGAGTTTGGTACAGGGTCCTCCAGCCAAGGACAAGAGAAAGAGGATCTTCTTGATGGCCAGGTGGTCCTTTTAGAATGTATTAATATTTATTTGGAAGCTGGTTTTTTTTTTTTTTTTTTTTTGGAAAGAGAAAGGAAAGAATGTTTCCATGAGCCTTGCTCTCTTCTATAAGGTCCATCTGGTATCGCAGGTATGCATGCCAAATCACACTATTAAAATAACACATACAAAGGGCTGTTCCTTTTATAAGTTGAAAATCTGTCTGATTTTTCACACTTTCACCAAATCAATGTCTAGAGAAACATTTTATAAGTTAAAATATGTCTTCTGCTACTGCTGCCTCAAGTTATGATTTAATTAGTCATAAATCTCATTTGGAGGCTTAAAATTTTTCCCAGAATAGGATTCTACAGACCTTACAAGCTAAGTCTTCCCTAAAGGTGGACATTTGAGCCTTTCTTCTGCAGATTAGCAAATTGCTTCCTCTGTTATTAATCCCATAATATGATTTCTTTTTTAAAAAATCCCTCAGTCTCCAGATCCATCTCCCAAGATGCCAGCTTTTCTCCTCGTTCTAGACTACTTTCTCTTGTTACATCTATCACCAGGTACCATGATGATTTGTTTTCCTGCTGAGAGACTGTGAGCTCCTTGAGAAGAAGGTCTGTTTCTTGTTCCTCACTGTCCTCAGTGTCTAGCACAGCACCTGGCATGTAGAAGCTTCTCTACTAGCATGTGTTACTTTGAAATGCTTCTAAGACAGAGTTTGCCTCCATGACCAGGAAGGACAGATGAACAAGTGAACAATGGTTGTGACTATGGGTCAGAGTTCAAAGCTAATCTTAAGAAGCACATCAGAAAGCATGACTATACTAATGGTATTAGTGGTGAAAGAGCCTGCTTGCCAGTGCAGGCAGAGGTAAGAGATGTAGGTTCAATTCCTGGGTCAGGAAGATCCCCTGGAGGAGGAAATGACAAACCCACTCCAGTATTCTTGCCTGGAGAATCCCATGGACAGACGAGCATGACAGGCTATAGTCCGTGGGGTCACAGAGTCGGACATGACTGAGTGCACTTCAATGTCAGTGAACGATCAGCTTGGTTTAGCTGAACTCTAGTCATAAAATTCTTCCTCCTGATAGGAAAGCTCAGAAAGGCCCTTCCTCCATTCTGTGGTTCAGGCATTTGGGACTGTGGTGGTGGGAACAGAAGAAATTAAATTTCACAAACACACGGAGAATGGATTTTTATTGTTTTGGTTTGAAGTGATGTGTTTGCCTGGTAAATATAGAATTGAAAAGATTCACAACAGAGAGTGGCCCAGACAACAATGATTTTGACATTTCAATGGAAATATTTCTTCAAGCATCATGTGGGGAACAATCTTAATAACAGTTGTTAGCCCCCTGTGTTATTTCAGGGCTTGAGATTCTTGTCCCACAAATACAGCTTTATATCATAGATGATATTTTAAAAACATTTTCCAGATTTCATGTTACCTCGTGATATATTTATGGATAATTTAAATGTCATGATAAAAGAAGTTTTTCATTCTGTTTGGTTTTATAACTGTCAGATACTTTTACAAATAAATACAAGGAGTAACCAATTTTTTGTAGTATCACTTTTTAATCAAATATATTTTCTCTTATGATAACCCATTTAATCAACCAAGTTCTATATTGCCATCTTCTAAGTGACTAATTCGGATAAGTGATTTAACTTCTCCAAACCTCCATTCCTTCTTTTGTTTTTTGTTTTATATGTTTATTCACTTATCACTTGGCCACACCAGGTCTTGCTTGCTGCCTGAAGGATCTTAGATCCTTGTTGCAGGGCATGCAGAATCTTTTAGCTGTGGCATGTGGGATTTTTTTTTTTCTTTTATCTGTGGCATGCGAACTCTTAGTTGTGGCATGTGGGATCTAGTTCCCTGACCAGGGATCGAATCTGGGCTCCGTGCATTGGGAATGCGGAGCCTTAGCCCCGGACCACCAGGGAAGTCCCGCCTCTTTTGTTAACTATGGTTCTTATGATGATAACATGAAAGAAAATATGTAACGCCCAGGGTACAGTACATGAAATATATTAGAAACTCAAGAAATGTTACTTTCTCACTTGGCTTATCCCCTTCTCCTATAACAACTGTAAGAAACTCAAGAAATGGGGTGGGAAGTGGGTGTTACCCATCCTACCGCCAATCTGAAAACTATTTTCAATTTACATATTCTTTTCTAGCCTCTGTGTATATGTTTTTATGCAATTGTAATTATAGCTGTGGATAATTGCTTCCTGATTTTTCTACTTAATAAGTATTATTATAAAGTCCAAAAAATGGTACTTTGTCATAAAAAGAAAAAAATACTAGGAATGATCACTATGTTGTCTCTCAACCTTCTCCCCTTTAACTAAATAATTCCTTTTAGATATTCTTCCAAGTTTCCACTACTCTTATTATTCTATTCTATCCCGAGCCAAATTTTTTCCCTCATTGCTGTGAAATTTCATAATCAAAAAAAAAATTAAGACAGAGTTTTCAGCCTTTAAGACAACTGATTTTTTTTTATTCAAAATTGAAATTAAATAAATTGCCCAAGTCGCTACATTTCAAGTAGATTAGCATTGGCTAAGGGTGCAGCATTTAGGAAAACTGAGCAAACCATGTTTTTTTTCTAAATAACAACAATAAACGTATTGTCTAAATTTACATTCAAATAATTTAAGTACCTTTTCATGCCTTCTCCTAAACTGGGGTCACTGAGGATCTATAAAAGTATATTATGAGATAAGCCCAGAAAAAAAGATGATATTCCTGGACTCTGGCTCATACTGAAAGGGGAGGAGTGTGCATGTCCACACGTGAGTGTCAAAATCCAGAGCCAGCCCTTTCACCCAACCAAAACGCCTGTGACAACAATAATTATTGAATGCCTTATTCTACCTCAAAGACACTCCAGGCAGCCACCCGCGCTGGAGAGACAGTTTATCATTATGTGTGTTAGGATGTTGTGAAATAAGAGTAAAATCACTCAGTGACACAGTGCTTCGGTGAACAGCATTGTGTTTCAGTTCCTCATATTGATTTCTTGCTGATCATCTTTGCTCATTTCTAGCCTTTAGATGATTTCTATATCTTCGGCAGATTTGAGACAGCGTGATAATTTAGGGAATTGTTAGTGAACTTAACATTTCTGCTGAATATCAACCCTTCCTGTAGAAAAATTAATATTGTGGCAGTTACTGCCACATCCCTGACACAGTATGTGTCATAGCATAAGAGCAGTTAATAATAATTAGCATTAATTGACTGATTTTTTAAAATTTATTTTTAATTGGAGGATAATTGCTTTACATAATTGATTGATTTTTATTCCATTATACTAGATACTGTTTCAAACTCTTTTCATGTCTCACACAGCTGAATCCTCAATGACCTCTAATTAACATAACCCCCATTTTAATGTGAGAAAATGAAGAGCAGAGAATTTAAATAATTTTCTCACAGTGATATAGTGATTAAGTGGTAGACTTATCATTCAAACCCAGGTTATCTGACCCCACAACATAATTTCTTAATCTTCTTTGGCAACCAAATATTTTGTATATTTTCACTGCAGGGATCTAGGACTTAATGTGCTCACTCAAGGCCTCAGTTAGATTCTCAACAGGAAAAATTTTTAGAGACCTGTCTGCCTTAGTGTCAACATAGCTTTGCAACCTTATCTTGTAAATCTTTTATGAATGGGATGGTACCAAAGTGGATTACTGACTTTTTCTCAAATCTGTCCTAGGCTTTTCATATCCATTTTTAATTTCTTTTGCTCTATTTTATGTTTTTTCTTTATTATCTCTATCAGTATGATTCCTGTCCTTATCTACAAACCCTCCTTAAGTATAAATGCTTTCTATAAATTCTTCCAAGTCTTTTTCTCCTCTGTTGAAATCAACTTTTCCTCTTTGCCTTTGCTTGGACCTCTCTTGAAATGGTGGTCTGTCCTCCCATCTGTGCTCCCATCTGATCTGCTTTACTAGGTTATAAAGTCTTTAAAGCCAGTGGTGACCCTTAGGCAGAGTTGGTATCTAATGACTTGAATTGATGCTGAAGATCCTGGCCTGTGTTCAGCAGTTGAGTCACACAGGCAGTGGGACAGCAGCAGGTAATTTCACCCTCCCACGTCAATGCCAAGAAAACAAAGCCGAGTCCTGATGTGTGATGGGCCAGGGCAGCAAGTTCTTGTTCTTGTTCAGGTGGCTCAGATGGTAAAAGTTTGCCTGCAATGCAGAAGTCCCAGGTTCAATCCCTGGGTTGAAAAAAATCCCCTGGAGAAGGGAATGGCTACCCACTCCAGTATTCTTGCCTGGAGAGTCCCATGGACAGAGGAACCTGGCGGGCTACAGTCCTTGCGGTCGCAAAGAGTCGGACACAACTGAGCGACCAACACTTCCACTTTTTCTTTCACTTTTCTCAGTCCAGGAGGGGCTGTTTCTCTTCCCTGCAGCACACAGGGAACATAATATGCTCTCTCTCCTTTAATGCTCCCACCACCCATTTTATCTTTTGGGGTTCCTATTTCACAGGAAAGAGGTCATCCCCCTAAACACTATCCTTTTTGTTTTTGTTTTGTGTTGTCTTATGTGCTGGAGTATAATTGTTTCACAACGATGTGCTAGTTTTTACTACAGCAAAGTGAATCAGTCACATGTATACATGTGTCCCCTCTTTTTGGGGGTTTCCTTACCATTTAGGGCACCACGGAGCACTGAGTAGAGTGACCTGTGCAGTACATTTGGTTCTCATTAGTCTATTTTATACATAGTAGTGTATGTGAGCCAGTCCCAATGACATTATTCTCCTTGTTGCGGCCAAAGACAGGCTCATAGTATCTTTTGCCTGTAAAGGTCCTTATTTTGGAGAATACAGGGGATATAAAACAAAATGTGAAGAAAATAAAAAGCTTAAGTAATCCGTTGTGTATGTTTTAGTACAGTCCCTGATGGGTTGTTCTTCTCCCATGCTAAAGTTAAGGGGCTTCCCTGGTGGCTCAGTGGTAAAGAATGTGCCTGCAATGCAGGAGACAAAGGAGCCAGGCCCGGGTTGGATCCCTGGATCAGGAAGATCCCCTGGAGGAGGACATGGCAACCCACTCCAGTATTCTTGCCGGAGGAATCCCATGGACAGAGGAGCCTGGCAGGCTACAGTCCATAGGATCAGAAAGGATCAGACTTGACTGAAGCAACTTGGCACGCATGCTAAAGTTAGAGATTCAAAGTTACCTTAGACTTTTCTGAGTCTCTATTCTTGGGGGAATGTTTCCTGAGAGACACAGTCTTGGAGGAATGGAGATATCCATTCAGATGCCCATGCACATCTAAGGAGGTGGAATGGTGTTGTGATTAGAAGCACATGTTTGGGGACCTGTGTTTGAGTCTTAGCTCTGCCACTTTTGTAGGTATGGAACACTGGGAAAGTGAAAGTGAAGTCACGCAGTCGTGTCCGACTCTTAGCGACTTCACTTTCACTTTTTACTTTCATGCATTGGAGAAGGAAATAGCAACCCACTCCAGTGTTCTTGCCTGGAGAATCCCAGGGACGGGGGAGCCTGGTGGGCTGCCGTCTATGGGGTCGCACAGAGTCGGACACGACCAAAACGACTTAGCAGCAGCAGCAATACTGGGAAATTTGTTTAATGACTAAGACCGAAGTTCTTTATTTGTAAAAAGAAAGTGATATGGTGCTTGCTTCACAGAGTGGTGGTAAGTTTACATGAGAAATGTTAAGTAGAAGGCTTCAGGTAGGCATGGCTACTCTTCACTATTATCTGGTTTTCTATTTCTAGGCATAGGGAAGTTTGTCACTTGCCCAGGCCCTTGAAACTAGGAGCAGTTATGTGAAAATGGTCAGTGAAATATGAGTGTAAATAACGTGTGTCACTTCTAGGGAGAAATACTTAATTGCTGGTGCCAGTCTTTCCCATCTGCCTTTTCCTGGGCAGAGATACATGACAGTGCCCTGAGGTTAAGATGCTTGGAAAACGGAGAAGTCCAGAGGAGACTTTGCATGAGCAGGAAATAAAGCCTTGATGTACTTAGCTTCTGGAATCATAGGTTTATCTGCTATCGCAGAATAACCTATCTTAATACAGTGTTCTATGAAATCTAAGACAGAGTAAATATTTCCCTGAACCTCTAGAATAGGAAGTGCCTGTGTTAATGGGCCCCCAACCTGGTCCCACACAGGAGTATTTCCTCATACTTAGCCTCAGCATGTTTCCCTGACAACCTCAACCTTGTCAGCATCGTATAGCATATTTCCTGTAACACTCACTTGCATAGAGTTTCTTTACTTTGTTTTGTGTTGTTTTATGTGTTGGAGCTGAGTTTCTTTACAACACTGTGCTAGTTTCTGCTGTACAGCAAAGTGAATCAGCCACACATTCACATATATCCTCTCTTTTTTGAATTCCCTTCCCACTTAGGTTACCACAGGGCATTGAGTGGAGTTCCCTGTGCTATCCAGTGGTTTCTCATTAGTCATCTATTTTATTCATAGTGTATATATGCCAATCCCAATGACATTATCCTTAGAATTAGAAACCTTTGGGGGTAAACCTTCTAGGGAGACACAGTAATATTTTCCTTGCACACAAAGACCATTAACAATCCTCCTGACTACATCTCTCTGGCAGCTTCATTCCATGCTGTCCAGAATTTAATCTTTTTTCTTCTTTCTTCATATGAAAAAGTCATTATGTGTCCACTTGCCACAGACATCCTTAGTAAATCTTGTGTTTCATTATTTTTGTAGATGAAAGTGATTTTTTAAAATCTTATGGAATTCACAATTTATATGTCAGTGGATCTCATGACTGGAGTTGGGTCAGTCTTTCAAGTGAATGGTATGGATGGTAATTTTGTGATAAAGGATGGCCTAGAGGGAAGAACTGTGGCCTACTTCTCAGTCACAGGTTATAGGACTGATTCTAGCACAGTGTTGCTATGTGACCTTGGTCAATTTCTTTCTTCCTTGAGCTACCTAGAGCTTTTCTTATTGACCTGTAAAGTCTTTAACACAGTGTGAGCTTTAACTCCTAACTCCTTATGTTTCTTGCTATCTCCTATACACATATGCACCTGCAGTTTGAGTTCCAATAATGTTTGTATTTTTGTAGAAACAATCTTGTTTTCCATCCTATCCCTGCCCTTGCCAACTTAAGTAATCCAAGATAAGCAGTTTAACGCCCAAGTGTCTGTTGCTCCATCTATAAAAATGAGAATAATAATACCCAACTCCCTAGACTGATGGTAGGGGTGCATGGAGCAACATTGGAAGCGACCTGATAATGTGGGAAGAAGGCAACATGTGGTAGTTTCTCTTCTCTTGATTTCCTCTCTCTCCTGGCTTATAAAGATTCTGGACCTCATATTCTATACAGTCTAAAGAGGATCATTATGAGTGATTGTTCAGTTTTAAAAAGGTCTTTGAAAAATTATTTTGAAAAAATATTTTTTTAAGTCTTTGATATTTCTCATTTCAGAAAATGTAGGTAGATTTAACTCCTTCTTCCTTATATAGCTCTCACTTTTTTGATGCCTTGCAATTTGCAATTTGGATGTACTTGTTAGCCATAGTCAGCCAAGTTCTGCTCATCAAGATGCCAGTTCTGAGCAGTGCTATTAATAGTATTACTGTTAATAAAAATAGCCAATATTTATTGAACATATACTATATGCCATATACTATTCTAAGTACTTGATATAAAAATATATTTATATGGTAATATATATATAAGACATAATTATATAGAGAAGTGTTTGGAGCATATAAATATAGAGCACATGTATTTTACACACATATACAAACAATTCTGTGAGTGTTACTGTTGTCCCCATTATCTCAGTCTGGATTCAGTCAGTAGAGTTACTTATTTTGACAGAGAAACAGAAATTTTAATACAAGTGACAAAAAAAGTGACACTGATTTATCACAGTAAGCGTACCTCGAAGGCTAAACTTAGAGGAGAATGGAAAAAGTTGGAATTATTTAAACTAAAGAGTTTGAAGGAAGGGCCTTGTGGATCCGAGACCAGACGTCTGTAAGGGGATGCTGTTTCGGGTTGTATTTGCATTCTAGTCTTGAAAAAGTATGCTCAGCTGATTCTAGGAGCCGGGAGAACCGCGCCCTGGAAGCAATGCTGCTGCACAGACCATTACTGAGGAGCCGTTGCTGCAGGGACAAGACAGGAACAGGAAACGCAGCAGGAAGGAGTGGGTGCTTCTTCCTCTTCCTGTCTGCGAATCTGCCCTCTGGCATCCCCAGGTGGAGAGCATGATGGGGATCCAGCCTGCAGAGGAGACACGTGGCTCTTACAGTTCTAACTCCAGCCTCAGGGAACAGAGTAGAGCAGCTGAGAGACAACTCTCACTAATCAACACACTCCAATAATAATAATTAACAAACTCTACCCCTTTAGCCATTTGCAATCTATGTATACACCCTTGAACACATAGTTAGATTTCAGTACAATAATAAAACAGCTTTATGCTTCCATGGAAGAAGATGCAACTCTCTCTTTATACAAACAAGATGCTCTCCCCCTCTCAATAAAGTGAGGAGATGCAAAGTTCCAACAGTTACTGTGTGTATCTCTGAGAGATGTTCACCTTCAGTTCACCTCTGAAGTTCTGAAAAGCAAGCCAGGTAATTTCCATCAGGTTGTGCTGAGGCACTTGCATTCAATTTCAAGATAGGGGATCCAGTGAACTGTGCTGGGAAGGCAAACAGTTCTTCACAATGATTTCCCTTGTCCATTGACTTGCAGATAAGTTTAAACACTTGGTGCTTGGTGAAGCTCTTCAGGGCATTCATTTTAAGATTTATTCTCAGCTGCACCTGTCCCCAGTGCGGTCACTGCCAACTTCTCCTTTTCCTCTTCTCCTCCTCCCCTTCCTTTCCTGTTCTTCCTCCCTGTCGTCCACTTCCTCCTCCTCCTTCTTCTCCTTCTCCTCCCCTTTTTATATTTGTATATCCTTTAAATCAACTTGAACATTTTTTTCTGGAACAAATAGGTGTATGAGTATACAGAAAACAAAATATTGCCATTTTTTCCCAGAAAGGTTATGTATTTGCGTACACACTTAATATGATAAAAAAAATGTTTGTGGTGCGAGTGTGCTCAGCCATGTCTGACTATGCAACCCTATGGACTGTAGCCTGCCAGGCTTCTCTGTCTATGGAATTTTCCAGGAGAAAATACTGGAGTGGGTTGCCATTTCCTACGCCAGGGGAATCTTCCCAACCCAGGGATCAAACCCAAGTCTCTTGAGTCTGCTGCATTGGCAGGTGGATTCTTTACCACTGTTGCCACCTGGGAAGCCCTAAATAAAATGTTTATCTCACTCTAATCTTGTCAATAACATGTTCACATCCTTACTAATATGATGGGTAAGTAAATTGTATCTCCTGATTTCTATTACTTTGCTTGTTAAGTTGCACATTTTTCATGTAGAACCCATTTCCCTTTTCCTCTTCTAGAATTTTTATCTTCAAATTATTTAAATACTCTTCTTCTAGAGTCCTTAGTGGCTTGTTATTACTAGTGGCTTGTTTTTATGTGCTCCTTTTATATTGGAAACGCTTGTTCATCATACCATAGTTGCAATTTTAAACCCAATTTTTATTTTCCTTAAAATTGCATTTCTATAGTTTCTGCTATATTAGATTTGCATCTTGGATTGATCAAAGCAGTTGAAATGTCTGCGAAGGTATTGCTGATATCACTGGAAGGATATAGGTTAGGGATCACCAATCAGACATTCAACCTGTTCTGAAGACTGTCGACATGATGCTGACAGACATGTTAACCATTCAGATGTGGTTCTCTAAGTTCTTGGTCTACCAGTGGGTGACATTTTACCATTTAAAGGGAAACTTATGTATGACTATGTGGCTTCATCTTTTAGAGTGAGAACATAGCAACAGCTTTTGTTAGTCTGCAGGAACCAGAAACAGATTGAATTCTTGGCAAGATATAAGAAAAGAGCTTTCACAAACTCAGCTGGCTATGGTGCTCCCTGTGTTGTAACTGCCACTGAAGACAACCTCTGTGAGTGAGGCTTCCCACACTGTGAACAACACATCACTCAGCAACAACCATCCTCTCACGGGTCTGATAGGGAGAGTGAAACATGCCAAGGTGAAGATACTAGGAAAGAGGGTAGAAACACTGGCAAATTGCTTTCTTTTCTAAATGGAACACTTAGGAGCAGCAATAAAACATAAACAGACACACACATCACCAATTTATTTTCACTATTGAAGGTGAGCAAATTCACAACAAGGCTATCCGTAAACATTGAGTGTCTGTTTCATCACAGACTAGAGGTTGGCAGAGATGAAAAAGGTGATTTGGTTTCCCAATCAGGATTAGGTCAGCTCTGAACCATACTAAAAGAAAAGCTTGTTAGTCTGATTGCCCCGTCCGTGACTCATCTGATATTCTTAGGTGCCTATGCCATGCTCACTCAGTGACCACTCTTTTTCAGTAATAATATGTAATCTACCTATCATCGGTGATTCATTGATCATCTAAGCATTTGCTATCTATCTTTTGTAGGCACCTCTACTATGCTAGGTATAGAGAGTTCAGTATTACAGATGTTAGGTCAGAAACCCTACTCAAACCCTTTTCTTATGTTTATTCATGACTCATAATTTGGTGACCAAGATAAAATTCCAGTTAAACTCTCCCATCAAGTTTGTCTCTCTCTCTCTCTCTGTTTCATCTCAGAAAGTCTCTATCTACATGACAGCAAAGCAGCTATGTATAATGATATAGGGGAAATTTTTAAAAATCCTGTGTAGGCTTCACAACAAAATGGAGAATACAAAGGAAACAGTCTGCAAAAGAGTGCCTTGAGGCCTGAGGGACAATGCCAAAAGTCTGATTCATGCGTAACTGGAACTGCAGAGGATAAGAAAGATACAAGGAATCAAAAAAAAAAAAAATTGAAGACACAAAAGAGCAAACAAAAAGATAAACTAGACTACATCAAAATTAAAAACTTGTACATGAAAAGGACACTGCAAGAAAGTGAAGAGAGAGCCTATAGGATGGGAGAAAATATATAGGTTGCAAATCATATATTTGATAAGGGTTTAATATCCAGAATATATAAATAACTCTTATAACTCACAACAGAAAGGCAAATAACCCAGTTTTAAAATGAACAAAGAACTTAAATAGACAGTTCTCCAAAGAAAGTGTGTGTGTGTGTGTGTGTGCGCACACTCAGTCATGTCTGAGTTTTTGTGACCCCATGGACTGTGGCCAACCAGGCTCCTATGTCCATGGGATTTTCCAGACAAGAATACCGGACTAGGTTACCATTTCCTCCTCCAGGGGATCTTCCCAACCCGGGAACTGAACCCACATCTCCTGTGTCTCCTGCACTGCAGGCAGGTTCTTTACCAAGTGTATCACCTGGGAAGCCCACAAAAGAAGATAGACAAATGGCCAAAAAGCACATAGAAAGATGTTCAATATATATTATTATAGAGAATTGCAAATCAAAATTGTAATAACCTTTCACACCCAAGAGGATGGCTATAAAAATAGAAGACACGTGTTGGTGAGGATATGGAAAAATTGGAACCCAGGTACATTGCTGATGGGAATGTTTAATGGTGCAGCCTCTGTGAAAACATATTCAAGGAAGAGGTATCCCAACCAATTCTGGTACATGGATGCTCACAGAAGCCCTAGTCATAGTAGGAAATGGTGGAAACAAACTAAATGTCCACCAGTCAATACATGGACAAACAAAGTGTGGTATAGCTGTCTAACGCAGCATTCAGCCATAAAAATAACCAAGTACTGGTACATGCTATAATACGAAAGAACCTCCAAAGCATATTATGCTTAGTGAAAGAAGCCAGGCGAAAGGTCAGTTGTTGTACAATTTCATTTATATGACATATCCAGAATAAATAATCTAATCCATAGAGACATAAACCAGGTTAGTGGTTGTCAGGGGTTGGGTAGAGGGAAGCCTGGGGACGGGTTGCATAATGGGAACAGGATCTCCTTTGGGGTGATGAAAGTACTTTGGAACGAGATAGAGGTGATGGTTGCAAAACACTGAGAACAGACTAAATGCCATCAAAGGGCACACTTTAAAATAGTTAGCATTATGTAAATTTTGCCTTGATATAAATTTGAAGAAAAGATGGTGGACATTTTCCCAAATTTTGTCAAAAACTTAAATATGGTAATTCAAGAAGTCCAGTGAACCCTTAGGAGAATAATTATGAAGTAAACCATGCCTAAGAATCATATTCAAACTACTGAGAACCAAAGATGGAAATAAATCTAAAAAAGCAGCTAGAGAAAAATAATTCAGAATGTTCAGAAAAGCAGCAAGCCAAAGAATGGATTTTCATCAAAAACTAAGAAGACAGTAGGAAGACATCTTTAAAACTTGAAAGAAAAACAAAATTGTCAATCCAGAAATCTACTTTCAAAAATAAAGGCAAAATAAAGACATTTTTGGATGAGATAAGATTAAGAGTATTCATTGACAGCAGACACAGACTGCAGGGAATGTGAAAAAACATTCTCCAGGCTGTAGGAAAATGATACCTGGAGGAAACTCAGAACTTTTATAACAAGCAAAAAACATAAATATTCTACTTTTTTTCTCAATAAATTTTTAAAATTAGATTTTATTATTGAAAGCAAAGTTATAAGATTTTATTATCAGTTTTTAGGATAGGAACATAGGTAATACATATGATATCTATAGCATAAAGAATAGAGTGGAGTGGGCGATGAAAATGAAAGTCACTCAGTCATGTCCAACTCTTTGTGACCCCATGGACTATGCAGTCCATGGAATTCTCCAGGCCAGAATACTGGAGTGGGTAGCCTTTCCCTTCTCCAGGGGATCTTCCCAACCCAGGGATTAAACCCAGCTCTCCCGCATTTCAGGAAGATTCTTTACAAGCTGAGCCACAGGGAAGCTCAAGAATACTAGAATAGGTAGCCTATCCCTTCTCCAGCAGATCTTCCTGACCCAGGAATCAAACTGGAATCTCCTGCATTGCAGGCAGATTCTTTACCAACTGAGATATCAGGGTGGGCTATCAAGAGTGGGTGATGGGTCTACACAATTTTAAGCTTTTCACATTTTACAAGAAGGGGACAATAGTAACTCAGATGCTGAAAAGTTAAGGACGTGTATTGCATTCACAGAGTATCAACTTTTTAAAAATTACAGAGGCATAACTAATCATCCAGTAGAAAAATTGAAATGAGATTCTAATGAAATATTCAAATGGCCCCAAAGAAATCAAGAAATGCAGAACAGAGATTAAAATAAAGACGAAAAAAGCCCTTCTTTTCCAGCCTCTTCTGACCCTTCACATTTATCTAAATTGTTGTTGATTAGTTGCTAAGTCATGTCCAACACTTTTACGACTCCATGGACTGTAGACCACCAGGCTCCTCTGTCCATGGGATTTTCCAGGCAAGAATACTGGCGTGAGTTGCCATGTCCTCCTCTAGGGTATTTTTCTGACCCAGGGATTGAACCGGAATCTCCTGCATTAGCAAATGGATTCTTTACCACTGAGCCACCAGGGAAGCCCTTTCATCAAAATTAGAGAGACTATATAGTTTTCCAAAAACACTCTGCACTTTCCCCCCTCTGCATCTTCAAGCTCACCATCTCTTTCATCACAAATATCTCTCCTTTTATTCCTGTGCAAACCCTAGACATGGCACAAGTCCCACTTTACTGACACTTATGAGATGGCAATTACTTTATGCTGAAAGACCAGAAAAAATGTCACTCTTCCTCCAGGCAGCCTTTCCTCTCTTGTGTTTTGCCTCATCCATTTCCTTCAGCCCAATAGAATTTACCACTTCTTTCAATAAAATCCCATAGTGTCTTCTTAAGAGAGTGTTTAGGGCAATTCTCTTGTTTAATCTGAGCAATAAGTCTGGGTAGGAGTTTAAATTCTGTTTACTTCATAAGTTGCTTTCTTGTCCAGAAAGATGCTTCAGGAAAGAGAACAATATTAGTAGTTAAACAAGAACTTTTGGGTAAAAATCTCAGGGTTTGAGTACCAGATTGACCACTCGTTAACTCTGTGATTGTGAGAAAATTCCCCAACTCTTCTGAGCCTCAGCTTGCTCATGTCTCAAATGGGAGTAATTTTAGTTTCTAACTTATAGATCTGTTGCAACACGTAAGTATGATAATGTATCTAAACCTTTTAGCACATGTCTAAGAGCTCAGTAACCGTAACGATTAAAAAGGCAGAAGGAAGGAATGATATCAAAACAACGGTGAGGCTTATCACCTCTCACACCCTGTATCCCTGTTCCCCATTGCCCAAATGGTTTTTCAATCTCCAGTAATCGTCAACATTTTCCAGAGCTCTGAGCTATTGCATATTTTTGGATTTTCTCCTAAACCCCTGAATCTCCTTGGGCAACTGGCAGAATCTGATTTCTGCTGAGCAGGTGTTTTTTGTCCCCATAGTCTAAGTTCTTTCAGTGCTTGAGGACCTCTCTTTATTTTCTTATGCAAGTAGATTTTTTTTTCTCTTCTGCCCGCCCCCAGGGAGCACATCAGTGCTGGCATCGGGCCAAGGTTCCCTGGTGGAGTCTGGCATACTGGCTTGGATTTGATGACAGTCTTTAACTTTCCCAGGCCTCTCCCTCAACTACTGACCCTGTGGCTCTGTCATTGCTTGGGTAGTTTTATTTCAGTTCTTAATGTAACCTTTCAGTATAGTGCAAATGGGCTTCAAACAGTATTAAAATGTTCATACAGAGACATTAGTTTACATTGTCTGTTTGGTCTTGCAGCTCGGTTGTGTGTCCCATTTTTTTTTATCAGAGATCTGAAGTCAAGTTGACCAACACCAGTTTAAACCCCAAAGGTCACTACCAAGTGATTGAGGTGAAAACCATCTTCAGAATATGTCCCTTCCTCTCCAGCTTCATGCCAGGCTCCTCCTATGGCCTTTGCTCAATCTGCATTCTCGATATAATGCAAAAAGATGATGACAATTCAGCTTCAGAAGGAACCTCTTCGGCAGCGCCTGATTTCACATGGTCAACGTTTTGTACCTGACTTGCCTTCCTTGTTCTTCCTCTCTGGCAGACTGTTAGATACAAGTCACCGTGCAGGCAGAATGAGATAAATTAGAAAGACTCTATTGGCAATTTATCAGGAAACTGCTGCAAGGCAGACCATGAATTTCCTTGCTAACCCTCCACTTTCCATTCTCCACTCACGCTACGGTAATAATGCTTTGTAACGATGTAACGGCACTCATCCTTCAGTCTCAGTGACACTGCCCACAGCTAATTGGCTCTTACAGCATCCCTGTAGGGTAAGCAAGCAGTGCTACCACGGTCCCCGGTTTGCCAATAACTGAGATGCAGAGTGGCCAAGTGTCTCTTGTAAGGCCATAAAGAGTGTCACTCAGAGAATCCCTCCACTCTTACCTGTTTGCCCCATTCACTAGGTTTTCCTGTAGCTCATATCTCCTGATGAAAGCCTGCTAATCAGAGAGTCTCCGGGCAAACCCAGGGAACGAGAGCTTGAAGAATGGATGCTTCTCAAAGTCCCTCAGTTGTTGTTGTTGTTTTACATTTTTAAAGTTATGGTCATTAGCAGCTTCGAAAAGGACATAATCTCTCATTCTCCACTGCGACCTGTATTGTAAAAGGAGCTACTGAAACTCATGGAAGAAAAGGAGCTACTGAAACTCATGGGAGAGATGTATTTCTGACAGCTGGGAGAGGGAGACTCATTTTCCCAGAACCCAGAATGAAGCCTGATGTGTCTTCTGGCCCCCACAGCTGTCCTCCCACCACGAGATTCACTGTCCCGATCAAACCCAACCCACTTGGGTCTCCGGGAGCAGTTCTGCCAGCTCAGGACTCCAGGACTCAGCTTCAGGTGTTCTGGTTATAGTCTATTTGCTTGGGGACCTTACCAAAAATTCAGTGATTAAGAGAGGCCAAATTGGATTCTTCCAGGACACCAAGTTACAACAAAGCCCAGTTCATGGGTTATCTATTCATTCTTAGAACTAATAGGCATCCATAAAAAGTCTCCTGTGTGCCAGGCACTGTGGAATAAGAGTGAATAACACACACAGTGTTTCCCCTCATGAATCTTCAATTCAATCCTTCCCCTGTTTCCTTTATCCACTTATTCTGGCAATGCTAAGTAATGTTCAGTCATCCCAGAATTACCTTTCTGTCCTCTTCTGAACATGGGCTTTATCTCAAAATTCCAAGCACGGTAGGAAGATGGCATGTGTAGCGGGTTACATGGTGACTCCTCAAAAGATATGTCTGTGTCCAAATCCCTGGACCTGGTGAACGTGACCTTATTTGGGAAAATATATAATTTTATATATTTATATATCTTAATTATATATTTGGGAAAATATATAATTTTCCCAAATATATAATTAAGATATAATTCCCAAAGATATAATTAAGGATCTTGAGATGTGATCCTCTTGGATTATCCAGGTAAGCCTAAGTCCCATGACACATGTCCTTAGAAGATATAAAGGAGAAGACACAGAGAAGGAGGCAGTGTGAAGATGGATGCAGAGACTGGTGTATGCAGCTCCTAGTGAGGCAGCTATAAGCCAAAGAGTACCAGAGATTACCAGCAGCCATGAGAAGCTAGGAGAGGAACATGAAATGCATTCTCTTCCTAGAACCTCTAGAGAGATGTGGCCCAGCTCACGCCTTGATTTAGGGTTTCTGGTTTCCAGAACTGCAAGAGAATAAAGGTGTTCTATACCACCTAGTTTGTGGCAACTTCCCCCCCCTAGTTACAGGGGCTTACCCAATGACGCAGCATCAAAGAATCTGCCTGCCAGTGTGGGAGATGCAAGAGAGGCAGGTTCAATCCCTGGGTCAGGAACATCCCTTGGAGAAGGAAATGACAACCTACTCCAGTATTCTTGCCTGGAAAAAAATCCTATGGACAGAGAAGCCTGGTAGGCTACAGTCCATGGGGTTGCAAAGAGTTGGACATGACTGAGCGACTAAGCATAGACACAGACAGGTAATTAATCCAGCATGGCACATTGGCCTTAGAAGATGTACACAGAAACATTTGTCTATGACCAGTGGGCACACTCGGGTGACTTTTTCAAAGTCAGAGTCCTGACTCTTTTAACACATGTCCTGAGGCTGAAGTGATGAGCCACAATAATGTCCAGTCATTAATTTTGTTCCATCTTTTGAAGGCCGTTCTCTCACTTTTCTCTAAGAGCAACTTAACAATAGAAAGCAAGTGATGTCTTTGGACTGTGGTGTTGGAAAAGACTCTGGAGAGTCCCTTGGACAGCAGGGAGATCCAACCAGTCCATCCCAAGGGAAATCAGTCCTGAATATTCATTGGAAGGACTGATGCTGAAGCTGACTCCAGTAGTTTGGCCACCTTGATATGAAGAACTGACTCATTAGGAAAGACCTTGATGCTGGGCAAGATTGAAGGCAGGAGGAGAAGGGGACGACAGAGGATGAGATGGCTGGACGGCATCACCAGTTCGATGGACACAAGTTTGAGCAAGCTCTGGGAGTTGCTGATGGACAGGGAAACCTGGCGTGCTGCGATCAATGGGGATGCAAAGAGTTGGACATGACTGAGCAACTGAACTGAACTGAACTGAAAATATCAAACTGGTTACCAAGAAATACATACTCCTTTTGCTTTGGTTTGCATAAATTATTCTCTGGGAAAGGTGCATCCAGATTATAGGACAAATTATGTTAATAATAATAGGTCAACAGCCACAATTTGCCAGTTCCACCTATTTGTTATCCAAGAGAAAGGCAGAAAATAAATATTCATGGGACAAAGGTTGGAGAGCTCCCATGTCTGTAAAGGGGCTTGTGTGAGTCAGTCTCCCAGAACACCCCTCTGTAGATGAGGAGAATTGTCTGGTATTGTTTCTAACTAAAACCTAAGTTCCCCAAGGATGGGGGCATCTATGTTGCTTATCACTGTATCCCTCCCCATGCCTAGTATAGTTTCCGACTCTTGGTATTAACAGTGTTAACTATAACTCACCTGTCTTGAATGTTTAATATTTGAGGTTTATTCTAAGTGCTTTACATGTATTGACTAATTCGATCTTCAGAGCAATCCTGTGAAAGAGATTCTTATATGACCCCTATTTTACAATAAGAACACAAAGTCAGGTTAATAAGTATTTCTTTTGCTTATGATGCAAATTATCTCACTGACTGAATTTCTAAGCAGCTCTAGCTACTGGGTTGTGTATTACTTTTTACTCTCTCAGTTTATAGACAAAATCTCTCCTCATAATTGTTTTATCTTATCAATTTTATTGAGATAAAATTTGTACACAATAAAATAATCCAAATTTACTTGTACAGTTTAATGAGGTTTGAGAAATGTGTTTGGTTATTTCCAGCACAATAAGCATAAAAAATATTTTCATTACCCTTAATTTTTCCCTCATGCCTCTTTGCAGTCGACTCTCTTCTCAAAACCCAATCCAGACCACCTTTTCTGTATATAAAAATTAGTTTCATATAAATAGACTTGCACAATGCTGTTGTATCTAACTCAGCGTGCTATTTTTGAGATTCATCTGTGTTGTGTGTCTGTGTATGTGTGCTCAATCATGTCTGACTCTTTGCAACCCCAGGGACTGTAGCCCAGCAGGCTCCTCTGTTCATGGAATTTTCCAGGCAAGAAATACTGGAGTGGGTTACCATTTCCTTCTCCAGGGGATCTTCCCAACCCAGGAATCAAAACTGCATCTCTTGCATCTCCTGCATTGGCAGGTGGATTCTTTACCACTTGCGCCACCTGGGAAGCCCTGGAGATTCATCTTTGTTGTATATATTAGCATGCTTCTGTAACTGCTGGATAATAACTTGTTAATTGAACGTACCACTTCTTGATACATGTGTGTGTTGCTTCCAGTTTGTGCCTATTATGAATAAAGCTGTTGTGAACACTATGTGTAGGCAAGTGTTTGCATTTCCCTTGGAGTGGAATTTCTGCGTCATGCGTAAGTATATGTTTAACTATAGAGGAAACTGCCAAGTTGTTTCCCAAAGTAATTATGCATTTAACACTTCCGTTAACAATGTAGGAAAGTTCAGGCCTTGTCCACATGTAATAGTGTCAGTCCTTAAACTTCAGTTATTCCGCAGAGTGTGTAGTATCACTGTGATTGCATTCCTTAAGAGTAATGAGGTTGAACTTTTTTTTTCCTTGTGCTTATTGGCTCTTTAAATGTATTATTTTGTGAAGTGTATGTTCAATTTTTTGCCAACTTTTTATTGGCTTGCTCATCTTATTACTGAGATGTAAACTTTACATATTTTGAAAATGTCTATTGCCAGATCAGGTTGCAAATGTCTTTTCTCAGCTTTTAGTTTGCCTTTTCGTTTTCTAGACAGTGTCTTTTAAAGAGAAAGTTTTAATTTTGATGAAGCTCCAATTTATCAATCTCTTCCTTCCATTGTGAGTGTTTTTTATAATCAAAAAAGCCTTGCCTACATTTGAAAAGACCCTGATACTGGGAAAGATTGGGGGCAGGAGGAGAAGGGGATGACAGAGGATGAGATGGTTGGATGGCATCACCGACTCAATGGACATGGGTTTGGGTGAACTCCGGGAGTTGGTGATGGACAGGGAGGCCTGGCTTGCTGCGGTTCATGGGGTCACAGAGTCGGACACGACTGAGCGACTGAACTGAACTGAACCCAAAGGTCACAAAATATTTTCTCTTATGTTTTCTTCTAGGAATTATATAACTTTTTAAAATTGGGAGGTCATCAATTTTAAGTTTTTGTTGTTGAGATAATTGTGGTCTGAGTTTTGTTTTGTTTTGTTTTTTCCTATATTGTTATTCAGTTGTTCCAATACAGCTTATAGAAAAGAGTATTCTTTTTCCATTGAATTAACTTACAAACTTTCTCCCAAATCAGTATTCCTATCTACTGACCTGTATTGCTGGGCTTATGTCCATACTACAGTCTTCTAACTACTACAGCTTTGTAATGTATCTTGAACTTAGGAAGTGGGAGTCCTCCAACTTTGTCTCACTTTTTCAAAGTTATTTTAATTTTTCTACATTTTTTTCCACAGCTAATCAAATGTTATAATTAGCTTGTCAATTTCAGAAGAAAAAGTCTGCTAGGATTTTGATGGACATTATATTGAATTTAGACATCAATTTGGGTAGAATTGACATTTTAACATACTGAATAGTCTGATCCAGGAATGTGGTCTATTTCTTCATTTATTTAAGTCTTTATTAATGTCTCTTAGGAGTGTTCTATTGTATTCAGTTTAGAGGTCTTGTGTGCTGCTGCTAAGTCACTTCAGTCAAGTCCGACTCTGTGCAACTCTATAGATGGCAGCCCACCAGGTTCTGCTGTCTCTGGGACTCTCCAGGCAAGAACAGTGGAGTGGGTTGCCATTTCCTTCTCCAATGCATGAAAGTGAAAAGGGTAAGTGAAGTTGCTCAGTTGTGTCCGACTCCTAGCGACCCCATGGACTGCAGCCTACCAGCTTCCTCCGTCCATGGGATTTTCCAGGCAAGAGTACTGGAATGGGGTGGCATCGCCTTCTCCGAGAGGTCTTGTGTAACATTTGCCAAATTTCTTCCTAGGAGCCTCATAGGGTTCCAAGTGCCCGTTGCTAGTATGTGGAAATATAATTATTTTTTACATATAGTCACCTTTGTTCAGTAACTCACCAAGTGGTTCTAGTAGCATTTTGTACGTTACTTGGGATTTTCTGTTGTCTGTAATAAAGGTAGTTTTACTTCTTTCTTTCCAATTTGGTTGTTTTTTATTTTTTTTATTGCCTCATTAGACTGACCCGGACCACCAGTACAAGATTGAATAGCTGATTCTACTCATGTTAGATCACTTGAATTGTTCCATGGTTAGTGAGGCTGTATGAATTTTGTTCTGCCCTTGTATCTCTGTGATTCAGTTTAGACGATTTCTTTCACTATGACTTGAAGTCTAATAACCTTTTCTTCTGCAGTAGAATCTCTTACATACATTCACTGAATTTTCCAATTCAGTATTGGATTTTCTATTCTATAAATTTTATTTCATTCTTTTTATAGTTTTTCACTTTTCTTTTTACTGTGTTCATGTTTCTCTCTATATCACTGAACATATTTGAAATAACAATTTTAAAGTCATTAATATTTCCATAATTTCTGTCATTTCTTAAGCTCTTTATATTGACTTTTCTTCTGTTTGTGGATCCTGATTTTCTGCTTCTTTATGCACCTAGTAATTTTTTAATTAGATACTAAGTATTATGACTGTTACCTGGTTGAGTACCTGCATTTTGCTTTCGTCCTAAAAAGACTGTCATCTTTTGTTCTGGTAGCCAGTTCCTTTGCTTCTAGGTCAACTTGATCCTCTCAAGCCTTGTTTTTAAGCTTTACCAGGGCTTGTTTAGTGCAGTGTCAGATCTTTGGCTAGCATAACACTGATCTGAATGAGTTATCATTATGGCATCTCCCTCTTAAATGCCTCGAGTGTTCAGTGAGGGCTCCCAACTCTTCTTGGTCAAAACTCTAGTTTTCTCAGCTTTGTGCAAACTGAATTCGTTGTTTTACAGTCAGGGTGCACCTCATTTGTTTTCCTTTGTTTGGGAATTACACAACTTTATTGTTCTTTGTCTACTGTCTGAATATGGTTTTTTTGTTTCATGAATTTAGTCCAGTTTTCTGGCTGTTGTTGGTGGAATGAGCAGTCCAGTCTTTCCTTTGGGAATTACAGGGCTGTGCTATTCTTTGCCTACTGTCACTGAATATTGGTTTTTGTTTGTTTGTTTCATGAATGTAGTCCAGTTTTCTAGTGGACTAGATGGTGGAATGGCTAGTCCAGTCTTTTCATCATAGTCGAAAGCAGGTACTCAGCATAATTGTTGAGTGGAGACCCTCGAGTTCTCATTTCATGATACAGAGTAAGTGTAGCACTGTATCCCAAATTTCCATTTTTCTGGGGACATTTTTTTCTACTTATTTTCTACTTATTTTACTTATTTTCTTGGTTCCTTATCTACCTTCCTTCACTCCTGAGGAATGTTTTGATCTCTCTTAATGTCTTTTCTTTTGTCCAATTCCTGAAAGATCACCAATACAAGTATATTGTATATGACAGTATATTACTGAATACTGGTTAACAGAGCAACAATACACTATACCAGATGACAAGTAGATACTTAAAATAGAATATTTGCCATCCACAGTCTTGAAGGTACTTGACTGTACCTTGACTGTACCTGTGCTTTGCAGGAAATTTCTTTCTGTACATCTACCCCACAGAGGCCTCAGTCTGAGCCATTCCTTGAGATTCACTCATTTTCCTTATATAATTCCTATGGCTATATTTTCTCTTTATCCAATTCCATAATTCCTAGCCCTGATCTCTCAAGTTATCAATCCCAAACTAAGTATTTTTATAACTTCCTTAAATAGAGCAGTGCAGATTTTTCTCCTTAAACTTGTCCTTCTAGACCAGAGCTTTTCAATTCTGGCAGCTCTTTAAAAATCACTACAAGATAGGAATGTAAATTCTGCTTCCTAGGTCTTATCCAAGCCCAACAACATCAGAATTTCCTGGTGAATCCTGGGCATCTCTATTTCTACTTTTAAAGATTCTCTAGTGATTTTCAGTTGAGAACCACTGCTGGATATTGTACCCATAGGGCTGTCTTTCTCAGCTGGAAAGACTTTTTCAATTGTGTTTATCAACCAATCACCACATACCTCATCTCTCCATCCTGAAGAGCACAGTAAATCAGCAGAAAGTTTGAAATTTCATTTCTGTTTTTAAGCTTACCTTGTTCCAGATCACATATTTAAGCTGAGTATGTTCTTCTAATGTTCTGACAATGAGAGAAAGGGAGTGCGTTGTGTATGTGTGCTAGGTAGCTTCAGTCATGTCCAACTCTTTGCAGAGTTGCCAGGCTCCTCTGCCCATGGGATTCTCCAGGCAAGAATACTGGAGTGGGTTGCCATGCCCTCCTCCAGGGGATCCTCCCAACCCAGGGATTGAACCCACCTCTCTTACATCTCCTGCACTGGCAGGCAGATTCTTTACCACTAGCGCCACCTGGGAAGCCCAAGAGAAAGGGAATAGAAAGATTTATTTCTACAGAGCAAAATCTATAAATCGTATTTTTTCTTATCTTTATAACCCTCATGTTTTTATCTTTTATGCGCTCTAAAATGTAAACAGATTCAGTTTTAGCACTTCAAATTCTGTCAGTTTTTAGTCACTCTTAGTCTATAAAAGAAGCTGATGTAATTATTTCATGGTGAAGTTTTCTATAGTTGCCTAATCCTTAGTTTTATCCAAAAACAGAGAGCGTGCATCACGTCTCTTTTCACCACCTAGTTTTGGGCCACTTTCTTAATCTGAGTTTATTTTAGAGGGTGGGATGTAAAGTCCTTGGGCTGCAGGTTTTAAACCTTCAACTTATCTTTATCTAGACTTTTTAGTTTATTTCTAAGAGAAGAAAGTGTGAGTCTCCAGATAACTGTCTTGTCAAATTTTTACACTATTTCAAAGGCTCCTTGGAGAAGTGTCAGTGTTGGCAAGAGTAGATAGAACATTCTTAAGGATTTATACCAAGGAATGCACATTTCCTTCACGGTATTTCATTTACAAAGACAGCACATTTGGACTCTGGAATTGAACTGTACATTAACTGGTCCTTTATTCGAGATTAAGGGGAAAATTGTTAATTGTTGTCAATATCTTCCCCTTCAATATGGGGCTCTTTCTCTATCACCTGATGGTGATACTTAAAAAATTCTTAAAATACTTAAGAAAGCTGAGCTTCAAAGTATCTGATTAACTTTGTTATTGGTCTCTCTTGTGAGCATCAGCAAAGTTACTGATCTTGTGGCTCCCAGATAATATTATTTCCACTATAAAATTGTGATATTCATTTAACAGATTTTTTTTTTTTAAAAAAAGCTTAAATGTGGCACAGTGGTTCTTAAACTTTGGCATCTGACCAAACTATGGTCCTCCTTCAGCAAATACCCTCACGGGCACGCAGAGTATGTATGCCTTCTTACAATTTGCATATACTTTCAGGGACTTCTGGAGTCTTAAAACCCATTCATGGATTCCTCATTAACAGTTCCTCACCCAGATGTAGGTTCAGGGCAGGAACAGAACGTTAGATATTTCAGTACTGACTTTCTGAGAGTTGTGGTGGAAAGGGTTACCTCTCCAATATTGTCACCTTAAGAGTCAAGCAAATTTTCTCCCCAGAAGGCAAAACTGTTTTGTTTTGTTTTTTATTTGGTGTTTTAACCTCAGCTAATTCCTTAAATATTAGCCAGCCTGGAAACATCAGCCAGCCAATTGACGCCAAGATAATTCCTGGCTTAGATTGTGTGACTCTTGCAGAATTTCCTTTTCACACCTTGTTGGCCCTTCTGTGCATGCACATTTTTTTCCTTCTTTTCCCTATTTTTAAAATAAAAAGTAATTCTAGTCTGTATTCTTAAATGTATTCTGTCTTCATTGGAAGAGTTTCCTCCAAGAACTTTGTTGTTGTTTGCTTGCCCTGTCGTGTCTGACTCTTTGCGACGCCGTGGACTGTAGCTGCCAGGTTCCTCTGTCCATAGGATTTCCCAGGCAAGAAATACTGGAGTGGGTTGCCATTTCCTTCTCCAGGGGATCTTCTTGACCCAGGGATCGAACCCATGCATCCTGCATTAGCAGGCAGATTCTCTATCACTGAGCCACCAGGGAAGCCCCTCCAAGAACATTAGCTAATGGAAAATCAAAAACAGAGGGTTAAGAAGCTGTTTCCCACCACCAAAGGCCAGAGTGATAATATTCCCTCAGTGGGTGTGTTTTGGAGTGAATCTGAGTCATTCTCACAAGACATTAAATGTGCCCAGAAAAGTAGATTCTCACTGTGAAAGGTGACTACGATACAGGTAAAGCATATCCTGAGGACATAGGATAGAACCACTATTAATAGCAGGATGACTCTCCTTAGCACTTCGAGACATAGATGATTGGATAAAGAAGATGTGGTACACAGGCACACAAGATGGAATACCACTCAGACATAAGAAAAGATGAAAATTTGCCATTTGTTACAACAGGGATGGGCTTGGAGGAAATTATGCTAAATGAAATAAGTCAGAGAAAGACATCAGTGAAAGACAAATACTATATATGTGGAATCTAGAAAACACGACAAGCTGGTGGATATAACAAAAAAAGAGGCAGACTCACAGATAGAGAGTACAAACTAGTGTTTACCAGTAGGGAGAGGGAAAGAAGGAGGGAAAATACAGGTGTAGGGGAATAAGAAGTATAAGCTATAATGTATAAAATAAGCTACAAGGGGAAGTTCCCTGGATGGGCCAGTGGTTAAGAGTCTGCCTGCCAATGCAGGGAGCACGGGTCTGATGCCTGGTCCAGGAAGGTTCCATGTGCTGTGGGGCAACCAAGCCCGTGTGCTACAACTCCTGACTCGGTGTGCCGCAACTCCCGAAGTCCATGCATCCTAAAGCCCGTGCTCTGCAGCAAGGGAAGCTACCACAGTGAGAAGTGCACACCACGGCTCAAGAGTAGCCCCCGCTCGCCGCAACAGGAGGAAGCCTGTGCACGGCAATGAGGACCCAGTGCAGCCAACAAATAAATTTTTAAGAAAGCTACAAGGATATATTGTACAAGAGACTTAAAAGAAGCTGATGTGAAACATGCCAGAAATTTGCCAAGATGGTTGTTGCTGGCCTTCCTGTTGGCCTTGGCCTTGGCTGTCTTGGAAGCAGCGTCTTCCTACCACTTGATAGATTGAGGTTGCATCAAGTGCTACAAGGATTTTTCTTTCCACGCGAAGGCAACTTCTTTTTTCCTAAATCTAAATTTGATATAGGAAGGCCGTAGATAAGTCTTTGAAGGCTTCAGTACCCAGACTCCCTTACACTGGATCCATTTAACTCCCAGAGAAAATGTGTGGCCCTCATTCATAGAGGTGATGGGAGCATTGCCTGTTTCTATTTTCCAAGGTAATTTAGAGTTTAGAGGAAGTAGTGTTGCAGAAACCATACTCGAGAAACCAAGTACCACACTCGGAGAGTTGGAGAACTCAGGTTTATTATGCCTGTGGGCCCAGAGGAGTTAACACTCCAAGCTCTGAGCCCCGAACAAAAGGGTTACAGAGTTTTTATACACAGACAGGCATGATTAAGCAGGTTTGCCGGTTTCAGGGGCTGGGAGATTGCAAAGAGCAGGACAAGGGTGAGTGAGATAAGCTCCAGTTCCTAGTATTGTGAGTCCCCACTTTCTGAGACCTATGTGATCCAGACTTTGCAAGGAGCATGCTGAGTTACAGAGGCAGAAGGAGCAGGAGGTTATGTAAAATTATAACTTTTCCTCTTCAGCAGTGCTTAGCCCAGAGGTGGTAAAGCAGGTTACTATCATAGTCATTAACCTCATTATTTGTCCCCTTTTCAATGTTGCTCTTTTACTTGCATTCTCTCCTTTTATCCTCACAATAGAGCTTGATATAAGTTATATATATCCCTATTTTACAGACGAAAAAACTAAGGCAGAGAGAGTTAAAGCATCTTGTTGAAGGACACACCATAAGCAGTAGTGTGGAGAGACCTGGAACGAAGTGTTCTGAGCTGAACACCTCTTCTCTCTCTGCTCCTGAGTGCTGTCTCCTGCACTGAGAAAAGGAGTTTGTGGCGGAAACATCCCTGGTGTCCTTTAAAATTATGACGGGGAGCAGTAGTTGACTCTGCCCACATTTATGGGATTCTTACTTTGCATGTGGTGTTACATTGGGGGCTGAAGATGCACCGAAGAGTCAGATTATCTTCCCTGTTCTCAAGGAATTTACAGAAGAATAAACAACCACTTTGGGGGGATTCATTACGTTCCATGAATTTATTGATTGATGTATATAGCATTTCATGGGCTTCCTTGGTGATTCAGAGGGTAAAGAACCTGCCTGCAATGCAGGAGACCCAGGTTCCATCTCTCAGTTGGGAAGATCCCCTGGAGGAGGGCATGGCAACCCACTCCAGTATTCTTGCCTGGAGAATCCCGTGGACAGAGGAGCATGGCAGGCTACAGTCCATGGGGGCACAGAGTCACGACTGAGCAACTAACACTAGCTTTTCCCCATCTGTGGGACTTTGCTGTTGATAAGCGGCTCATCTTTACACTGGACTTTATGCCTTCATGTCCTGAAATCTTACTACGCCCAGCACAACCCTGAAACAAGGCAGGTGCCCATAAATATGAGTAGATTGATTGACTAAATGGAGGTATCAATAACAGCAGGTTTTTGCATAAGTAAAATAGGGGAAGTTCTGCTTTGGTACTTTTTAACATTCTGATCCAATTCCTAACTCCCCACTGTAAACAAAGGCATCCTTCCTGGTTCTGGGAGACGCACAGGCCCTTGCAGCCCAGGGACAGACAGCCTGAAGCCCAGCCTGCTCTTGCTGCCCCGAGGCAGACGAGGGTCCGGGTGGTAAGAATGGGGGTCCAGATGCTCTGCTGTGGTTCCAGGGCATCCTCGAGCCACTCACAGCCTTCACTGTCCCATCTCTTCTTCTGCCCTCCATCCCATTTCAGTCTGATCTGCCAGCTCCCATTCCTCGTGTTTATACATTGGCTCTGGTATCGACACCTTCGCCAGCATCTCTGGAAACCTTAACTAAAGGAGGCCTGTCTTTGAAGACCGTGTCCGTCTTCAAAGAGATCACAGAAAGGAAGACTGTGAAGGGGAGAATGGCCGGTCATTGCAACTATTCTTCCCTTTGATCCTCTAAAATAGATTGTGAGTGTGACTGCCAGGCATCTGTGACTTGAGCCCCTTCCCCCCTCCACCCGCCTTTTTTTTATTAATGTTTTGCCGGTTACTTCACAGCCTGAGCTGTTTATGAGCTTGGCACTGAGATGGGGGAGCTGGGAGTAGGGTAGGCTGGGGGCTGGGGAGGAGGAAATGTTGAAAGAGAGGCCAGACAGGGCGGCAAGACCCTCAAGATGCTTAAATCCTTTCCTCTGCACCTCCTCCCCCCACACATCACTGTTAGGCAGAGGCATGAAAATATCAAGGAAAATTCCTCCATTTCTAAGGAACTGCCAGCTGACAGTTCTCGAACCTCTCACCTTGGTTTCCGGTATTATTGGCACATTCTCTAATTTGTCCTCCGGGATGTTAGTAATTAAAGGTTATGAGGTTTGGGCAATTATCCAACATCGTGCTTCTCTGCAAAGACTGCCGATATTAAAACGCCAGCCTGCGCTCTCCTCTCTGCCTCCCTGCCATCAGCCACCAGGTTCCCTTTCATGGGGATCACATCCTGGAATGCCACATTTAATTGGGAAGGAAAAAAGCCCTTTCATGCTCTCATTCACCTCTCTGGTTTTCATACCTCGCTTTTCATTTCCTGGGGGAGGAGTGCGATGCTGTGTCAGCCCTGCTGTGCCCCCTCGGTGCTGGCTGGCCTTGCTCTATCTTATTGCCACATAAATATTTTGCACTTGAGGGGCTGTGTGTGCCTTTCGCTTTTGTTTTAAGAAAGCTCCTCACATGCCCAGCCTTGGGATTTTGCCGCTGGAGAGTGGGAGGCAGCACACGTTTTAATCAGGTCTTATAGGTCCATCTGGAGAAGGTGATGGCACCCCACTCCAGTACTCTTGCCTGGAGAATCCCATGGATGGAGGAGCCTGGTGGGCTGCAGTCCATGGGATCGTGAAGAGTTGGACACAACTGAGCGACTTCACTTTCACTTTTCACTTTCATGCATTGGAGAAGGAAATGGCAACCCACTCCAGTGTTCTTGCCTGGAGAATCCCAGGGACGGGGGAGCCTGGTGGGCTGCTGTCTATGGGGGTGCACAGAGTCGGACACGACTGAAGCGACTTAGCAGCAGCATAGGTCGATCTGCCACTCTGCCCCGAGGCTCCCAGGTCCTCTGGGGGAGCATTCAGGCCACAAAATCACCTGCAGGCTCTCTGTGCTGTTTCTTAAAGTTTGGGGTGATGCCTTACTTTTTTTGTAGCAGACTGTTCCCCTCGCCCATTGCTAATGGCTCTCTAAAGCCCATCAGTGGATGAATGAAAGAAGTTGGTTTTAATGAACTGAGTCCTTATCCTTATCAGTGCTTATTGTTTATTAAGCTAATGTTGACAGGCACTTGCATTGTTCTCCTCTTCTCAGCTTTCCTACTGGACAGGGATATTTTGCCTCCATTTTACAGAAGAGGAAATGGAAATGGAGAGGTGGAAAACGTTTGCAGGATCGCAGAGTAAGAGATGGAGCTAAGAGCAGATACAGGTTTCCTCCTCAACCACGCTGTGACGAGGCAGGAGCAGAGATGTGTCTGATTTGTTGTTGTTGTTGAGTCCCTAAATCATGTACGTCTCTCTGCGATCCCATGGACTGCAGCACGCCAGTCTCCCCGTCCTCCACCGTCTTCCAGAGTTTGCTGAAGTTCATGTCCATTGAGTTGGTGAAGCCATCCAACCATCTCATCCTCTGTCATCCCCTTCCCCTTTTGCCTTCTGATATTTCTGATATCAACCCCAAAGATACATTTCTCCTTAGAAAGCATCACGAGGCTGAAATGCACCCTTCCTGTCTGACATGTACAGAAACTGTAACTTTTTTCTTTTGAATAACAGGCCTCATATTGCTCTGAAATTCTCATTTCTGATGATTGTATGTGTACATGTGTGTGTGTGGTGTGTAGTTGAAGGATGAGATATGGGAGGGAATACTTAATAAATGTAACTTAGTCTCTCCTGGTTTAAAACATTCTCTCTGATGAAAATTAACATATGCATACAACACACATATTATATATACAGACATACATTGAATGTTGTATATATGGTGTCCTGATCCATGTTTAACAATCGTCTTTTGCAGGGTGCATTTCTGATTTGTAACATTTACCAGTCTCTGTGGTGTAAATACCCCCACTGTGGCCAGTTTCAAGCTATCAATGTGATGTTGCTAAATGTGTAGCTGGGAGAAAATGTTTTCAATTTGCTTTCACTAGCCAGTGTATATTGGCTCCAAAATCACAATAAATAAATAAACACACAAATGTATGTATATATGTATATGTAAAACAACTTTTAAATATATATTTAATGTATATATATAGGGTCGGACACAATTGAAGCGACTTTAGCAGCAGCAGCAGCATACACACACACATATGTATACCAATAGTCCACCATATCTAGTTGAACCAATTGTAAATTGAAAATATTCAGAAAAAGAATTCTAGAAAGTTCCAAAAGCAAAACTCGAATTGCTGCCCACCAGTAACTATTTACATAGCATTTACAACTATTTACATAGTATTTACAATCATTTAATAGCATTTACACTGTATTAGGTGTCATAAGTAATCTAGAGATTTAAAGTATAGAGGAGGATGTGTGGAGTTTATGTGCAAATATTACACTCTTTTGTTTAAGGGACTTGAGTATCCTCATTTTGGTATCTACCTCCTTAGATACCAAGGGACAACTGTGTATGTGTGTATGTATGTATGTAAATATGTATGCTGCTGTTGCTCCTGCTGCTAAGTCGCTTCAGTCGTGTCCGACTCTGTGCGACCCCAGAGACGGCAGCCCACCAGGCTCCCCCGTCCCTGAGATTCTCCAGGCAAGAACACTGGAGTGGGTTGCCATTTCCTTCTCCAATGCATGAAAGTGAAAAGTGAAAGTGAAGTCGCTCAGTCGTGTCCAACCCTCAGTGACCCCATGGACTGCAGCCTACCAGGCTCCTCCGTCCATGGGATTTTCCAGGCAAGAGTACTGGAGTGGGGTGCCATTGCCTTCTCCGGTAAATATATATAAGTATATATATATATATATTCATTCTCAAGTTGAAACTCCGTATCAGAACTGTTCACCCCTTTCAGGGGTTGTCCTGCTTCTTCCTCTGAAGGCGTCATCTGGGCGCAGACTTGGGTTAAGTACCTTCAGTTGAGCAGGAGGACAGCATGACCTCTGGTGCAGGGTCCTGTCCTCTAGGAAGGCTTGCCCTAAGAGGTCCCAGGTCCTTCTTGGTCACTAGTGTCCTGTGCTGGGTGTCCCCAGAGTGCCCCTGGTTTGTGTATCTGCTGGATTTTATCCTGTAGTCAGGCATTCTGCCATCACCTCCAGTTGAAAGGTTGTTGCTTTCTGCAGTTCTATTTTCCTGCCCCTTTGGACTGCCACTCCTTCTAGATGTTTCTCTACCCAGTGCTGCTGGTGCGATAACCTACGCAGCACCCTCAGGTCTTTCCTTAGCCACTCCACTCTGAGTCAAGTCACTGTGGCACCTTCCTGAACTTGAAGCTGCTCTGAGGGACTTTTGCACTATCTCAAGTTCCAGGATGGAATTCCCACCAACCAAAGCCCACCTAGGTATTTCTAACCCAGCTTTTGATTTCTAGCCCCAAGGAGGAGGGGGAAGAAAGTGAGGCCATTTGTTCCTAAGGCCATACTCAAAGCTCCTCCCCATCCCCACATCCAACGGGTTATACATCTCTTTTGTGTTTTCTCTGAATTCTCCCCTCTCCTATCTGTTCTGGTGTCAGTTCTCCAGTGTCTGGCTTCTCACAACTCTGAAATCCCTTCATCACTCAGCAAAACTTTGGCTCTTGCAGTGTAAAAACACTTGCCTTCTGACAACTGGCTGGTTTGAGACTTCAGTAATTTCATTTTGAAACCCAAAACTTGGGAAACAACTTTATTCTCAGTGGTGTTATTTCCCCCTGAGTGGATAAAATGCCATATCTGTAATGGATGTGACCTGGCAGGGCAACATATTTCGCAGGGATTGAGAATCCATCAACTTAATATGACTAAAGATATGATGACCTCTGGGCTGCCCAGTTGGCACGAATGGTAAAGAATCCGCCTGCCATTGCAAAAGACAGAGACGTGAGTTTGATCCCTGGGTTGGAAAGATTCCCTGGAGGAGGCCATGGCAACCCACTCCAGTGTTCTTGCCTGGAGAATCCCGTGGACAGAGGAGCCTGGTAGGCTATAGTCCATGGGGTCGCAAAGAGTTGGAGTGACTTAGCACGCATGCATGATGGCCTCTGATCATGATGAGACCAGATCTTCACTTGCTTTTGAGAAAGCAAGGAATGGCTAAAAAGTGAAAAAGTTCTCTAGATACGATTGAATTGTGCCTGATGTATGGAAACTCCAGAGCTGACAATAGGGAAAATACTTCTGACAAGTCCAAAATGGGTGGGTGGCAGCCATAGGCTGGTTGAATTCCCAAGAGAAAAGAGTGTCATCCAAAACCCCAAAGCACACATAACTTTGTTACCATCCAGTTACTAAGTCATCTGTTACCATGCATCTCTGGTCCGGCAAAGCCCTCCTCTCTTAGCTCCATTCTATTCTGCTTGGCCTGTGAGGCTGTGAGAGCTTTGAAGGTGGCCACCGAGTCTTTTGTGTCTTTATAATTGAGCGTCTAAGAACAGTGTTGGACACATAAGCATTTGTCAAATGGATGTCCCACACAACAAGGGAATGTTGGGCTGATTCTGAATCACATCTCACAGACTGTAAGAATTTAGAACAAAACCATCAATCCGTAATAAGGCAAGAAGGGAGAGTAAGAGGTGCAGGGGCAGCTCAATACAGAGCGGGGGAAAATAAAACTTTGCCCTACTTTACTGTGTGGTTCCCTCCAGATGCTGGCCTGTCACTCCCAAGCTGCCTCTGGACGCCTGAGAGTCTGATGGGGACCCACTCATTCCTTAATCTCCTAGGGTCCATTACCATGGACCTAAGACAAAGCCAGTGCTTACTGTCTGTTATAGAATGGATCAGGAAATTTCACTCACTGGATCAATGCCAGAGAGATGTCTGGGTCTCAGAATCATCTTTGAACACCCTTAAAAACACATACACATCACGTTGGTTGGAGAAAGAAATGGCAACCCACTCCAGTGTTCTTGCCTGGAAAATCCCATGGACAGAGGAGCCTGGAGGGCTACAGTCCATTGGGTCGCAAAGAATTGGACATGACTTAGCGACTAAACAACAACAAAAACACATACACATCAAATTGATACTTGATTTTACCATGACATACATTTACATAATCAATTCATTGGTGAAAATATTTTTGCAGAAGGTTAAACCAAATAGTTCCTCCAAATACATGAAACTGAAAGTATAATTTTATTCATATTCGTGTGTGTGTGTGTGTCTAGCAATTTTTTCCAGCTTGGACTAAATTCAGGAGAAAAATCCTACTTTTTATTTGGAAAGTCTCTGGCTGGTTTTGGAGAGCCTGTCTTTCCCCCCCTCTGCCAGCAGGCGGAGCTCGTGGTCCACACCCAGCTCGGGGACCAGCCTGCCTTCCTGCCCAAATGCCAGAGCCAAGAAGAGAGCGGAAGGCTGAGGTGGTCAGGAGAAAAGAGACGAGATGCAGATTTGTGGAGGGGGACGGGGTGTACTTGCAAAAAACCACCTGTTCCTCTCAAATGTCACCACTTTGGTGAACCGTTTTCTGACAGATAGAAAATGAGTGCTATCTATAGGAATAAGCCTGTCTCTACCCATCTTCTTTCTGCGCGGCTTCCTTTTCCAGAAGAAAGCACTTCTTTCTGCAAAGTGTGGGTTTTTGTTTGGGTTTTGTGTGTGTGTGTGTGCTAAGGCAATGGCACCCCACTCTAGTACTCTTGCCTGGGAAATCCCGTGCACGGAGGAGCCTGGTAGGCTGCAGTCCATGGGGTTGCGAAGAGTTGGACACGACTGAGCGACTTCACTTTCACTTTTCAGTTTCATACACTGGAGAAGGAAATGGCAACCCACTCCAGTGTTCTTGCCTGGAGAATCCCAGGGGCAGGGGAGCCTGGTGGGAGGCCGTCTCTGGGGTCGCACAGAGTCAGACACGACTGAAGTGACTTAGCAGCAGCAGCAGCAGCAGCTGGAATTACATGTTTTTCTCAACTGTGTGTTGTTGTAGGTTTCTCTGTGACATTTACACTGAGGTTCTAAGTGCTGCCCTGGTAACTGACCAAACGTGCTTAAAGACAGGAGGAAAAGGTGAAAGTGACAGTAAAAGTCGTTTAGTCGTGCCGGACTCTGTGACCCCATGGACTGTAGCCTGCCAAGCTCCTTTGTCCATGGGATTCTCCAGGCCAGAATACTGGAGTGGGTAGCCTTTCCAGGGTAACTTCCCAACCCAGGGATCGAACCCAGGTCTTTTGCATTGCAGCCAATTCTTCCATCTGAACCACTGGGCAAGTCCTAAAGACAGGAGGCTGGTACCCAAGTAGCATTAGAGCTCGCTGGGATAAAGGTGCAGCCTTTGTCTGCAAGTAGATTTCAGGAGAGGAGGATCAGGCAGGAGTCTCCTCCGCCATGGGACATGAAGCGCAGTGCATTGTGATTCAGGTTATCCAAAGGGCAGGGCTTTGTGTACACGTGTGTGAGAGAGTGTGTATATGTATGTTTTCTGAGTCAACAGTCAAGTACTGCTAAAAATCTGTGGTAGAAACTCTGACAACCAGTTCATCTCCCCAGCCCCCAAAGAGAAATGTGAATAAATAAAATTCATCACAAGCCTGGAAATTTTCTCTCAATAGACAAAGCATCCTTGCTTGCTTTTTGACTCATAGGAACAGTGTCTCAGAAACACAGCATAAAATCTTTCATAAAAGTGGTTTGCAGTATTATTCTTTTCGATAGTGAAAGTTTTGCATACCATGTGTTAAAGGATCTATGATTAAATATTTACTAAAATTCAGGATGAAGTAGCTCATAATTCAAATATTTAATTATGTCTGAAAGTGAAGTGAAGTCACTCAGTTGTGTCCGACTCTTTGCGATCCCATGGACTATAGTCTACCAGGCTTCTCTGTCCATGGGATTTTCCAGGCATGAGTTAGTGGAGTAGGTTGCCATTTCCTTCTCCAGGGGATCTTCCTGACGCAGGGATTGAACCCAGGCCTCCTGCATTGCAGGCAGACGCTTTACCCTCTGAGCCACCAGGGAAGCCTCCTATAAAAGCAGAGGTGGCTGATTTATGGTATCTTTCAGTCAAGGAGAAAAAAAAAGACTGGGACAACTCCCTGTGTTTTTTGCCTACAGCTCTTTGTACCTGGGGGCCCTGCCTAGAGTTCTAAGTTAACAGTTGGAGAGGAGCGCCACCTTGTGGTCACACGGAAAATTAACAAATAGCTGGCAGAGAGTTGGCCACAATTCAGCAATGAACGAAACACAGTGGCCAAATATTTGAAGTACTTCTGATTTGTCAGGTACTAAGGCAGAATCAGTTGAGTTAGAGACCCCTTCCATAGCCTGGCTAAGAGCCCTTTTTCTAGGGAACCTGGATGTTTCTCACCAATTCTGGGGACTAGCCTTTCACTTATGTGGATTAGTTTAAGTTTTTTTGTTTATTAAGGAAAAAGTTAAACTTATGCTTTGAAGACTACTCATTAGGCTTTAAAAGCCAGTTTCCAGTTTTTTGTTGTGCAGTCACCAAGTCGTGTCCAACTCTGTGTGACCCCTTGGACTGCAACACACCAGGCTCCTCTGTCCTCCACTATCTCCTGGAGTTTATTCAAATCCATGTCCATTGAGTCAGTGATGCCATCTAACCATCTCATCCTCTGCTGCCCCCTTTTCCTCCTGCCCTCAACCTTTTCCAGCATCTGGGTCTTTTCCAGTGAAGCAGCTCTTCACATCAGGTGGCTAAAATATTGGAGCTTCAGCTTCAGCATTAGTCCTTCCAATGAATATTCAGAGTTGATTTCCTTTAGGATCGACTGGTTTGATCTTGCAGTCCAAGGGACTCTCAAGAATCTTCTCCAGCACCACAATTTGAAAGCATCAATTCTTTGGCACTCAGCCTTCTTTATGGCCCAACTCTCATATTCATACATTACTACTGAAAAAACCATGGCTTTGACTATACGGACCTTTTATCACCTCCATTAGCTTTGTTCGTAGTAGTGCTTCCTAAGGCCCCTTGCCGGGAGAAATATCAATAATCTCAGATATGCAGATGACACCACCCTTATGGCAGAAAGTGAAGAACTAAAGAGCCTCTTGATGAAAGTGAAAGAGG
>NW_011495050.1:4564319-4567691 GCF_000754665.1 Bison bison bison
TGGAAATAGTGACAGACTTTATTTTGGGGGTCTCCAAAATCACTGCAGATGGTGATTGCAGCCATGAAATTAACAGATGCTTACTCCTTGGAAGAAAACCTAGACAGCATATTAAAAAGCAGAGACATTACTTTGCCAACAAAGGTCCGTCTCATCAAAGCTATGGTTTTTCCAGTAGTCATGTATGGATGTGAGAGTTGGACTATAAAGAAAGCTGAGTGCTGAAGAATTGATGCTTTTGAATTGCAGTGTTGAAGAAGACCTTTGAGAGTCCCTTGGACCACAAGGAGATCCCATCAAGTCCATCCTAAAGGAGATCAGTCCTGAATATTCATTGGAAGGACTGATGCTGAAGCTGAAACTCCAATATTTTGGCCACCTGATGCGAAGAACTGACTCATTAGAAAAGACCCTGATTCTGGGAAAGATTGAAGGTGGGAGGAGAAGGGGACGACAGAGGATGAGATGGCATCACCAACTCAATGGACATGAGTTTGAGTAAACTCTGGGAGTTGGTGATGGACAGGGAGGCCTGGTGTGCTGCAGTCCATGGGGTCACAAACAGTCGGACACGACTGAGCACCTGAACTGACTGACTTACTGACTGAAGGCCGCTTGATTTCACATTCTCGGATGTCTGGCTCTAGGTGAGCGTCCACACCATTGTGGTTATTCAGGTTACTAAGACCATTTTTTGTGTATGAGTACTTCTGTGTATCCTTGGCACCTCTTAATCTCTTCTGCTTCTGTTAGGTCCTTACCATTTCTGTCCTTTATACTAAGTCCTTACCATTTTTATCCTTTATATTGCCCATCCTCGCATGAAACGTTTTCTTGATATCTTGCATGAAATGTTCCCTTGATATCACACTTTCCACTTATTGTGAGTTTAAAATCTAATCCTGACAGTAGTTCCTGATAAAAGGAGAGGCTTCTTGTTGAAGTGGGAGGAGACCCAACATATTTGAATTGGGATTGAGACCTGAAAGCAAGTAAAGAAAAGGAAACCTCATGTACTGTAGGAGGAGCTGTTGCCTCACGGTTCACTTTACTTGGCCTATTTTGTTTTTTCTTCACCTTTTTAAATCTCAAAAGAGAACTGCAGAATTTTTCTCTGTTAAGTGTTCTGAAATTGAAAGGTTTGTAAGTCTATCTTGTGAAGTTATTCTTAATAGGTTGTATTTTTCAGATCTGTTTATCTCACCTGGTAATATTTGTCATCACTATTGACAGCAGTTTTCTGAGACAGGCTGCCTTCTCGTGAAATCAAGAAATATTTAGAAATCCTTAGAGAGCACACCCTTTTTTTGTGAAAGATGTTGGTAACACATTTTCTGCTTTGTTCTATCCTATTGCAAGTTTCTGATCGCAAAGCCATGAGACTTATTTTTGATCAACAAGCAATATTTTTCTTAATGATTGCGAATTTAAAAATTTTGTAGCTAGGTATAGTGATGAATGTTAACTAGACTTATTGTGGTGATCATTTTGCAATATACAAAGATCCATTCATTAGGTTATACAATTGAAACTAATATAATGTTGTATGTCATTTATGAGTAGGATTGATATATATACACTGCTGCTGCTGCTGCTAAGTCGCCTCAGTCGTGTCCGACTCTGTGCAACCCCACAGATGGCAGCCCACCAGGCTTCTCCATCCCTGGGATTCTCCAGGCAAGAACAGTGGAGTGGGTTGCCATTTCCTTCTCCAATGCATAAAAGTGAAAAGTGAAAGTGAAGTCACTCAGTCGTGTCCAACTCTTTGCGACCCCATGGACTGCAGCCTACCAGGCTCCTCCGTCCATGGGATTTTCCAGGCAAGAGTACTGGAGTGGGGTGCCATTGCCTTGAAATAGATAGCTAGTGGGAAACTGCTGTATAACAGAGGGAGCTCAGCCCTGTGCTCTTTTGATGACCTTGAGGGGTGGGATTGGGGATAGAAGGGAGGCTCAAGAGGCTCATAAGTATACACGTATACTTATGGCTGATTCAGGTTGCTATACAGCAGAAACTAACATAATATTGTAAAGCCATGTACTCCAATTAAAAACAAATTAATTACAAAATTTAATTGCAAATAAAGGTAGATAAATAAGAGCCTTTATGTTCATTTAAAATATGTTCCTATATAGCCCATAGATGCACATAGGTCCTCTTGCAGAAGTGGAGGACTGGTAATACAGCACTGGGATCCCGTGGAATCAGATGAGACCTATGCACATCTCAGCAGAGCTGGTGAACTAGCTGTGTGAATCTGGACAAATTGTGAAAATGTACAGCATCTCACTTATAAAACTGGAGCAGAATTGCCAGTCACAGAGGGCTTTTGTTGTTTGTACATTTTTTTTTTTTTTTTGTCATTGCAAGATCCAAAATCAAGGAATTAACTTCTCTATTAGTTAAGATAATGCCAGCTGCTATAACAGAAAAAAAGACTTTCAACCCTTAATTCCTTAACAAAGATTTATCTTTCCTTACTGCAACAGCCCAAAGAGAGTGGATCCAGTCACGTGTTCTGCTTCCAACAGTGATCCAGGATTTCAGGCTTAGTCCATTTTATGAGTCTGTGATACTTAGAATTCTTTGAGGAATCGCCACTTTGTCAAAATGTGGTTCAAAAGACAAAGTGGATACATATTCAGAAAGGTTTTTTTTGGCTCAGTCTGGAAGTGATAACCATCTCTTCTGCCATATTTCATTGATTTCATCAGGAGAACTCAGTGACTTGGCTACAGAGAGTTGTAAGGGCGGAGGTGCCGAAATGCAGACTAATTGTGTATCCAGTTGGAATACAAAGTGGGTTTTGGTGATCATGGTTGTTTAGACCAATCAAACTGATTTTTTCCCTCATAAAATACTGTTGTTTTCTTTTCTAAACAACTTTGTTGAGGTATGTGCATTCATGCTAAGTCTCTTCAGTTGTGTACAACTCTGCAACCCCATAGGCTGTAACCCACCAAGCTTCTCTGTCCATGGGATCCTCCAGGAATACTGGAGTGGGTTGCCATACTTTCCTCCAAGGGAACTTCCTGATCAGGTATTGAACCCACGTCTCTTATGTCTCCTGCATTGGCAAGTGGGTTCTTTACCACTAGTGCTACCTACATGCCATAAAACAAACTGGTTATATATGCAAATATATCCAAATATATATGTAAATATATGTAATATATTTATTACATATAATGTATTTATATAATGTAAATGTGTATAACGTATACATATGTATAAGGTAATATAAATATATGTAAATATATTTACAATTTTATCAGATCAGTCGCTCAGTCGTGTCCGACTCTTTGCGACCCCATGAATCGAAGCACGCCAGGCCTCCCTGTCCATCACCAACTCCCGGAGTTCACTGAGACT
>NW_011495050.1:4567791-4568646 GCF_000754665.1 Bison bison bison
ACAATGGCCTGGTTGGATCTCCTTGCAGTCCAAGGGACTCTCAACAGTCTTCTCCAACACCACAGTTCAAAAGCATCAATTCTTCAGCACTCAGCCTTCTTCATAATCCAACTCTCACATCCATACATGACCACAGGAAAAACCATAGCCTTGACTAGACATCTGAGAGATATGTGAAACCATCAACACCGTCAAGAAAGTGAGCATGTCTGTCATCTCAATATGTTCCTTGGACCCTTTTGTAATCCAATTCTTCCCCATTGATCTGCCTTCTCTCAGTCTAAATTAGTTTGTGTTTTCTAGAATTTTATATAAATGGAATAATAGAGCATGCTTTTTGTGTATGATTATTCATGGAGTATAATTATTTTGAGATTTAGCCATGCTGTTGTATATATTTGTAGTTTGTTTCCTTTTATTGCTGAGTGATATTCTGTTATATCCACATGTCACAATTTAGTTATCTATTAATGTGTGGTTTTTAATTGTTTATTTCTTTATTTGGCTATGGCAGATCAGTCAGGGTTGAGGACTTGATATCTTCAGTCTTTGCTCTGGCATGGGGGATCTTTATTAGGTACAAGCAGCATCCTTAGTTGTGGCATTTGGGATCTAGTTCCCTAACCAGGGACTGAACTTGGGCTCCCCGTAATGGGAACACAGATTCTTAGCCACTGGACCACCAAGGAAGTCTGTATTCATTAGCTAGTTCCAAGTTGGAAAAGGAGTACGTCAAGGCTGTATATTGTCACCCTGCTTATTTAACTTATATGCAGAGTACATCATGAGAAATGCTGGGCTGGAAGAAGCACAAGCTGGAATCAAGATTGCTGGGAGAAATATCAATAACCTCAG
>NW_011495050.1:4569319-4621561 GCF_000754665.1 Bison bison bison
ACTCATTGGAAAAGACCCCGATGCTGGGAGGGATTGAGGGCAGGAGGAGAAGGGAACGACAGAGGATGAGATGGCTGGATGGCATCACCGACTCGATGGGCTTGAGTTTGAGTGAACTCTAGCAGTTCGTGATGGACAGGGAGGCCTGGCGTGCTGTGATTCATGGGGTCGCAAAGAGTCGGACATGACTGAGCAACTGAACTGAACTGAGTGAATGTTTAAGGTTTGTCTGTTCTTTACTATTACAAATAAAGCTGCTATGAATATTTGCCTATAACCTCTTGGTTGGACATCTGCTCTAATTCTTTTGAGTAAATACCCAAGAATGGAATGCCAGGTCACAGAAAGTTATCTTTAATTTTTTTTTTAATTTTATTTTATTTTTAAACTTTACAATATTGTATTAGTTTTGCCAAATATCGAAATGAATCCGCCACAGGTATACCCGCGTTCCCCATCCTGAACTCTCCACCCTCCTCCCTCCCCTACCCTCCCTCTGGGTCGTCCCATGTTTCCTGATCATTTTACATTTGCATCAGCAATGTATGAGAATTTAGTTGTTCTGTAGTCTCATCAACTTTTGGGATGGTAAATTCTTTTAAATCAAGTCAATCTAAGTATATGTGTTGTGGTGTGTCATTGTTGTTTTCATTTAATTTACAGAATACTTGCTGAGAATACTTCATGGGCTATTTTGCCATCCGAATATGTTTATTCAATTTAATTTTCCTCTTTTTTTTCCCCCACCATGCCACTTGGCTTACAGGATCTCATTTCCCAAGCAGGGACTGAACCTGGGCCACAGCAGTGAAAGCACCAAATCCCAATCACTAGCTCATCAGGGAACTTTCTGTTTGCCTCTCTTTTTATTAGGTTGCCTCCCTCTTCTTACTGAGGTATAGGAACGTTTATATATTCTCCTGAAAAGCAAACATATTTAATTTTGATTAAGTCAAATTTATTGATGCTTTACTTTTATAGTTTGTGCTTTTGATGTCCTACTTAATAAAACTTTGCCAAATTCAAGGAAACTAAGATGTCCCCCTGTGATTTCTACTGAAAGTTTTATAATTTTAGCTCTTACATTTAGGTCAGTGACTCATTTTGAGGAAATTTTAATACAGGGAGGGAGGTAAAGGTTGAGGTTTCTTTATTTGCAGGTGGCTACCTGATTGTCCCAACATCATATTATTGAAATGATTAGCTTTCCCCCCTTAATTAATTCAGCACATTTGTTGAAAGTCAATGAACCATATATACATGGGTCTATATCTGGACTCTGTTCTTTTGTTATTGAGTAATCTAGGTCTTTTAACATTTCCACTTAAGTTTTAGAAACAGCTTGCTAGTTTATATGCACCCACACCCCCCCACACACACACATACACAAAGCCTGCTACAGTTTTGATTGAGATTGCATTAAATCTACAAATCAGTTTGGGAAAAATTGATATTTAAAAAATACATGATATAATGTCATTCTTTAATTTTTCTTTCCAGTGTTTTATAGTATTCAGTGTACAGGTTGTACATATCTTTTGTCAGATTTATTCCAAGTATTTCCTATATTCTGATGACACTGTGTTTAATTTTACTTTGGGTATTTTCAGTATGCAAAAATGCAATTGATATTTGTGTATTAATCTTCCATTCTAAAATCTTACTCAATGTATTTGTTAATAGTTGGGATCAACAGGTTTTTGGTGAAATCCTTAGATGTATTTATATGGTATTCTGGTTTCCCTCATCTTTGTGTAGATTCAGATTTCTATCTGGTATCATCTTCTTCTCTCCCAAGGTCTTTCTTTAACATTTCTTATATTTGAAGCCCTGCTGGCTCAGATGGTGAAGAATCTGCTTGCAGAGAGGGAGACCTAGGTTTTATTCCTGGTTGGGAAGATTCCCTGGAGGAGGACATGGCAACCCACTCCAGTATTCTTGCCTGAAGAATCCCCGTGGCCTGAGGACCCTGGTGGGCTATGGTCCGTGGGGTCACAAAGAGTCAGACATGACTGAGCAGCTAAGCACACACACTAATAATGAATTATTTCTCCTTTCATTCTATCTCACAAAAATTTAATTTCATCTTTAGTTTTGAAAGGTATTTTCACGGGGAATAGAGCTCTAAGTCGAAACTTTTTTTCAAGTCTTTGAAGATGTTACCCTGCTATTGTCAGGCTTGCATTCTTTCCAGTAAGAAGTCCGAAATCATTTTTCTTTACTTTTATTTTGGATATGTCTAATATTCTCTGTTTTTAATATTTTCTGTTAACCACTGACTTTATTTTATTATGATGACCCTTATTGTTGTCATTGTTTAGTCATAAAGTCATATCCAGGATTGATTTCCTTTAGGATTGACTGGTTTGATCTCCTTGAAGTCCAAGGTACTCTCAAGAGTCTTCTCCAGTACCACCATTGGAAAGCATCAATTCTTCACTGCTCAGCCTTCCTTATGGTCCAACTCTCACATGCATATATGACTACTGGAAAAACCATAGCTTTGACTACACAGACCTTTGTTGGCAAAATGATGTCTTGCTTTTTAATAGCCTGTCTAGGTTTGTCATAGCTTTTCTTCCAAGGAGCAAGTGTCTTAATTTTGTGGCTGCAGTTGATGTGCCTTGGAGTAGCTTTATTATGGTTGGGGTCAATGGGATTCTTATATCTGTGAGTTTACAGTTCTCATCAAATTTGGAAAAATTTTGATATTTTTTTTCTTCACATATTTTCCTATCACCCCACTTTAGCATGTCAGGCTCCTCTGTCCTCTGTTATCTCCTGGAGTTTGCTCAAATCCATGTCCACTGAGTCAGTGATGCTATGTAACCACTCATCCCCTGATGTCCCCTTTTCCTCCTGCCTTCAATCTTTCCCAGCATCAGGGTGTTTTCCAGTGAGTCAGCTCTTTGCATCAGGTGGCCAAAGTATTGGAGCTTCAGCTTCACATCAGTCCTTCCAGTGAATATTCAGGGTCGATTTCCTTTAGGATTGACTGGTTTGATCTCCTTTCAGCCCAAGGGGCTCTCAAGAGTCTTCTGTAGCTCCATAGTTTGAAAGCATCAATTCTTTGATGCTCAGCCTTCTTTTATGGTTCAACTCTCACATCCATATGTGACCACTGGAAAAGCTATAGTTTTGATTATACAGACCTTTGTTGGCAAAGTGATGTCTCTGCTTTTTAATATGATGTTGACCAGTTCAATGGCTCAGTAGTGTCCAACTCTTTGCAACCCCATGGACTGCAGCACGCCAGGCCTCCCTGTCCATCACCAACTCCTGGAGTTCACTCAAACTCATGTGCATTGAGTCAGTGATGCCATCTAGCCATCTCATCCTCTTCTCCTCCTGCCTTCAATCTTTCCCAGAATCAGGGTCTTTTCAAATGACTCAGTTCTTCACATCAGGTGGCCAAAGTATTGAAGTTTCAGCTTCATCATCAGTCCTTCCAATGAATATTCAAGACTGATTTCCTTTAGGAAGGACTGGTTGGATCTCCTTGCAGTCCAAGAAACTCTCAAGAGTCTTCTCCAACACCACAGTTCAAAAGCATCCATTCTTCGGTGCTCAGCTTTCCTTATAGTCCAGCTCTCGCATCCATACATGACTACTGGAAAAACCATACCTTTGACTAGACGGACCTTTCTTGGCAAAGTAATGTCTCTGCTTTTTAATATATTGTCTAGATTAGTCATAACTTTTCTTCCAAAGAGCAAGCGTCTTTTCAGTTCAGTTCAGTCGCTCAGTCATGTCTGACTCTTTGTGACCCCACAGGCATGCCAGGCCTCCCTGTCCATCACCAACTCCTGGAGTCCACCCAAACCCACATCCATCGAGTCGATGATGCCATACAACCATATCATCCTCTGTCGTCCCCATCTCCTCCTGCCCTCAGTCTTTCCCAGCATCAGGATCTTTTCCAGTGAGTCAGCTCTTCACATCAGGTGGCCAAAGTATTGGAGTTTCAGCCTCAACATCAGTCCTTCCAATGAACACCCAGGACTGATCTCCTTTAGGATGGACTGGTTGGATTTCCTTGCAGTCCAAGGGTATACAAATATCCTCCCCCCTTTTGATCTTCCTTCCCATTTAGGTCACCACAGTGCATTAAACAGAGTTCCCCGTGCTACACAATATGTTCTCATTGAGGCTGTGTTCTTTGTTCAGTCATGTCCAACTCTACGACACCAAACTCCTTTGTCTATGGGACTCTCCAGGCAAGAATACTGGAGTGGGTTGCCATTCCCTCCTCCAGGTGATCTTGCAACTCAGGAATTGAACTCAGGTCTCCTGCATTGCAGGCAGATTTTTTACCATCTGAGCTATCAGGGAAGCCATGTTCTCATTAGCAATCTATTTTATACATAGCATCAATAGTGTATAAGCGTCAATCCCAATCTCCCAGTTCCTCCCACCCTCCTTTCCCTTTTGTGAGAAACGATTATTTCTATGTTTTGTTTATTTAGTTTTTTTTTTTAATTTTATTTTTAAACTTTACATAATTGTATTAGTGTTTTGTTTATTTAGTTTTTTTAAGATAACAGAGTAAATCCTCTCCCTCATACACAATCACAACCAAATGTAAAATTCCTTAAATACGTGATGGATAGTGATAGCTTGTAGGTCTCCAGAGAATGCCTCATAGGATGCCACTCCATGTGACAACCCTATCTCATCCCTGATACCCATTTGCAAGTTGAGGTAAATACTCAGAAACCATCTTTTTCACTTTGGTATCCACTTTCTCTGAGAGGTTCTATTCTATTTGAACTCTTAATACATGTTATAATAGCTTGCATTTTTGTTCACACTTTGCAGCACGAAATCACCCTTGCTTCACCTGAAATGGGCTGAATGCCAACCTATTGCTTGGATCATTGCCTACTTCGATTTGGCTGTAAATATAAGTAAAATACAGGTTTCACACCTGGTTATTTTGGCCTTTATAATATAAGCAGATACAATCTGCTCCTGGCTGAGTATTCTGATGGTCACTAGTCACTGCAGAATGTCACTATGGTCATGCTTTATAGAGATGACCCCTAGTGTGCGTAATTGATTTTTTCTGGCATTGTGGAATTGGAACACACCTGCAAATCACAGCCGGCAACTTTTATGGTTAATCTAGGCAAGGGAAACTGGGCCAGAGAATGGACATCCAAAAAGAAAAAAAAATCCAAAACAAACGAAAAAGCCCAAAACATAACTGGAACCAAGAGTTGGTATAGAAGTTCCAGTTTATGAATTCATTTACGTAACATCTCCTTGAGTAAATAGTGTATAATGGTAGAATACAGTAGAGTGTATTAAAAGCCTGTCATGATGAATACACAAAGTAGTATTAAGCAGTGTTGTATCTTGCAATCCTAGGCTTTCCTGGTGGCTCAGATACTGAAGAAGCCACCTGCAACACTGGAGACCAGGGTTCAGTCCCTGGGTTGGGAAGATCCCCTGGAGAAGGGAACGGCAACCCACTCCAGTATTCTTGCCTGGAGAATTCCACGGGTTCCAAAGAGTTGGACACAACTGAATGACTGACAGCTCCGCTTTTTCCCCACTGGCACTTTCATCTTTTTCACTGTTTTGCAATCCAGGGAACAGGTACATACAGTTGTAAAGGAAAATAATTTTGAAATATCAACTAATGTAGGTTTGTGGTTGCTTTTCTTGGAATTGCCTGTTGCCCTTTGACACTTTAACCAACTTAGGCCACAGTTGGGATTTTGCATACTCAGTGTTTCAAGGTAGTAAAGATCCACATCAAAGAGAGTAAAGAAAAGTTGGTCTCGGCTTTTGAGTTTCAAAAGTCTAGATCTCTCAGCACAACAGCAAAGCTCTTCAGCTCTGGTAGAAAAAGCACCCCAGAGTCAAAGAAATGAGGAGAGCTAGAAGAAAACATTTTGAGTTATTTGGGTTCCTAAGAAACAGGACGCTCATCCCGCTATAGTCCATGCTCAGTCCAGGCAGGGGCCTCAGGAAGTCTAGAGAATCTGCATGCAGAGGGACTCATGCTCCCTCTTCTGAGAGCCTGGAGTGGAAATGTCCACCTGGAACTGCCAGACAGACATGTCCAAGACCAGCGCATCCTATTCCCCTTCACCTGAGTGAACTGCAGATACTGTAGAACAATCCTTGCATGTCTGTGAGCAGCTCCGAGCCCCCTTCAGTTAAGAATAATCATAGGCTTCCAGGAGGTTAGCTGAAAAGAAATCAGACCTGGATCCTTCTCACATAGACCAAGACATTGCAGCAGAGACCTGAGGAGATTGACAACAGGAACAATGAGGTCCAGGTGGTCCCTCCCACCCCCCTGGCTCCTCCTCCTCATGCTCTATGAAAAATCTCCAAAATTTAAATACAGTCCTAGAGGGAGAAGAAATCCGGCACTGATCTAAGGATAGTTCTGCTCCCCAGCAGAATAGGGGATTTATTATAATAGGGGATTTACAATAAATCCCCTATTTATATAGGGGATTTATAATAAAAGTGGCACAAAATAGGTCTCATCATAAAAAGCTGCTTTTCTTGCACACCTGAATTCAGAAATTAAGATTTCAAAACTATAATACAACAGAGGTTTCATTTAAGATTACTATTTTCTGAGCCTAATCTGTAATATTAGCACTGCAAAAGATTCATTCAATAAGTCCTGGGTAGAGCATGCATGTGCGTGCATGCTGATTTGCTTCAGTTGTGTCTGACTCTTTGTGACCCTGTGGACTGTAGCCCTCCAGGCTCCTCTGCTCATGGGATTCTCCAGTCAAGAATACTAGAGTGGGTTGCCGCACCCTCCTCCAGGGGATCTTCCCGACCCAGGGATAGAACCCATGTCTCTGTGTCTCCTTCACTGATTGGCGGATTCTTTACCACTAGTGCCACCTGGGAGGCCCCCTGGGTAGAGATCAGTTACAGCTCAGAGAGGGAATGTGAGATCATATGCTTGTGAGATACTGCAACCTAAACTAACTGACCTCAAAACTCAGCGGTTACAAACACTCATTATTCTCACTCAGATGTCTTTAAAGATGTTGGATGAAGTTTGAATGCTCTGGGCTTGCTTGACTTGGTGGCTCTGCAGATGGGCTGGGACAACCCTGCTCCATGTCTCTTTCATTCCTTCTTGCACCCAGTGGGGAACCAGTATGTTTTACTATAGGGAAGATGGAGGTGCAGAGGGCAACTAGAAACATGTAATGCACCGAGGCCCATTAAGTCTTTATCTCAGAAGTCACTGTTACATCTGCCCACATTTATTGGTCAAAACAAGTCATGTGGTCAACCCCAAAGCAAGGGGTAGGAAAATGTACCCTACCCAAGATGCAGTGAATTCAGGCAGCATGAAGAATTGGGACCAATTATCCAACTGACCACAGATGGAAATGGACACTTTTTTTTTTTGAGTGCCTACTAGTAGCCTGATACTGTGCTAGGTTGTTAACATCTGTGCACCTAAAGTCTGTAAAACAGTATCATGTATACAGTTCACATTATTTTACCTCTTTTGCAGCATGTAGGGAAACTGAGGCTCAGAGAAATCAAGTGACTTGCCTATTGTGCACAGTGGATTTGAGATTTCAACCTATGTCTGTTAGAATGCAAATCTTGTGATCTGGAGGAAGCATGATGATGGCCAGATCTCAGGTTTATTGACATCCAATCAAGTCCCTTTTTCCTAAATGACCCTCACTCTTTCAAAATTTTTTTTTATTTTTTAAAATTTTAAATTTTATGTTGCAGTACTGCTGCTAAGTCGCTTCAGTCGTGTCCAACTCTGTATGACCCTGTAGATGGCAGCCCACCAGGCTCCCCTGTCCCTGGGATTCTCCAGGCAAAAACACTGGAGTGGGTTGCCATTTCCTTCTCCAATGCATGAAAGTGAAAAGTGAAAGTGAAGTCACCCAGTCATGTCTGACTGTTTGCGACCCCATGGACTGCAGCCTACCAGGCTCCTCCATCCATGGGATTTTCCAGGCAAGAGTACTGGAGTGGGGTGCCATCGCCTTCTCTGATGCTGCAGTACAGTTGATTAATAATGTTGTGTTAGCTTCAGATGTACAGCAAAGTGATTCATTTATATATTTATATATATATATATATATATATCTGAAAGTGAAAGTGAAGGTCACTCAGTTGTGTCTGACTCTTTGGGACCCCATGGACTATACAGTCCACAGAATTCTCCAGGCCAGAATACTAGAGTGGGTAGCCTTTCCCTTTTCCAGGGGATCTTCCCAACCCAGGAATTTTTCAAATTCTTTTCCCATTTAGGTTGTTCCATAATATTGAGCAGAGTTCACTGTGTTATACAATAGGTCCTTATTGGTCGTCCATTTAAAATATAGCAGTGTGTACATGTCAGTCCCAAACTCCCTGATATCCTTAGCCCCCCTCTTCTCCCGTTTCCCCCAGAAACCGTAAGTACTTTTCTAAGTCTGTGAGTCTGTTTTTGTTTTGTAAATAAGTTCATATGTGTCATTTTATTTTAGATTCTGAGTATAAGCAGTATCATACTATATTTGTCTTTTTTGCTCAGTGACCTTGACTCTTGATTAGAGAGCTCTGGGGTTCCTTCTTTTCCTTCTTTCACACACAATCCTGCTTCCTTTCCTTTTTGACTTGCTAATTAATTCTGTTACTTTTCCTTGAATCCTATTAGTAGGTAACACCATGATAGATACCATCTGGAAAACATTTACCCAAGTCTTGAGTGGAAAATTTTACAGAACAGGAGATGCAAAAGCAGACCCTCCAAAGGAGCTCTGCCTGTGTAAGTGATAAATTACCAGCCCTTGGATTATCTGCCAGGAGCTCTCCCTCCAGGTTTAGGAGCAGCACCTTTCCTGCTGCAGTGCCAGCTGTATTATGTACCAAATGTTCAGTAAAGCATGTGCCCTCGGAATAAAGCAGGGCGGGCAGGACCACTACGCTTGCGTAAACCAGCTTTCAACAGAATCTGTTTCCCTCCGATTGTCTCAAGTGCCTTCTCCCTAGATAATCATGCTTCATACTTTTAGAAGCCCAGATCCCAACAGCTGGAGGTAAAAGTCCCAGTGTAATGGAAGAAAACATGTTGATAGTTTTAATTGGTCCCTGAAGTGAAACCCAAGGAAAGATTTATTGGTTGATGGATTTGAGGCTTTCAACTTAGCAGAACTGGGAAGCGTATGGTAAAAATAAACATGTTAGAAATTTGTGACTAATTATTAGAAAGTTAATTTTATTTCATTTAGGATATGATCATCAAGTGAGAAAATCACTTTAATTTATTGCTGTTGAAGTTAATGACGCATCCACTTGTAAGTAAGCATGGCCACCTGCATCTTGGGCCATTCTCTGGCTTTCCATCAGTCTTGACTCCTCTGAAGATCTTGAACTCAAATTAAGCAAATCTTCTGTTCTCAGCCATGTAAATCCATTGCTCAAGTGGGAAAGATTTGGTGAAGCTGAGGATCTCAGAGCACTGAGAGGCTGGCCATCAGAGATTCATGAGGACTTTAAGTACTACACATCTGTAGTGTTAGTCAACAGCTCTTACAGTCATTGTTGTCGTTTGATCGCTAAGTTGTGTCCGACTCTTCTGTGACCCCATAGACTGTAGCCCGCCAGGCTCCTTTGTTCACGGAATTTCCCAGGCAAGAATACTGAAGTGGGCTCCTTCTTCAAGAGATCTTCCCAACCCAGGCATCAAACCCGTATCGCCTGCCTTGGCAGGTGGATTCTTTACTACTGAGCCACTGGGGAAGCCTGGTTGCAATAACACTGTATAAAAGGAAAGCTCCATATATTAATGGCTTATAACAACAAACATAGCAAATACTCTGAAGTACTTTCTTACTCATGAATATGTAAATTAGTTTTTGCTTACAGACTGCAGGTGAGTTGAGCCCAGCTTCTCTTCAGGTTAAAGGTCAGGTTCATATCAGTTCCTTGCACCTTTCCTTCCAGGATCCAGGATCATGGGGCAGCACCTACCTGGGTATGCTCTTTCCATGGCAAAATGCAGGAACACATCAAGGCTGCAGAAACTTGCTATGTATACTTTTTAAAACCTCAGTTTGGAATAGGTACAGCATCACTTTTGCTCGTATCCTTTGGACAAAGCACATAGTGTAACCTTGTATCAGTGGCCCGGGAAAAATACACTTCACTCCAAGGGAGGGGAAGGGTGAATATTTACTGAAAAATAGTTCAATAATATATACCTTTATTCATTTTTATAGGCTATGACCTTTGTTTTCCTCTTCTACACAGTTTAGAGGAATTGAGTGTACACTAGTAGGCATATAGGCATTTGAAATAATTTAGGAAGAAATAGAATAAGAAATGTGTAAAAATTGTGCAGTGTCATGCAGTAATTTTCTTTTTTGTGGTTTCTTTGTTTGGTTTTGGTGTCAGGGTTATGGTAGCCCCATAGAAAGAATTTCAAAATGTCCCCTCCGCTTCACCTTCTGGAATAGTTTGGGAAGATAGGTATTAGCTCTTGTTTATGTGTTTATTAGAATTCCCCTGTAAAACTATCCAGTCCTGGAATTTTGTTTGCTGGGAATTTTTTGATTAGTAATTCACTTTCACTACTAGTTACCAGTCTGTTAAATTGTCTATTTATTCATAAATCACTCTTGAAAGATTGTATGTTTCTAGAGATATATCCATTTCTTTTAGATTGTCCAGTTTGTTAGAGTGTAACTGAATATGGTATTTTCTAATGTCTTTTTATAGCTCTGGGATTCAGTTTTAATTTGTCCTCTTTCATTTCTTATTTTGTTTATTTGGGTCCTTTCTCTTTTATTCTTAAAGAGCCTGGCTAAAGGCAATTTATTTATCTGGCCTGGCAATTCTATCTCTTCCTTTTTTATTGAAGTATAGTTGCTTTACAATGTTGTGTTAGTTTCTGCTGTACAGCAAAGTGAGTCAGCTGTATGCTTACATATATCCCCTCTTTTTGGGGTTTTTCTTCCTATTTAGGTCACCACAGAGCGCTGAGTAGAGTTCCCTATGTTATCTGGTAGGTTTTCATGAGTTATAAATTGTATACCTAGCAGTGTGCATGTCAATCCCAATTCCCCAGTTCATCCCACCCTCCCTTCCACCTTTGGTATCCATAAATTTGTTAGCCATGTCCGTGTCTCTATTTCTGTTTTGCAAACAAGTTCATCTGTGCCATTTTCCTTTCTGCCAGTCTCCAGTTCATTTTCAGTCAGAACTGATCCACATGTAGATGTATTTTTGATATGTTACTGGAGGGAGTTGCTGTTTACATCTTCCCACTCTGGCATCTTCATCTCTACTCCAACTCACTTTTTTTTTTAACCCAAATTTTCTATTCTTTTTTGGAAGCAAAAGGCTCTTTGCTGTTTACAAGTTTATTTCTGAATTGAAAAACTTCCCCCTCCTTCTTTTTCCCTGTGTTATTATGATTTTCCCCTGTCTTTCCCCATTCAGTCTTGTCTGCCACAATCAGACAGACAGAAAGTACAAGGACAATTTTTTTCTTGTATATTAGTAGAAACTTTAGGAGAATATAGTAACTGCTCCACGTTTGTCAAATAGATACATTTTTAATTGATTTTTTAATTTTCAGCATACTTAACAGTGTCTGACCCATAGCAAATACTTTATATTTGATTTTATTTAGTCACTAAGTCGTGTCTGACTCTTTTGCGACCCCATGGTCTGTAGCCCACCAGTTCCTCTGTCCATGAGATTTCCCAGGCAAGAATACTGGAGTGAAGTAAGTTGCCATTTCCTTCTACAGGGGATATTCAGGACCCAGGGATCGAATCTGCACCTTCTGCTTGGCAGGTGGATTCTTTACCACTGAGCCACTAGGGAAGTCCTATAAATATATGATAATGAATTTAATTAAACATTTGGATGCCTAGTAGGCTTTGGGTATATGAAAAAAGACATTTGAAATATAGACATATCTTGGAGTATTTTGAAATCTAGTCAGGAATCATTATGTAAGTAAAAAGTTACAATAAAACATGAAAATGTCTATAATAAAGGTGTACAAACAGGTTAACAAAAATATGCACTGTGAAAATAAATGAAAGGAGATCAGTGGACAGGAATCTCAAGGACCACAGAGATTTCCTGAAGGAACATTTGCAGTGAACCCTGAAAGATGGATGGGAATTCACATAAAGAAACATGAGCAAACATTTGAATGTTTGGAGTTTTTTTCCCCCACTTGTCCTATGCATGTCATGTGACTTACCTTAGAAAATTCTATGTGATGGAATCCAGTTGCAACCTTCCCTCCCTGACTGCTTGTCAAGAAATGAGTTAATTTTCAATCCAAGAGATCAGTGTCTTTAGGGACCAGCAACTCTACAGCATCAGTGACAGAGAAAGAGCAGGCTGGAAGGAGCCCATGGCCTTAACAGAAATTGTCCGTGTGTTCCCAGAGGTGAAAACTGCATAGTAAGTAAAAACCTAAGTAAATAAATCTGAAAAGAACTGGGGAAAAATTAGAACAGTCCTCAGAGGGTTCCTTTTTGCATGAGTAAAAGAAAAAAAAAAAAAAAAAAAAAAACCTGTGGGAAACTATTATAGAAACCATAGGAAATTCAAACAGTGCTGTAGCAGCCCATGCTTCAAGAATCCCAGAACATCCCATCAGTAGGACATAGACCTATGCTTAAAAACCTACCTGGAACCAAATTCATGTTCCTTAAGGTGGGAACACCATTAATCCCAGTGATAATGCAGGTTCAAATACTTGTGAGACAGAGAGATCCAGAGGGCATAGTCCAAAACAGAACTGTACAAGCTGACACAGGTGAGGATGACACTGCAAGACAAAGCTTTAGAAAGAAGATGATAGAAACAGGAAGCTTTGCTGAACTAGGCTGAGCCCAGAGAGGCAGAGAAACAGATTTTTAAAATGCCATTTTTGAAAAACCATAGAAGAGTGCTCCCTTGAGCTGTGAATCTGAGAATGCTTCCCTGGCCCACCTTCAACTTTTGCAAAAGAACTTCCTCCTAATAGTGTTATTTAAATAAGGAAAAAGAAAGAATTTCAAAAAGATACTATAAGGTAAAAGATGAAGATGAACCACAGACCTCCATGCACATAAAAACATTGGGGAAAAACACATTTTCCACAAAGAATATTAAAACTGACACCAGGTATTTCAAATTCAATAAAAAGAAACTTAGATATCACCAAAACAGTATAAGAAAAACAGAAACAAGACTTAAAGCATTTCAGAAATGAGGTAGCTGAACAGCAGAAGATTTTTTTTTTAAAGAGATGAAAGAAATTGTGTGAATTGTTTCAGAAAAAAAAATACTGAATTAGAAGGAATGCAAAAGCAAGTAGACTAAGAAAGCTTAATGTGGGAGCTATATATTCAAGGGAAAAGAAGTGAGACTAATAAAGTGGAAATAGAGACAAAAAATATTCAAGAAAATGTGAAAGATAGGCAGAATAGAACCAACATATGTGCTATTGGAGATCCTAAATGAGAACATTTACAGCAGTATGTAAAAAAACAAAACAAAGGAACCAAAAAAAAAAAAACTTTCCTGAAATGAGATAAATCACAAACCTACTACTAAAAGGACACTTCCTGGGTGATATAAACTTTGTAGTTTGAATCCAGGTAAATTGTTTAATAAAACAAAACACCAAACTCCTCAGATACTCATACCAGAATTCAGAGTTGCTCTAAGATATTCGTTTTAATATGTTTTATTGAAGTATTGTTGTTTTACAATGTTAGTTTCTTCTGTACAGCAAAGTGAATGAGATATGCATATACATTTCCTCTCTCTTTTGGATTTCTTTCCCATTTAGTTGACCACAGAGCACTGAGTAGAGTTCCCTGTGTATATAGTACGTTCTCATTAGTTATCTATTTTATACATAGTATTGCTAGTGTATATCCCAATATATTGGATAGTGTTTATCCCAGTCTCCAAATTCATCCCACCTTCCCTTCCTCCTTGGTATTCATACGTTTGTTCTCTAAATCTGTGTTTCTATTTCTGTTTTTCAATTAAGATCATCTATATAATTTTTCTAGATTCCACATACATGCATTAATATACAATATTTGTTTTTGTCTTTCTGACTTACTTCACTCTGTATGACTGTCTCTAGGTTCACGCACATCTCTGCAAATGACCCAATTTCCTTCTTTTCATGGCTGAGTAATATTCCATTATATATACATACCAAAGCAAGAGCATTAAACAATTATCTTGCCTTTCTGATTTGAGGTGTATTTCAGAAGGTAACACATAGCTTTCATGGATAAAGGAAAGTTCTTCTACACAGAATAATTTCCACAGACAAGTGCAAGCCAAAGGATAAAATTAGAAGTCATCATTTCACAAACCCAATGAAATGACTGATTCAGACAGAAAGTGGTAATCAATCATCTCACAAGTGGCTTTCAAATTGCACTCTCCTTTAAGCATCATCTGAGAATTTCTTAGAAATGAAAAATGCTGGTCACTAGCCCAGACTTACAAATCAAAAACTCTGGGGGTGGGGCTCAGGAATTCTGTTATAACAGATTTTTCAGTTAGTCCTGATGAACTGTAAAGTTGAGAATGGCTTTATGCCACACTGCTCACATGATTTCATTCTTTAGAGAAATCAAGGAGGATTAGGGCTAATCCAGGGGGCTTCCCTGATAGCTCAGCTGATAAAGAATCTGTCTGCAGTGCAGGAGACCCTGGTTCAATTCCTGGGTCAGGAAGATCCCCTGGAGAAGAGATAGGCTACCCACTCTTGTATTCTTGGACTTTGGGCTACCCTGGTGGCTCAGACAGTAAGGAATCCGCCTACAATGCAGGAGATTTGGGTTCAATCCCTGGGTTGGGAGGATACCCCCGGACAAGGGCATGGCAACCCACTCTAGTATTCTTGCCTGAAGAATCCCCATCAACAGAGGAGCCTGGTGGGCTACAGTCCATAGGGCCTCAGAGTCAGACACGACTGAGGGACTGAGCACAGAGCACAGGGACATCCGAGCTTCCTGCTGAAATGTTTGATTTCATTGTTTTCTTACTTTGGCCTGAGTGTTCTGAGGCGATAGAAATTTCTTTGTATTTTGAAGGCTCAGTATTGCTATTATGTCTCTTCTTCTGTTGGCTCCAACCCTTCAGGTAAGATCACGTCTCAAAAACAAGCGTAGAAAGGTCAGAGAGGTCTTTTCAATTCAAATTGACTATTTGGACTATTAAACAGTAATTTTGATTTCTGAAGCTTCCCTAAGGAACTGGGGAAAATTGAGTTAATCAAATTTTCTAGACTGCTTTGATTCCCCTACAGCTACACAGACCTGGCTCCTGTCATTTTGAATTTCTTAGCTTTTATTTCTGTCAAGAAAATTGGATAATATATTCATGTGCTTAAAAGCAGCTTGCAATCCTCTTAGTAAAATGACCTATATGTGACAGAAATGTGCATTGCTTTGAGGTTTCTATATGGCTGTTAGGATGTGTGCAGGTATTTTGAATTTGTACACACTCCTAGAGGGCTGAGGCTGAATTCTGTTGTATTCCCTTTGCGGGAAGCCAAATGCTGTAAGCCATCAGTTATTCAGTTAGTGCGTTTTGATGATTAAGCTGCTATGAAGAAAATACTGTTTCTTTTTTGAAGTATACTTTGTGGAGGTATGTGTTTCACTGGGGGGGGGTCCTTTAGGTGAATGTCCCCAAGTTAATAATATCTTCAAAATGCCTGCAACCTTAATTTCTCCATCCATATAAGATATATCACACTAATATAATGGCATTTCTTCTCAGCTCTCCCCAAATGCTTCCCAGAAATTCCTGCACACAACCCCAGTATTTCTCCAAGTATTTCTGTGAGTTCTTAACTGGTGTTTCACTTGTGAGTGATTAACCTTGTTCCCTTCTGTGCCCTGTGGGGTCTGCCTTTTATTTGTCTCTCTTGTCCTCCTGGTTCCTGCAGTGACATCTCCCAGTGGAGTCGATCCCAAAGCGGCAGCTGAGTCAATGGTGCCTGTTTAGGAAAAGGATGAAAGGTTTCAAAATAGCTTTTACTCCCTGGTAGCTCAAAATCTGCCTGCAATGCAGGAGACCTGGGTTTGATCCCTGGGTCTGGAAGATCCCCTGGAGAAGGGAATGGCAACCCACTCCAGTATTCTTGCCTGGAGAATCCCATGGACAGAGGAGCCTGGTGGGCTACAGTCTGTGGGGTGGCAAAGAGGTGGAAACAACTTTCACTTTCAGTTTCTGGTCTCCACTCATACTGCCAAAGAGCCTCGCTGACCATGTGGATAAGGGACCCCAGTGCTTGATACTTGCATCATATCATGATTGCTTTCTCGAATTAGCTTTTTGGTAGTTTTTACTGGATCTTCCATTGTAGCCCATTTGCACTTAGAAGGTGGTAGGTCAGACTGGACTGACGAATCATCAGAGTGATGAATTCAGTATTCATGATCTTCAGTGCAGTTCAGTTCAGTTCAGTTGCTCAGTCGTGTCCGACTCTTTGAGACCCCATGAATCGCAGCACGCCAGGCCTCCCTGTCCATCACAAACTCCCGGAGTTCACTCAGACTCACGTCCATTGAGTCAGTGATGCCATCCAGCCATCTCATCCTCTGTCATCCCCTTCTCCTCCTTCGCCCAATCCCTCCCAGCATCAGAGTCTTTTCCAATGAGTCAACTCTTCGCAAGAGGTGCCCAAAGTACTGGAGTTTCAGCTTTAGCATCATTCCTTCCAAAGAAATCCCAGGGCTGATCTCCTTCAGAATGGACTGGCTGGATCTCCTTGCAGTCCAAGGGACCCTCAAGAGTCTTCTCCAACACCACAGTTCAAAAGCATCCATTCTTCAGTGCTCAGCTTTCCTCACAGTCCAACTCTCACATCCATACATGACCACTGGAAAAACCATAGCCTTGACTAGACGGACCTTTGTTGGCAAAGTAATGTCTCTGCTTTTCAATATGCTGTCTAGCTTGGTCATAACTTTTCTTCCAAGGAGTTAGCGTCTTTTAATTACCTCCCTTCTATTCTTTTATTTTTTTCAATTATTTTTAATCGGCAGATAATTGCTTTACAATGTTGTATTGGTTTCTGCCATACAACAATGTGAATTAGCCATAAGTATCCATATATCTCCTTTCTCTTGAGCCTCCCTCTCACCCTCGCATCCCACCCTTCTAGGTCATCACAGAGCACCAGCCTGAGATCCCTATGTTATATAACAACTTCCCACTAGCTACCTAGTTTAAATCTCTCTCTGTCCTCAGTCTCTCAGTTGTGTCTGATTCTTTGTGACCCACCATGCACCTCTGTCCATGGGATTTCCCAGGCAAGAATACTGCAGTGGGTTGCCGATTCCTTTCTAGGGGATCTTCTCAACCCGGGGATCGAAACCAAATCTCTTGCGTCCCCTACATTTTCAGGCGAATTTCTTACCACTAGTGCCACCTGGAAAGCCCCAGTTTTAAACCTGTTAGTGTATGTATTTCAATGCCATCCTCTCAATTGATGAGCCTATTTGCAGCACAGGAATAGAGCTGCAGAGGTAGAGAACAGATTTGTGGACACAGTAGGGGAAGGCGAGGGTGGGATGAGTTGAAAATGTAACATTGAAATGTATACATTCCTTTCTATTTTGACTAGCTGTCTTAGATCCAAACTCATGTACTCAGATTACATGCTTTGGAATGCAACTCTGAGACCCACTCTACCAGTCCTCCAGAAGTGTCCAGATGTCCTGAATGCTAGGATAAACCCAGCTTGAGGGCAGCATATTTTTATCCCTGCTTTAGGTAATGCTGGAGGGTGGTATGATGCATCTAAATTAAAGAACCATATTGGATCTGACTCCTTAGAATCCATCTGAGAAAACAGAAATAAATTTAAAAAGAAGACTCTAAGTGTAAGGGGGAAGGGGACCAATGAAGTCCCATAATCTCTAGAAGTATGTCTTCATTTATTTGTGCATTTCAACACGTATTTATTAAATGCTTACAATGTTCTAGAACAGGGATTGCAAATAGATTCCATCTTGTGTGCCAGCTCTGATCAATTGGCGGTTACTGTCTGGAGCAGCCTGCGACTACATGTGGGCTCAGCAGGAAGATGTCGTGAGTGATTAGTGATGTCAGCTAGCGAGGAAGGAAAAGGCAGGAGTGGCAGCAGACTCACCAGGTATTTGTGGTGCCTTTTCCAGTCCCCGGAGATACAGCAATAAGTAACAAACATGCATAGTTTTTAAATAGCCAAAATGCCCCAGCAACTGGAATTCACAGTATTTTAATTTTTTTTGCTTATGTTCCTTTTCCAAGAACTGTCCTCAGTCACTCAAGCTCTGCCCGTCTTGGCATGCACCTGTTTTTGTCTCCTACGATTCCACATTTTCATCTCAATCTACAGGCTCTGCAGCCTGTCATATCGCCTCCCTCCTTGTGGTTAATGCACAAGACTAGTTCATCTCCTGCCCACAGAAATTGGAAAGAAAAATTGACATTACAAAGAAAAATTGTCCCCCCAACTCAATAAAAGTCTATCCTGGAACAATCTCAAAAAGTTTAGCTCCCTGAAGTATGATACAATTTGACATCCTAATTAAAGTAAGCTTGAAGAAGAGTCAAAGAGGGAACGAAAGGAAGAAATTCCTATTTCAAGCAGCAGAGGGAATTCTTTTCGTTGACTTGCATGCAGATGAAAGAGACCTCAACACCAAGAGCTAATTACCTACAGCATTAATTCAGGATGTGAGAGACAAAGGATGCACCCTTTTTAAAAAAAAATGCCCCAAGATAGACAATTGAAGCTGATTAGCAAAAGCAAAGCTGCCAGAGAGGGCTGGGGAATGTGTGCTGTGAGTTGTGATTCATGATGTCTTGTCTAGTTTCTCAAAGAAATTGCCAGCATGTGAGTTCTATAAAAATTGATTAATCATTTGAAGCCAGATGCATCCTTTATTGAACCTGGCTCTTCCTTATTAAATATAGTGATTAGAACCAGAAATAAGGAAATAATACTTAGACTGATCCATCATTATCCCTATATACTTTACTGCTAATGAGGCAAAACTACTTTTTTTATTCAATAGGTATCAAGATAATCACATATAAAACCAAAGCGTCTCTTCAATTTCCTGGTACAATTAATGGACAAATACAATGTTCATTTAAAAGCAAGGCTGTCCTTCACCTCCACAATCAAAGTAATTAAGGCATCTGGGTTGCTTTCCTTTTGATTTTTAGTAAGGGAAAAAAAGTCATCCTGGTTTTGCAGTTGGCAAAGTTTCACGTCGTGCTTGATCTGCTTTATAAGAATAAAAAGCCTTTGCTAATGCGTATATGTTGTCTGTGTTATGTCGTCACACTGTTTCTTCCATAAAAACCTCCTGTTTTGTTTTCCTAGCTCCTCTTCCTTTTTTCCTGGGGCAACACCACCACTGTCCCCTTTTCTGGGAGCGCTTCTCCTCCCCTCACTTCCGGTATTGTGATTTTTCAGTAGAAATGCCCGTATTCAGTCATGATCCTACTCCCCTCATCCCCACTATAACTCCAGGAGTGGCACTAGACCCAGGATGGGTCAGAGTTCCTTTCCTGATATTTTAAATCTTGGAAACAGACAGAAAGATGTAGGCTTGGGTGAAATTCTTGAAAGGCATGTTTCCTGCCAGGTGACGCGGCAAGGCAAGGGAAGCTAATGTATAGAAAGAGAAGAAGGAGAAAACTCAAAACGAAGGGCAGACCGTCCTGATTGAACCTCACTTCCTGTAGAAACCTAGCGGTATCCACTCCTGTGACTCAAGTATTCAAAACTTATATGAGATGCTCCAATATTTCCTCTGTTAATTCCTCATTTTGATTAAGTGAATTTGAATTTTGGTAGCAAAGAGCCCAAACTATCGAACTATCTACTAAACATGCTAACAGTTCACCTGGTGTCAGTAATACTCAGTTGTTGGGACTATTTCATGTAAACAGTGGGTGGACTGGTTATTAGGAGGATGCTAAGGGATGGTGAAGATCTGGGAACATTCCCAGCTGCAAGTGTCTATTTAAATTTATGTTTTTATTCATTAAAAAAATGTTTGTAAGTTAAAAATAGTCTATTCAGCTACATTTCAAGTACTCAAAAGCCACATGTGCCTAGTAGCCATTGTAGTAGATGTTTTCATGTTGGCAGAAAATTCTGTTAGTCAGCATTCTTCTATCTGGTGACCTATCAAGTAGCCCATGTTTGTCCAGGCCACCCTTGGTTACTCTCTCAGCAGCTACAGAGAGGAGATGCAGGATAGAATAATGAAATTAGTGCATGCTAAGTCGCTTCAGTTGTGTCTGACTCTCTTCTGTGGACTGCAGCCCACCAGGCTCCTCTGTCCATGGGATTCTCCAGGCAAGAATACTGGAGTGGGTTGCCATGCCCTCCTCCACGGGATCTTCCTGACTCAGGGATCGAACCCACGTCTCTTTTGTCTCCAATATTGGCAGGTGGGTTCTTTACCGCTACCTCCACTTGGGACGCCCCTTCTCTAAGGATAGCGGGAATGTTACAAGTGCCGCGCCCAACTGCCCTTGGCAGACATCACTAGTCAATCACAGCATTATTTCCCACTGAACAAGATTTGGCTTTTGCAGTCATTTTGAGGACTATGCTCCTGGAAACCTCTAACAAAAGTGATTAGGGTGGGCATTGGAGATGAACCATTTGGAACCTGATTCATCCCTTGCTAGAGCCAAAGAGGACACGAACGTCCAGTGGAGCCAATGAGTAATAGAATGTAGACTAGCATTGAAGCCTTCTGATTAAAAGCAGTGAAGCGTGTAATAGGGTAGTAAGTTCTAGAATGAAACTGCTGGGGTTCTCATCTCAGTTCTACCTTTTAATTTCTGTGTGGTCTTGCACTAATTGTGTTGATCCCCAGTTTTCCTACTTATAAACTGGGAACTTTAGCAACAATACTTTTCTCATACGGTTGTTTTGAGGAATAAATGGGATCATGTAAGGTACCTGGCATAAAGCACTGAATAAATGATAGTTAGTATCACTACCTGTGTGACTTTTAGAGTTCTAGTTATTATTCCCACCATATAGACGAGGAAGCAGAAAATAAGAGCTTAGCCCACATGTCAAGGTTGCACAGCTAGTTTGCTGCAGATTAGGGGTTTTATCTATTTTTATTCCAACTCTACTGCTCTATTTACTAAAAGATGTTCTCAAAATAATTCCTGATTTCTTACATGCACTATTTTTTTTTCACCCTTCCAGTGTAAGATAAAAAATTCATGTATTGGTGTACTTACATAGCTCTTTGACATAGCTGACAAAGATCTCGACAGATAAATTGGTTGTGAACCTTTCTTGTGGAGACCTTTTTGAGTAAACTTTTCCCACAGTTCGTCCATCAGCTGCTTAGAAATGGACATTAAGGTCAAGGTCACAGTCAGCTTGCTCCATTGCTTCCCAGGTTGATGACAGTTGCAACTTACTAGGTAGAACTCATAAACTGCTGACATTCAATTGTTCCTGCCTTACAAAAATTGCATTTTCTAGCCTGATAATTATTTTTATTTTTACAAATAAGGAAAACTGGCTGAAAAAAATGTCAGTAATTTGCCCAAAGACAAATAGCTAATAGGTAATAGAACTGAGATTCAAATCTAAATAGGCCTGACTAGGCTAACCATGGTTAGTTGCTATGCTTGGCCTGGAGGCTGGACACCCTGTGACCAAACCCTTAAGGGTGTCATAGGGGAGGGGTGGAGTGGCCAGTCTCAGCAGAAGAATATCACTGACACTTTGATGACCACAGCCATCACTGCAAAAGAAAATCAAACATCTTGCCTGACAGCCTGTTCATTGAAAATGTCATGCTAATGTAACTGTATTTTAAGCCACTTGTTCATTACCTGCCATCGCAGAATTAACGGAGAAGCCTAAAGCTTTTGCAACTTGGAGTTTGTTATTTAAGCATTTTAATTTAAGCATGTTATTTAAGCATTTTGATTCCTTTTGCATTTCTCGGAAAACCTTAATCCAATCTTTATATCCTTACTGGAATTTCCTTCTGAATTTCCTGCTTTGTGGCAAGGAATACCTACCGCTCTCTAGGAGTAAGGCTGTCGGCCCGTGAGATAAATGGTTGGTTGATTTATCCTTTTAAAAATGAAACTTCCTCTAGGTGTCTTGTGAATATGAGTGCTTTTACAAACCGAACATCAGCAATCATCTTTTATTTGTCTAGAAAGATGAAGTTGATCATTTGTCCTACAATCGTATGTCCTAACCTAGCTGAATGACTTTCCCAGACTAAGAAGATGTTCGGCTGTCTCCAAAAGAGTGGTTTTTATACAAAATGGAAATATCCCTTGTTGCCAGCCAAAATCTTGGCCTTCTCTGCCTACCAAAGCCGAATGAAAAATACAGAGTTTGGAGGAAATCGTAAGGTAGCTTTTATTCTCAGCCAGCAGAGAGGGGAACACAGTAAGCTCATGCCTCAAGAACTGTGCCCTTGCTCCATGAAGAGTCTAGGGGCTTATATAAGGCAAGGGATCGAAGTCGGAGTCGGTGATGAGGAACGAAGGTGATAGGATCCTGATTTCTTCCTCTTGCATTGTTTCAAAGACAGAATAAACCGGCACCCGTAATCCAGTAATGGAGTCCGGTAGTTCCGTGGCTCTGTGGTCTTCTTTCTGATATGTAACTACAAGGGGAAGGGTGTTGTCAGGGTAGACACCAGATAGGGGGTGTATTTAGCAGAGAGTCAAAGGAGAAAATGTGAATTGTAGCTCCTGCAGAGTTAGGGGCAGAAAAGCAAACTTAGTTACAGACGTGCAGAGTTAGGAGCAGTAAAGGTAATAAAAAACTAGGAAATGTTCAGGACTGCTCACTGTTCTCTTTATCTTCTTTCTGTCAGGAAAGGGAAAGAGAAAAATTCGTTCCTCTATTTTCCTTTTCACTGCAACACCCTCAGGCAGTTGCCAACCCAAAGATAGTGCTGACTAAAAAAATGCACAATGCGAGAGTGGCAAGTTAAACTTTATTGGGGGCTAAATGAGGACTGCAGCCCAGGAGACGGCGTTTCAGATAGCTCTGAGAAACTGCTCTGAGGAGGTGCAGGGGGCAGCTAGGGTACTTAGGAGTTTTGCAACCAAGGGCAGGTAGTCAGAATGTCAAAAAAATTGTTGTTTCATTTAAAGAAAACTAGATATCCTGTTATAGAATTTAGCACTTTTCTGTGGATGGAAAGATGCAAGAGGCTGGGCTCACCTTTGATATGCACCTCAGCTCTCTGGGGCCAGTACCTGTGTTTTTACATCCTGAGTTCCCTCAAGGCTCATGTAGGAACAGTCTGATGGCTGCTAGATGGCAGGTATTCATTGCTTCCTGAGTTTCCTCCGGACTTATCTCATGAACTGGCTTCTGTTGGAGGGCTACAATAGTTGATGACTGTGACATCCTTTGTTTACTGATGTGGCAGAAAATATTCCATTTCTCAGTAGTTCTTTCTAACATAGGCAATGTCAACATGGTCAGACAGCTTATTTAAATTTTTTTCATGAGCAATGAATTGATTCTTTTATAGGATATCAAACAGTTGGATGAGCTGGTATTTTTTTTCTTAGAAACGCATCTATTTTTAAACTCAATTTAATGATTCTTGTATCTTTCAGGCAGGCCCATCCTCTTTATATGTTTTACTAAACAAACAGCAAACTTGTTTCAATAGGGACTATACAGGAAATGGGAATCTCATGAAAATACCAAGTGGGGTGTGTAACTGAGTCAGCTGTTAGCGGGTTTCCGCTGTGGGTCTCTGCACTGTTGGAAGCTGTGATATGCATACAACGAGGAGCACTGAGAAAGAAAAAAACAGTTTTTAAATCAGCTGCAGTCTCTCAGGAGTCCATTTATCTGTGCCCCCATCGCTGCTCTGGGTGTTGGTTTTTTGTAGAGGCAGGATGTAAGTTTTCTGTATAAATAAAAATCTATTTTCTGCCTGAGAAATTCTGCTTTCCTCCAGCTGGTGGTGAAGACTCTTGTCCCTTCTGTGTGGCTCTAGGCCAGTGGCTGCTCTGTTGTCTTAAGAATTGCTCCAGGCTCGATCTTCTCTGGCTGAGAGTATGTGCAGACAAGACCCGTGTGTCCCTCGTGTGGATGTGATTCTGTACAGCTGAATCCATCCCAGTTTACCACCCCAGAGCAAATGGAGACTATTAATATTTTAATGAATTACCTTAGGGGGATCATGGGGGAAAAAAAAGAAAAGAACAGTAAGAGCACCAGCTTCCCTCTGGGACTAAAACCAGGAGCATTTCGTCCATTGCCAGTCCTGCTCCCTGAGCTGTTTTCCTTGTTACATCTCAGCTCTGTCATCTTTGGTTGTTTTCAGCATTTGTGTGCCCAAAGTAACAGACACATTCTTGGCCTTTTTTCTTTCAGTTTTGAAATTCTCTAGTTCGGTGTTGGGGAAAAATGATTTCTAGGCAATATTTGCAACTATTTAGAACCATTTGCAAGAAGGGAGAAAAGCATAGTCAACCCACCAATAAGCTAAAGTCATCTCTTGTTTCCCAGTGAAATAAAAGCTATTTCCAAATGTGATTTCACTCTGACCTCGGTTGTGACACAGCCTTCAACCCTGTATTCCGCGGAACACCGGTCAGGATGATCTCTTTTCAAAAGATCTCAAAGGACAAAGGGACAGAAATAGCAGTGTGGTTTTCTGTTTCGATGTTGGTGGTACTTGTGCATGATTTTAAGTCTGGCTTCCTGGTTTGGTTCTGCTTCTGGGTTTTCAGTACAGGAGATCATTCCTGCTCAAGGCATTTTGGAAAGTGAAAGGAACCACTAGATGGCAGAAGTGCACTGCCTAAAATCAGAGTGGCCATCGCCGCAGCATACCCCTGGATGCTGGCGGGCAGGGGGTGGGGAGGAAGGTGCACTGATTATTGACCCATGGACCCCCATCTCCCCCTTCTCTCCTCCGACTCTAACTGCAGTCCTGGGTGCTATTCTCCTATAGCTTGTCAAACACACTATTGGGATGGATGGCTCTGAGACCGTCCTCTGCAAGCAGATCTGCTAGACAACACTGCAGCTTTAGTTTAAGGTGGCCTGAAAGTCTTGATAACGTTCCTCAGCATCCCCAGCAGTGTGGTCCTGGCAACTGTTTGGAAAAGGTCCTAAAAATGCCTGGGATGAGAACTCTTAGCTTCTTCTGGGAAGAATGCAACAGATCGATAAGGCTTAATTCGAAGAAATAACTTGTTCTTTGCCACCATTCATTTTTCTCCTTCCTTAAATGCATAATTAATTCCTACCATGAGCTAGGCACTAAGGATGCGAGCCTGAGTGCTCTGTCTCATTCGATTCCTTTGTGACCCACCACCATGGACTGTAGCCTGCCAGGCTTCTCTGTCCGTGGTATTATCTAGGCAAGAATACTGGAATGGTTTGTCATTTCCTCCTCCAGGGGATCTTCCACACCTAGGGATTGAACCTGCATCTCCTGCACTGGCAGGTGGATTCTTTACCACTGAGCCACCTGGGAAGCCCCAGGCACTAAAGATACAACTGTAAGTAAGATAAAGTCAGGTTAGGCAAGAAACCTGTAGTGCAGTTATGAGAGACACCTAGGCAGTTAATAGGCGATTAAGACAGGTGACAGTTGCTACAATAAGAATGAACACAGGACGCTTCAGCATTTTCTGCTGGGAGTGAAGACTAAGGGAAGATCTCAATTAGGAATGAGCCAGGGGGAGCCAGGGGGAGTCTAAACTAGAGAAAAGAGGGTGCTAACCCAACTACTATGGGAGGCAGAGCTGTCACTTGGCCCCTTAAGAAGCTGTCTGGCTGAAATTTAGAGTGGATGCTGACAGTGGAGGAATAAGGCAAGCATGTACCAGATAAAGAAGGGTCTTGTGTGCCCTACCAAGGAATTTACATCAATGAGAAGCCATGAAAAATTGTTAAAAGGCAGTATCTTGATCACATATGCTCTTAGATGGGTCATTCTGGTGGCATTTAGAAAATGGATAGGAGGGAGGCAAAGGAGAGCAAGTTAAGGTGAGCATTTCTGATAGTCACAAGGTATAGAGGAGAGAGTGAATGGTTAGCATTATTAGGAGGGTAGAAAAGATGTCTGCGGGTTTACTATGTGTAGGGGGCAGGGAGCAGTGGAGGGATCAATAATAATCCCTTAGCCTTTCTCTGGGGTAACTTCAGAGACTGTGTCACCATTAGTCAATTGTAGTACTGGGCATAAAGTTCATACTAAACCCCAACAATGTGCAAAGAATAGCATGAAACTATATTTAGTATCCATTGATCAGTTCATTTATTCAAACAATATTTGTGGCTCATCCAGTCTACATAAGGGATTACGCCATGTCTTATGTATATCAGCATGAACAAAAGTGATATTTTCCAATCTTAAATTTAGAGAACACTTTTTTCCTTCTGAAAGTGTTTTTCCTGTCGTGTTTATTGCTACTATTCTACTCTTTGGATACAAATTGTGTTAGTTTAACAATCATTATTATGTAACTCTCGTTGCTTTACCTAGACTAAAAACTGCTTGGAGGCAAGTCAGCAACCAAATCCCCACACACAAAAAAAAATATTGAAAATTTGCGTGAAATGAAGTAATGTAGCTTTAATTCCTAAAGCTATTTTTGACACACAGCTTGGAACACTCCTGCCATTAGTATCATCGTGGAAAAGGTGTCATGAGAATATTTGCTGAGCTCCTGTGTGTCAGCACTGTGACACAGGTTCACACAACAGGCACAGACATTCTCCGGAGCTTGAGATCTCATGAGGACAACAGACTGTGAGTGAGAAAACACACGGGCAGTGTATTCCTGTAATAATATGAACCTGTGAGAACTCTCCGAGCTTTGTCTCCCTTGTGATAACACATTTCTGGAGGAAATGTGCAGTTACACTTAGGAGACAGGGAAAAACTGACTGGATTCTGAGGCCCTCACTCCATTGCCTTGGTCACTGTTACTGAGCTAAATTTTTGGCTGAATTCATGGTCAAACGGAATAAACAGCTAATAAGAAGAGACAGGGAATCTTCTAAGTCTTTAGAAAGAGCCTCTGCACCAGAAATGGCAGAGATGCTAGGCTGCATCTCGTGTATCAATTCAAGCTGGAAGTGGCTGCCTGGAGGGCCCCGCTGAGCAGGCTTTCAGGGGAAAGGGGTTGTTTTCAAATGAACGCTTGCTCAGGAAGGGAGGGTGGCCACACACGGTGTCTATTGGTGCGTCCCTCATGGCTTAATCAATAATATTGACATATCTCGAGAAAGAAGGCACAGAGAGATTAGAATGTGCCGTGTAGAAACACGGGGTTCAGAGAAGGAGCTTTGGGTAGAAACTGCTCATTTCAGAATCTGGGAGACTCAGATGGTCAGAGTGAAGGCTGTAAGGGTCAGTCATATTTGATTAGCCTTCATCATGGCACTGAGACCCTAGAGAGTCTGTTTTTCTTTGCTCAAATACTGTGCTCAGAAGGGCCTTTGGATTCATCTGTCAGTCTCGCCAATACCAGAAAGGAAGATAGTCCATAAGAAGTTTAGGATTAATTTTTTTGTTGTTTAGTTGATAAGGTATGTCTGACTCTTTTGCCACCCCATGAACTGTCGCTAACCAGGCTCTACTGTCCAAGTGGGTTGCCACTTCCTTTTCCAGGGGATCTTCCCAATCCAGGGATGAAACCTGAGTCTCCTGCATTGGCAGGCGGATTCTTTACCACTGAGCAACCAGGGCATTATTAGAAACAGCTAAGATCTGCTCTCTGGAGTTGTAGCCCTCTCTGGGCCTGAGGGTTAGGCCCCTGGTTATAGTAAATTCATTCTAAGGTTATGTTCTCCTAAGGTTTGTTGGCCAGCTTGGTATGGCCACATGCATTACCTGGAAAATGCCTTTCTTTTGACTTTGGTGAAACCCACATAAAGTTTTATCAGTTAGCCAAATCAGCTAATTTGTAAAACTTATATAACCCGTGCAGAAAACTGATAATAACAATAAATTATTCAAGAAACTCATAGTTCTATTTTGAACCAATATACTCTTTAAAAATAAATGTGACAATTAAAGCATATATAAATTCAGTTTCAATGATTTTTGGCAAGGAAGTACTGTTTTCTTCCCACTGGCATCTTCCCCTGATCTACTTGCAAGTTTTACAGAAATTTTTGTTTTTGAATGTGTTTAAATGCAAATTTTAAGTTTACCCACACATTCTGTTAATGATGTGAGAGTTCTAATGTATTTTATTTCTGGCTTAAAAGATGAAGCAAAATGCAAATTTGAAGAACACTGAAGGAGTTTTCTTTCTGCCTTTTTAAATGCCTTCAACAAGTGCTACCCTTCAGGTTAAATACTCAGAAAAAAAATGCCTAATAACAATTACTGCTAGGCCTTGACAGCTGGCATTGTATTTCTTGCAAGTGAATATCTCGGGGTTGAGTCACAGAACTATTTGCCACATAAAAGTGCATGGATACTAACTTCCTCCAAGGGAAAGGAAGGCTTGAAAACACTGTGGAGTCTGTAAAGCCCTCATGGCCCAGTGGCTCAGCAGTCTGAGAAGTTCACTTGGAAGCAGTGCTCGGATGGGAAAGACTGGGAAGAGGAACACAGTTGGCAGAAGGCCAGAGACAGAGCAGAAAAGAAAAAAAAGTCATAATCTGAATTTTAGCTGTAGCAGAGTGGTGACTGACTTAGACATTATGGAATATTTGACAGGAAAATCAAAACTTTAAGCACTGGGCTAAGAGACTGAATCAAAATGTTAAGATTTTTTTTTTTTAAAACAGAAGCCAAGTTACTCACATAGAACATATTGTTTCCCCTGAGACAGATTTAATAGCCACAATTTCCTGCCATCCCAACGTGGAAGCTTGAGACTTCACCACTTTTCCTTCAAGAAGTGGAGTCAAAGTCCCTCTCACGTGGACTCTGGGCTTGACCATGTAACATGTTTTGGCAAAAGGGATTTCATACAAGGATGCGCTTTGGAAATATTATATGCAGTTTCTCTGCCTCTCTGGAAACACCACTCAAGACGTGATACAGCTTGTAAAGAAGAGGCTATTATTAGTTTCCTATTGCTGTTCTAACAGAGTACCACAAACTCAGTGATCTAAAAGACCCCACAAATCTATTGTCTTATAATTTTCAAGGCCAGAAATCTATCATGGGTCAGCAGGGTTGAATTCCTCCTGGAGTATCTATGGGAGAATTCATCTCCTTGCCTTTTCCAGTTTTTAGAACCCATCTGCATCCCATGGCTGGTTAACCTCTTCCTTGCATCCCTGTGACCACTCTATCTTTGTCACATCTCCTCTGACTCTCCTGCCCCCCTTCTTAAAATAACTCTTATAATTAGATTGGGCCCACAAGCAGAATCCAGGATAATCTTCCCATCTCAAGATCTTTATCTTAATCACATCTGCAAAATCCCCTTTCTCCTGGAAGGTAACATATCCATATTCACAGGTTTTGAGGATTAGAATTTAGATGTCTTTTGGGGACCATTATTCTGTCTACCACAAAAGCCAAGTACAGGAGAACCAAGGAGCTCCATCCCACAGCCAGCACCAAAGAACCAGGTATGGGAATGAGGCCCTCCTGGCTCTTCTAGTGCAGCCCAGAAAGCAGGCATGTCAATGAACCCAGCTGAGATCAGCAAAAGAATTACAAGAAATGATATGCCATTGATTTTTACAATATATATATATATATATGTATTTGGTAGTGCTGGGTCTTAGTTGTGGTATGCAGGATCTCTTAGTAGAAGCATGTGAAATCTAGTTCCCTGGCCAGGGATAGAACTCAGGCCCCTTGCTTTGGGAGCATGGAGTCTTAACCACTGGACCACCAGGGAAGTCCCTTTTATTGATTTTTAACTCGAGTTTTTGGGTGGTGGGCTATGAAGACCTCAAATCCTAAATTAAATAATTTATTTTCACAGTAATTTAAATCAACCTTCTGGAATTGAGGCATTTTACCTCTGTACTGACAAGGGTGAAGTTTGAAAGAGGGAAAATCACTTTATGACTTCCACAAATAGCTCCCTTCCTCATGGTATGAGAACTCTTAGCCGTTGTATTTTCCAACCTATTTCTGAATACCATCAGATGTCAAAAATGAAAAGGATTTTTTAATTCAGCATCCTGATTGATTCCCTAATGTGTGTCTGATTCTTTTCTCCTTTTTTGACATAGTTTAACATGCCAAAAGGTGTTTTTGATCCTTATCAGTACCATTAGCAATTGTTTCAGTTTTCCAGTTTCTGAAATCACAAATGCTTGAAAATATCCCCTTATTCATCTCAAATCTTGGACTCATAGAAGTCTATAGTACAGGCTCCTTGGTGTTTTTATGGACCGAGGTATTTACTGACTACTCTGTTCCAATTAAATCATCTATCTGAAATTTGATAAGCACTAACCTCCACATTGGGCTCTATGGAATGCCATACAAGTTAAATTAAAGAGACAGAACTACCACTCTCCAAGACATTCCATAAAATTTAATTCAACAGACTCATGAGGGGAGTGATAAAAGGTCTCTTTGGTCCTTGATTAGCTCAAATGTGAAACACTTGATTTGCAGCTCAAGTTCCTGACCTTGAATATTATTATTTTGCCTTCTATGTCATCTCCTTTTTAGAACTTTATGCTGAATGTCAATCCCATTGTCTTGGAAACTAGGCAAAGCTGAACTGATCACTCAGTTACATTTCCTGTTGTAAGGTGTGAAGATGATAAACAAATGCAAGAGTACATGTCCTAGATTCCAGTTTCTTTGGTGGGTGTAGGCAGATCAGTTCTTCTAGCTTTATATCATACCTCCTAAGTGAAAGTGGAGAGTGAAAAAGTTGGCTTAAAGCTCAACATTCAGAAAACAAAGATCATGGCATCCGATCCCATCACTTCATGGGAAATAGATGGGGAAACAATGGAAACAGTGTCAGACTTTATTTTTTTGGGCTCCAAAATTACTGCAGATGGTGACTGCAGCCATGAAATTAAAAGACACTTACTCCTTGGAAGGAAAGTTATGACCAACCTAGATAGCATATTCAAAAGCAGAGACATTACTTTGCCAACAAAGGTTCGTCTAGTCAAGGCTATGGTTTTTCCTGTGGTCATGTATGGATGTGAGAGTTGGACTGTGAAGAAGGCTGAGTGCCAAAGAATTGATGCTTTTGAACTGTGGTGTTGGAGAAGACTCTTGAGAGTCCCTTGGACTGCAAGGAGATCCAACCAGGCCATTCTGAAGGAGATCAGCCCTGGGATTTCTTTGGAAGGAATGATGCTAAAGCTGAAACTCCAGTACTTTGGGCACCTCATGCGAAGAGTTGACTCATTGGAAAAGACTCTGATGCTGGGAGGGATTGGGGGCAGGAGGAGAAGGGGATGACAGAGGATGAGATGGTTAGATGGCATCACCGACTTGATGCACATGAGTTTGGGTGAACTCTGGGAGTTGGTGATGGACAGGGAGGCCTGGCGTGCTGCAATTCATGGGGTCGCAAAGAGTGGGACACGACTGAGTGACTGAACTGAACTGAACAGGTAGACATTGTTTTTGTAATAAAAACAATAATGACTTAAGTATATATTATCCAGCTAAAGAGATAAAATAGAAATCATTTCTCATGGTTTTTATTCATTCTTTGTACTGCTTGCCACTTCACATTGAATAGAGGTTTTTGTTTTTTTTTCACCTAAGTATATTATTGCCTAACATTATCTTACTGTCTGTGAAGATTAATCAAAGTTTGGTGGACAGTGGCTGTGTGATTGAAGGATGTTGTATTCTGTGACAAGGGAAATGCTATACTGAGATGTTCACAAAATGCTAAGCGAATGAAGAAAAGGAGATAATTAATTTTGAGTGGAGGAAACAGATCAGGCTTCTGAGGGGAGGTGACATATGAGTTGAGCTTGTCAATGGCAGAGCTAGAATTTTAACACTTCTGACCACTCCACCCCACCCAAAAAACCCTCAAGATCTTAACCCTGCCTGTACTGTCTCCACAGCCACTCTACCACCCTCCGCATCCCCCCTGCCAACTGCCCAACCAGATCTACTGTCTCTAATCTGATGTCTGCACATCAGAACCAGCTTCATTCTTGTTGCCTTCATGACTATGGCAGGTAGGATAACACTAATATTTTAACATTAGCAGTAAAACTAATACCCAGCACTAATTAAGCACTCCCTCGATGTTAGGTCCTTTATTAATAGGGAGAGCTAATAATTTATCACCAACCAGAGACATCTTTTTTTAAAACAATTCTCCTGGAATATTGTTGATATATACAATAACCTATGTATGTTAGAATATAGAATTTAGTAAATTTTGATTTATGTATTCACCCTTGAAGCAATTAACCACAATCAAAGTGATACTATTACCCCTGAAAATTTTCTCATGCTTTTTTATAATCCCCACCCACCACTCACTTCTGTCTCCAGGCAACCCCTCATCTGCTTTCTGTCGCTAGGGGTTAGTTTTCATTTTTGAGAGTTTTATATTGATGGAATTATGCAGTGTTTACTGGTTTTTGTCAGGCTTTGTTTATTCACTCCAAGTTGTTGTGGGTACCGATAGTTTCTTCCTGTATGTTGCTAGATAGTATTGTATTGCTTGAGTATGCCACAGTTAATTCATCTATTCACCTGTTGATAGGCATTTGAGCTATTGTCAGTTCTTGAATATTGACAATAAGGCTACTATGAATATTTATGTTAAAAAAGTGTATTTTTTAAAGCATCCAGGTTTTATAAGCAGAAAAGGCTAGACTCTTTTTAGACCCTTGCGTCCATCATTTCCATCTTTCTCTGGGTCTTAGCAGATGCCATTTTCCAGGCCTAGAATGCTCTTCTCTGAGTGCCTCCTCAGCCCCCCAACTTTCATGTGAGCAGTGCCATTTCACTTTTCCTGTCTCTACAAAAGCCTCACTTCTTTCTAGAATAACTCCCCTGATTTTCTGTCATCAGTGAGTTGGGTACCACTGTATATATCCTCTCATAGATACATTTTGTATCTTCCCCCATTATAGGACTTATCACCAGGTATTTTAACTGCTTCTTTACATATCAAAGTTTCTCTAGAATTAACATTGTCTGGCTAAATACATGTTAAATGATTGAATAAATAAATCAATGAATAGTAAAGAGATCAAAGTAAGCACAGCAGGGAATTAGTCGTCTATAATTAGATTGTGGTGACATTGCACAACTCTGAATATACTAAAAATCATTGAATTGTACATGGCAAGTGAGTGAGTTATGGTATATGAACTATATCTCAATAACTCTATTTATAAAAAGGGAATTGACAGATAGGAAGTCATCCTGATGGAAAATACATTAAAGTGGAAGTCGCTCAGTCGTGTCTGACTCTGTGACCCCATGGACTATACAGTCCATGGGATTCTCCAGGCCAGAATACTGGAGTGGTTAGCTGTTCCCTTCTCCTAGGGGTCTTCCCAACCCAGGATTTGAACCCAGATCTCCCTCTTTGCAGGTGGATTCTTTACCAACTGAGCCTCCAAGGAAGCCCAAGAACATTGAAGTGGGTAGCCTATTCCTTCTCCAGTGGATCTTCCTGACCCAGGAATCAAACTGGGGTCTCCTGCATTGCAGGCAGATTCTTTTTCAGCTGAGCTACCAGGGAAGCCCATATTATATTAAGGAGTGACCAAAAATGAGGCTGGGAAGAATTCTTACCTTTTCAGTGTCAACTGTAAATGTCCTAGAAGACTGAATGATCAAAACTCAACTTACCACCAGGTTTTTAACCCCAATATTCTTTTCTTATTTGATTCACTTATTTACTTATTCATTTTTGCTAGCAAGTTTCAAAGTATGTTAAAGTTAGTTTTCTAACAGCTATTGTGTTAACTGTCCCATGGTGAGTAGTAATCTAATCTAGAATGGATAGCATAATAAACTAGGAGCAAGGAGGAACTCATTCTATACTTGGAACCATCCCTCTCCAGGAGACTTGATGCAAATCAGGACCCGTATTTCCTGTCATGAAGGATGAGTGAGGCTTTACCATGATGATAAAATTGAGAAGTGCATTTGAAGCTGAGCTATAATCTACACACACACACACACACACGCACGCACGCGTGCACAAAGGCAGGAGGACATTAACCATCAAGGTAATCACTGGAGGATTTGTCCTGTGGTGTTCATCTGCAGGGTGAGGGTGGGTAGGGGCAGGAATATAAGACTAGAGAGGTGAGTTGGTATAAATCTCTTTGCCCTGGAAAGAGTTTCGAATTTCATTCCATGGTCAAGGCAGAACCAACATTTTAAAAATTAGCTTTGTAAGGAGAAATGAAGGACCGAATGGATCATTGTGAGGGTAAATGCAATCACAGCTATGAAAGAATTTGGCACCCCTGGGAAGAGAATGCAGTATAAATCAAAATCTCCTTCACTCAACTAACTTGAGCATAGCATTAACTTAGCCTCTCATTTGGATTCAGGCTTTCTTATGCCCACCTCTGTTCTCTCTCCTGCCTTCCCTGAAACCCTCTGGTTCCAAGCATAGTTTTGAATGTGTGTTCAGGGGTCTTATTTTGTGTGTTCGGGATCAAGAAGAGATGTATACTCTGGCTCTTGTTTTTTGAGGACTATCTTTTATCATTATCTTTTATCTTTTATCAGAAATTCCACCTTGAATTGAAGGTATCCGAAACAGTCAGTCTTGGAGGGAACAATGTTTTTACCACCCTGATTTTCTTTTTTTAATCTATTTGAGCCTGTTTGACTTTTATCCGTAACTATTTATTGATTTCAGTGCTTTGTAAGAAAGAAATTTATACCTGTCAGTAGGTTATGTGTGAGACAGTGTATGTGTGTGAATTTACGTACGTGTGGGTAGGTGGAGGGTTGTATTCAGTTTTTATTACTCCCTAACACATGTCCACAATCTTAATGATTTCAAATAACACTCCTTGGTATACATATGTATATACTTGTGGCTGATTCATGTTGATGTGTGGCAGAAACCGATACAGTGTAAAGCAATTATCCTCCAATTAAAAATAAATAATTTTTTTAAAAATCACCCATTTATTGGCTCACAGTTGTGAAGGTCAGAAGTCTGGGCTGACTAAGCTAGGTTCTCTGGTTAGGATTTAGTAAGACTGAGTTCAGAGTATTCCAATGGGCCAGGCTCTTACCTGAAGGCTCTGGGGAGAAATCCACTTCCAAATTCATTTAGGTTGTTGACAGATTTCAGAACAAAGACATTCTCTTATATAACTGCTGTGCAGTTATCAAAATCAGGAAATTAAATGTTGATCAAAATGTTATGACATTTTGATAGTCAAATTATTTCCTTTCTGCCGATAAGTCTATTATAACTATCTTCTTCTGCTTCAGGATCCTACTGAGAATCAGACATTGCATGTGGTTGTCATGTCCTGTAGTTTCCTTTCATCTGTATTATTATTTCCTCAATTTATCTTTATCTTTTTTTTTTTTAAGGCTTTACAGATTTTGAGGTTGCAGCATTCTCTCTAAGGTAATAATTCTTGGGCATAAGATCTATCGTTATCTTAGTTTTTAAATTTATTTATTTATTTATTTTTGGCCATGCCACATGGTATGTGGGATCTTGGTTCCCTGACAAGGGATCTAACTTGTACAGCTTGCATTGGAAGCTCAAAGTCTTAACCACTGGACCACCAGGGAAGTCTCTCTCTTGACACTGACATCTTTTAAAGACCACTTTATAGAATGCTTCTCAGTTTGGATTTTTCTGATTTTTTTCTTGATTAAATTCAGGTTAAGTACTTTTAGCAGAAATAGGAGACATGCAATATAATCATATCAGAAGACCTGTGACACTAGTTCCTCCCCATGTTAGTGAGGTTTGCTTTGATCGCCTGCCGACAGTGGTGTCTTCCATGTTTCTCCACTGCAAAGTGTCTGCCTTCCTCTTTCTAAGTAATTTGTGGGGAGTTTTTTTGATTTTTATATATATCTGTTCCTCATCAAACAAATTTTAGTATCCAATGATGACTTTTTTAAGTCATTCATTTTCTATTTGTTAGTTAGCATTCTACTGTAAAAAAACTGAGTTATTTATTTGTATTACTATGAAATTATATTCTTTTTATTCAATGTATTAATACTATAAACTGTTTACAGCCTTATTTATGTTGAGGCTCAGTTTGACTCGGGTTTGGCCAGTGGAGTCCTTTCAAGCTCACTCCCATGTTCTGTTTACACATTCTCATCATCTTCTGTATTTTTAGGTGTGGAAAAATATTCCAGGCTTGTCTTGCACTTGAGCCCTGGAATCCACCTTTTCTCCAAGGAGACTTGTTACTTTTTAGAGGAGAATGTAATTAGAAACCAGTCACTAGGTACACTTATTGCTTCTGGAGAGTTATTACTTTTGTGACTTCTCAGTAGAGAGCTAGGATATAATATACAAATACACACATGTATTTCTTTGTTTCAACATCTAGTAGCTTTGTTTAATTTTAGAAAATGGGTGGATATTTATTTCCACTTTGCAGAAAAATAATATTTAGAACCATTTACTTCATGCTGAAATAACTTTATTCAGCAATAATAACTAAATCTATTTTTTTAATAGACTATTTTTTTAGAGATTTACAGAAAACTAAGATTTGGGAAGATAGTACAGAGTTCCCTTGTGTTCCATGCCCATTTTCCCTATTATTAACATCTTACATTACTGTAGTGCATGCTCCAATTAATGAACTAACGTGGATACATCATTGCTAATTAAAATTAGTAGTTTATTCAGATTTCCTTAGCTTTACCTAGTGTTCTTTTTATGTTTTAGAGTCCCATCCAAAATACCGTATTACATTTTAGTTATCATGTTGTTTTATGCTCCTCTTGACTTTGGTGGTTTCTCAAACTTTTCTTTTTGACTTTTTTTACGATCTTGACAGTTTTGAGGTCGACTAGTCTAGTATTTCATAGGATGCTCTATTAGCACTTGTCTTTTTACCTTATGGATAGACTTGGATTGCATGTGTTTTTAGAGAATGACCTCAGAGGTCCATTTTCATCATATCATATTAAGGGTACATACTAGAAATATAATTTTTCACTGTTGATGTTGACCTTGATTACCTTGCAGAAAAAGGTTATACCATGATCACCCAGACTTTCTCCCTTCTGCAGATTAGGGAGAAGTAGTCTGTGCAAGTTAGGGATTTCACTGAGCTAGTAAGGGAGCCAGAGATTGGAAGTGCCAGTTTCTGAAGTGGCTAGAATTTGTAGGACAGGATACCTGATAAGAGGGAGCTGCAAGGAAATTGGGGTGGGAGAGTGTATTTCCCTACTCATGAGGATTGCAATACTACACTACTAGTTACTCAATTTAAAAAAAACACTCAAAACACAGAGGTATTACATATATTATATTTATTATTGATCTTAATTTCCTAATTTGTAGCCCCATTTGTTGTGAGAGCAAATTAGTACAGCTACTCTATTATGCCTGGAAGGAGAGATACCCAAAAATTCACTAAAGCACATCAATAAAAATTCCATAGACTGTACTATAGTCAGTTATTCTGTAACTTGTGTTTTCTTTAAAAAAAAAAACAAAAACTTTTTCCAGCTTTCTTGAGGTATGATTCACAGACATTGTACATATTTAAGGTATACAGGGTGATTTTTTTGATATATATATGCATTGTAAAATGTTTTCCCCAATTAAGTTAATTATGTAAGTTGTGTTTGACAGATAAATTGCAAAAAAATTTTTTTTCTACTGCTGAATTACCTGAATATCCTCAGATAAGGTTTCCAATCCTTTCAGATAACTAAAATTCTGACCAAAGACAGAAAAATAGAAAGATGTATGGTGAGAAAGGAAATGGAGTTTGTTTAACACAGTGGCACTTTGTACTTTCCAAGTCCTTTCACACGCTTCTCTGTAAGCACTCTGTTGGTTACAAGTGACAGAAATCTAACCCAAAGTGAATTAAGCATAAAGAAGAATTTATTGGATTGTGTAACCGACATCCCAGGGTATCTGGCTTTGGTTATACTATTGGGAATCTGTCCCTCTCTATTTCTCAGCTCTCACTTCTCTTGTTGGCTTTTTAGCTGACAGTTTGACACAAGCAGCTCCTGGCTTATATCCTGCCAACTTAGCAAACCCAGCCAAAGAGAGTCCTCAGCCAACAAATAGTTATTGAGAGCCTGATATATATATGAAATAGGAGATACATGCAGTGATCAACTAGATAATTAATGTTCTTGCCCTCAGAGAGCTTACATTCTGATCCTATGAGAGAGAATAAATAAAGTAAACAAACAAAATCATCTGGGCTCTGGTCATTAATATGAAAAAATAATACACGGTAACGTGGTAGAGGGCTTCCCAGATGACTCAGTGGTTAAAGAATCCACCTGAATGCAGGATACGAAGGAAACGTGGGTTTGATTCCTAGATCAGAAAGATCCTCTGGGGGAGGCCATGACAACCTACTTCAGTACTCTTGTCTAGAATCCCATGGACAGAGGAGCCTGGTGGGCTACAATCCATAGGGTTGCAAAGAGGCAAACACACTGAAGTGACTGAGTGAGTGAGCAAATGTGGTAGAACATAAATATGGTGGCTATTTTTGTTTCATTATCCTGGGATTCCTATCATCTTAAGGGGCATTTGACTTAAGACAAGAACTATTATGAGAAAAGGCAACCAGGTGATCTAGGGAAAGAATATTGCATGGAGAAAGAAGAGTAGATGCACAGCTTCTAAAATGGAAATCGGTGGGGCCTGTTCTAATTAAAGTGAAATGAATGTAAAGAAATAGCAGACGATCAGATACATGAGATAGGCAGGAATTAGATTGCAGGGGCTTTATAGGCCATGGTAGGTGTTTGGATGTAATCCTGGCTACAGTGAAATGAGGACAGCTAAGATATAGTGTGACCTTTTAGAAAGATCATTCTGGAGGCTGTGTAGAAAATTTGCCAACCATGAACCAAGACTGAGAGCGTTCATCTGGCCTGGATCACACGCCCCCCCTAAATCAGTTGATGTGGCCAGGGTGGCGCAGTGCCTTGTTTGTCCATCTCAGGATGTGCTAACTCCTGGGGTCATCTGAACTATATGAACTACAAGTAGAAAGGGGTTGCCCTCTCACTCTGAGGTGTTATTTCCAGAAGAAAGGTGAATGGCTAATTACGAATAGCAAAATACCTGTCTACTCCATTATCCAACGTATGCAAAGCATAGTTGCCATTACTGGAAAAGTCCTGGAGCCCTGCAGGGTTCTGGGACTGACTGCTCCTCAAGGCAGACTTTCTCACAAGCTTCCAGGGTAGCATCTGAACACTGGGCAGGAGTCTGAACTCTGAGCAAGGTCATTCAGGTCCTAAAATAATATGGGAATGTAAAATATGTCGTTAAAATTATGTTGTCTGATATTTTATTTTTGTAAAAGGTGGCCAAAGATCCCAGGAGAGGCCACATTCGGGGGAAAACACATGTTTGATACCATGTTCTAACACCAAGAGTAGAGGCTGAAATCTTTATATTTCTTTTACTCAAATAGTCTTTATAGGAAACCCGATAAGAAATTCGAGTGTGTCTTAGTCTCTAAGGATTCAGTTCCTGACTAACTTTAAGGAACTCAGATACAGTAAATCCCTAGTATCCTCTGGTATTCATCTGAGAATTCTTGAAGGAAGGAAACTGTAATACAGTGGTACTGCCAGTCGGGACACAAGATGTCCTTTACAGCAACTCTCAAAGCCTGGAGGAAAAAATTGTTAATGCTTCACTCACCAGGGGAAAGGGGTGGGGGAAATAAAAGGAGATTCCAGAAATTTCGGGTCATTGGATATCATCTCATCTCATCATTTCAGTTCCCAGGAAGGTGATTGAGGATTTAATTAAGTTTGGATAGTCGAATAAGTATAACCAGAAAGTTTCACTCGCAGAATTTCCATACAGCATTTGGATTTGTATAACAGAATCTGCCTTAAGGGAAAACCTGATTCCTGGCTGGGAACTTTTATAAAATTGGTCATAAAAATGTATATAAGAATGTTTGGTTTCTTTTATGTGGTCTCTGCTGCTGCAGATAAAGTCAGAGCTTGGATATTTCTCAACACTTTTTGTTTCTTAATAAACAAAGTGTTGGGGATGCCAGCGATCTGGGTTGTTACATTTGCTAAAGCTCCTTGTCTGTTACAAGCTTGCATTATCTAATGTCAAAACAGGTAGTCATCAATTATCCGCAAATATTTATTGAGTACAGATCCATGCAAAGCCTTGTGTGAGATACAAAGGCAGAAAGAAATCTGCTCCCAATCTTTAGGAAATCTAAATCATTTGGAAGCAAATATTTTTCTTGATTCTCTTCTCCCTTCAATAGCTATATGAAAAGGGTAGGAGTTACAGGGGTTTCTAAGTACACTAAAATGGCATAAACCCACATATTTCATGGGGTGGGGGGAGGTACATAACAAACCAGAATTACTGACAAAATGACTTTCCAGTATGTCCAATATACCAATGCACATTATAACTAAACCTAATGTAATAGTAACACCATAAATACTACCCTTAATTTTCTCCCGGAATCTATTTTATTCATTCATTTATTTAACAAATATTTACTTTATGTTCCTTAAAAAAATCTGGTGACAAACAGTGCATGTACTGCGTCCTGAGAGGAGAGAGTAGCAGGGGCGTTGGCAGTTACGTGGGTGTCACTGAGAAGCTGGAATGTGGTTTAGGTCTTAAAGAAATGAATAACCCTCTGATCTGAAAATAGAAAAAGGCTGAGTAACTGGCGCTGTGTCATCCTTGCTTTTTCTCCAGTTTCTACCTGCTCCTCCAGGGTTATCTCTTTTATTGGTACCATTTCAAATACTTTTTATATGTTCTCATGATGTCCTACTTTACATTCCTATATTCCGGGCCTCTCTCTGGAGCAGATTCATGTTCTCCTTCCCAGTGTACATTACTACCATAAAAATGTTAATAGAACAGCCATTATGGAAAACAGTTTGGAGGTTCTTCAAAAAATTAAAACTAGAACCATTGCGTGATCTAGCAATCTCTCTTCTGGGTATATATCCAAAGGAAATTAAATCAGTACTTCAGAGAGACATCTGGGCTCACATGTTCATTGCAGCATTATTCACAAAAATCAAAATATGGAAACAACGTGAGTGTCCATTGATGCATAAATGATTAAAGAAATTGTGGTAAATATTTTTAAAAAGGAGATTTTTCCCTTTGCAACAATGTAGATGAAACTAGAAGACATTATGCTAAATGAAATAAGCCAGAAACATAAAAGAAAATATATATATAATCTCATTTCTATATGAAATCTAAAAATGTCATTTGTATGTGGAATCACAGAATCGAGGAGTTGAATGGTGGTTACCAGGGGTGAGGAGGCAGGGGAGATGGGAAATGTGGCTCAAAGGGTACAAAGTTGCAGTTGCATAGGATAAGTAAGTTTTGGAGATCTAATATACAGCATGGTGACTCTTGTTAATAATATTATATCATCTATTGGAAATTTGCTAAGAGTAGATCTCAGGTGCTCTGACCACACACACACGCACACACACACACACACACACAACTGTGTACAGAGATTTAATTCACTGGACTATACTAATCTTTCACTATATATATGAAAACATCGTGTTATATACCTTAAAAATAAACAACTTTTATTTTAAAAGAGAAAAGAAAAAAATGACCCAATGTGTCCTTTCTCTTAGACTTGCATTTCCTTCTGTATTCCATATCTTGGCTGATGGTACCACCAGTCATTACCAAGCTACCAACCTCACAACCTCATTCTGGGTTCTTTATCTTCCTATACTTCCTTAACTTGCCCAGGTGGCACTAGAGGTGAAGAGCCCACCTACAAATTCAGGAGACACAGAGATGCAAGTTCAGGCCCTGGGTTAGGAAGATCCCCTGACAGGGCATGGCAACTCACTCCAGTATTCTTGTCTGGAGAATTCCATGGACAGAGGAGCCTGGCGGGCTGCAGCCCACAGACTAGCAAAGAGTTGGATGTGACTAAAGTGACTCACCATGCATGCACTTCCATAACTCATCACCATCCAAGTTTAGCAGTTTGACTTCCATTTGTTTCCCACAGTGTCCTTTGCATTTGGTATTTACTTGTATTGACACTCTAATCATGTAGTGTTACATATATGTATTAACATGTGTGTGTGAGTTCTGGGTAGCCTGTGGCTTCTTAATCTTTGATTCCATTCCCAGTGTCTAATGAAGACTCTTGAGAGTCCCTTGGACTGCAAGGAGATCAAACCAGTCAATCCTAAAGGAAATCAGTCCTGAATATTCATTTGAAGGACTGATGCTGAAGCTGAAGTTCCAATACTTTGGCCACCTGATGGGAAGAACTGACTCATTGGAAAAGACCCTGATGCTGGGAAAGATTGAAGGTGGGAGGAGAAGGGGACGACAGAGGATGAGATGGTTGGATGACATCACCAACTGGATGGACATAAATTTGAGCAAGCTCTAGGAGTTGGTGATGGACAGGAAGGCCTGGCATGCTGCAATCTCTGGAGTTGCAAAGAGTCTGACACAACTGAGCAACTGAACTGAACTGAATGCCATAGCCAGCGGCATAATGTACATGGGATGTATGTCAAAGGAATGTTTATCAAAGGAATTGTGTTAGATGTCTATTGTCTAATCAATTATCTAACAATTCACCCAACATCCATTTATGGAAGACTTGCTTTGTTATTCGAACTGTGCTTACTTGATACTGAGGAGACAAAGATGAAGAGACACACCGTCCTCACTCTCTGGTAGCTCACAGAGGACACGGAAGAACAAACATTTAAAGAAGTGATATTGAAAAATTAAAATTAAGATAGACCCATAATCTTAACCATCTATCGTTTTTAGTTTCAACATATGTGTATATATGTGTTATCTTGTTTGATAGTGATGTTGCAGATTTTGCAATGATATTCTCTCTCTCTGGAATTATTATTTCAATGCATAATTAGTTAAAATTTGGTAAGATCTCAAGTTGAATTATCACTAGCAAAGTACTTGAGAGAATAAAAACATTTCCTCTTTAAGGAGTGTGTTCCTAAGAAGAATATGATCCTTGCTAGGAAAACGAAAATATCATGGGATCCTATAATTAACTATAGTCCTAATAGAAATACAAATTCACTTTGTGGCTACCAGGCTTGAGCATAAATCAAGATGCAGTGAACTTAAGGACTATAGCCAAAAGCTAGTGATAAAACTCTGAGAATACTGATTATTCCAGGTAGACTGAAAACCTGACTTAAGAAAATTAATTAAACACCCCAGAAAGGCCAAGGAAAAAAAAGCAGACCTTAGAGTTTTCCCCTGAAATCATCTTATCTCAACCACTTTCTTGCAAGCTTATGTTGAAAAGACTCTTTCAGGAAAGTGCTAATGTTTACCCCAAAAGTTTCACTTGTTGTCTGACTGCCTCCAGATTCCCTTTGAAGATTTTTCTGAGGTCAAGTAAGGTTCTAGTAGCTCTTTTGAAGTACAAAAAAGGAAGAATGTTCTTCAGGTTGAACCAGCTTGCTGGTTATTATTATTACCACTGAAAAATTGAAAAGGTTCACGATGAACTTTCAAAATGGAATTAGTCTGCACAACCACAAAAACCAAATGTAATTTATGTTCAGAAAGGGAGAAATGCTATCCAATTTTTTTCAAAGACAGGTTATAGCACAAAGTAGGCAAGGTACATTAGATTAGGAGTTAGCACAGTATTTTATTTTAGCACACCATTAAAGAGATTAAAAATCTCTTTTCTCCAAGCCCCACTACACTCGGTCTCAGTAGACATTGCCTCTTTCTTCATCCTAAAAGTTGAAGCCATGAAGTTTAATCTACTTTAACAGCCCTACCTCCCTCCCCATAACTTATCTATATCCACTTCCATCTTCTGATCCTCTTCCTTCATTCCAGACCCTGTGGGAAGGGAGCACTACTTTGGGCACTTCTTTGGCTGTTCAAATAGAGTCCAAAAAAGCAATGGCTTAAACAACTTAGGGCCCTCGTATTACGAAGTTTAGCAAGAGACATTCTCGTTCTGCTACAGAAACTCTGTAGTGGCACCAATGGCCCAGGCCCCTTTGATCTTTCTGTTCTTCCTTGCTTTGCAGTTGACTCCCTTCCAAAGAGATGCCTCTTGATCAGAGTGGTCACAGCCGTCACGTCCGCATGCCTAAGAGTAGGAAAGAAGAAAGGAGTGGAGTATCAAAAGGACATCTTACAGCTTAGGGAGTCATCCTTTTGAAGGATAGTCCCTAGACCCAACAATTTCTTCTTATGTCATTGCTCACCATTCTGTCATAAGGGCAGTAGTATCTCCAAGGAAAGACAAGAGACAGTTCTTCTGAAACTTGGCACATTGCTTCCTCCAAAAAACCAGGATTCTGTTGAAAGGGAAAAGATGAATAAACAACTCAGTCACTACCATGGTACCTTAAATCATTTCTTCTACAAAGTTAACCCTTTTGAAACATTACAAAAGCATAGTGAGGCAAAGGAGCTGAAACTTGGGAATCAGACAGATGTTCAGTTCTCAGTTCATTGCTAATTAGCTCTTGGATCTTGTTCAAGTTATTTAACATTCCCAAGCCCTAGTCGATCTATAAAGTGGAAATAAGATTACCTATTGTGCATACCTGTTTGGGGAACTAAGTATAAAGAACTGCTACAGTGCCTGGAACACAGTAAGTCATCTGTCATTTATAAATATATGTTGTTGTTCAGTCTCAGTCGAATCCAACTTTTTGTGACCCCATGGACTGCAGCACACCAGGTTTTCCTGTCCTTCACTCTCTCTCGGAGCTTGCTCAAACTCATGTCCATTGAGTCGGTGATGCCATCCAACCATGTCATCCTCCGTTCCCCCTTCTCCTCCTGCCCTCAATCTTTCCCAGCATCAGGGTCTTTTCCAGTAAGTCAGCTCTTCGCGTCAGGTGGCCAAAATAATGGAGCTTCAGCATCGGTCCTTCGAATGAATATTCAGGGTTGATTTTCTTTAGGATTGACTGGTTTGATCTCCTTGCTGTCCAAGGGACTCTCAAGACATTTAGATACCATGAAACAATGCTTTGATTTTCTCTGAAACATCCATATCTTCTTATTGCCCTGGTAGGCACCTTTTCCACTGTTGTTAACCAAGTAAGTATTTATATCCTCAGGTTTTGTTCTTGGCTTCCTGACACCCTTCCTTCTATGTTTCTCACTCATTATCTTGGTTTCAGTTACACTCAAATGCTGATTATTCTCAGCTTACTCATATCCCAGCTTCTGACTCACCCCTTGGGTATTCCCAAACTATCTGTATGGGTAAAAGAATAGTCCCCCCAAAGAAATGCCCACAGAAACTCCAACTGTGACCTTACTTGGAAATAGGATCTTTCCAGAGGTAATTATGGTAAAACTCTTGAGATCAGATCATCCTGGATTAGAGTAGGTGCTAAATTCAATAGCAGGTGTCCTTAAAATAAACAGAAAAGAAGAAGACACACAGAGACATGGGAGAGAAAGCCATGTGCAGACAGAGGCATAGATTGGAGTTACTACATCCAAGCCAAGAAACACCAAGAATTATTGGCAGCCACCAGAAGCTAGGAAAGAGACATAGAACAAATTCTCCCCAAGAGCCCCTCAAAAGAATTAACCCTGACATCACCTCAATTTTGAATTTGCCCAACTATGAGAATATAAATTTCTCTCGCTTTAAGCTCCCTGATTTTTGGTAATTCATTGTGACATCCCTAGGAAACTATTCTAGTGTCCCACGCTAAACTCACTGACCTCTCCGAATGTTTCTTTGCCCATATTTTCTAACTTACAACACCACTATTTATGTGGACAATTCAGCTTGTTTTCCTCAACATCACCTCCACCATCTCCTTCATCAGGCAGTCAATTACCAAACCTCGTATCAGACCCATTTCTAGTATCTGGCCTTCTTTCTCCAAATTCATCGGTCCCTTTTTTTATTTTGAGCTACTGATGTCTCTTATTTGGAGGTATATGAGCCTCCTGGTGTGTCTTCCTGCATTTTAGATTATGCCACTGGAAGAGATCTGGCCAAAGCACATAACTCATCATGAGCCCAACTTACTCAAAACTGTGATGCCACTCAGTGCCCTGAAAGTGAAGCTCAAGAACCAAGGTGGTGGTGACTCTTCTCATTCCCTCGTGTCCATGCGCCTTTGTCCACACTGGCCCCACTGGTGCTGCGTCTCTCTGCTCACCACCATGTAACTTCCTTGCCAACTAATGCTGTTTATTACCCACTACATCTTTAGTCACACAGGGTCTCTACAGAGACCTAAGGGGCAGTGGTGTACAGGCTCCAGAGTCAGTGGGGTATGTGCATGCTCAGTTGTGCCTGACTCTTTGTGACCCCACGGACTGTAGCCCACCAGGCACCTCTGTCAAGGGAATTTTCCAGGCAAGAATACTGGAGTGGGTTGCCATCTCCTACTGTAGGGGATCTTCCTGACCCAGGGATCGAACCTGTGTCTCTTACATTGCTAGGCGGATTCTTTATCACAACGTCACCTAGGAAGCCCCACAGTCAGTGGGGTTGGGGTCAAATCATGGCTATACCACTTTCTAATTCTGTGACCCTGGTCGTGCTCCTTGAGCTTCATCTGTGTATTTGTAGAACAGAAATGATCAGAGTACCTACATCATAGGATCACTGCCCTTTACTGATCACTAAAAAACACATGCGTGAGATAAAGATGGAGGACGTATCAGATGAACTGAGAATCACACCACTCTCCTGGCTTCAGTTCTCTAAGTTCAACAAGTCTGTTACAGAGACATGGACTTTGAGCTAAACGTTAGATTTTACTGGTTATTGTTTCTCCAGGGGTGCATAGGTGACCACGACACCTGACATCTCTTCTTCCATATGGTCTGCAAACCTTGTTGAGGTCTGAGCCTTTTTTCCGTCCCAGAATGATTTCAGTAGACTCTGAGGTACTCTACTTCCCTTTCCTCTGTTCCCTTCTCATCCTCAACAAGATTCCTGTCCCAAAGTGTCATTTCGAGCATAATACCTGTCTTCATGGAAGGGAACAAAATCTTCTGGTTCTCCATCAAAGGCAACTCCAATGTTGTCTTGTAGGCTTCAAGGTCCTCACCCAAATGCTTTTCCTCCCACACTCCCCTCCCCTGCTTGTCCCTCTTATCTTCTAGCCAATCAAACTTACCTATGGTCCACTTCAAACAGCGTGCCTGATGGTGGCCTCAAGGCCACTATACATTTTCAATTAGGATAAGGTTCTGGGAAAATACTAATGTGCTTTTCTCCTTTGTCTCTTCAGGTTCATGGGCCTTTCCCTAGTGAGGCTGAGGCATCCATCCACCAGGAAGAAATCGCATTGCTACCACTGGGGGGAACTGGAAGGAACAAGGTAATGTTGAACTCTAATTCTTTTTAATATTTATTTATTTCACTGTGCTAGATTTTAGTTGATGAGTGCGGGATCTTTGATCTTCATTGCGGCATGTGGGATCTTCAGTGGCAGCATTCAAACCCTTAGTTGTGGGATGTGGGATCTAGTTCCCCGACCAGGGATCAAACCTGGGCCCCCTGAATTGGCAGCACAGAGTCTCAGCCACAGGACCACCGGGGAAGTCTCCTGAACTTCTGACACTTCAGATAGTACTATCAGGAGGGAGAAAACTTGTTACTAGGTTTTCTGAGAAATGCGGAGTTTTCAAAATTCCTCTAGTTCTATTTTTTAATAAGAAAATCAAAGCCCCAAAGCTGTGTGAAGTGTCTTCTGTGATGGCCAAGCCATGAGGTTTGCTACTCTGTCTGGAAAGAACGTGTAACAGTGAAAGAGGGAAAAGCCCATCTTTTTTGGCTTTAGTGGCTCCTGAGAGATGAATGGTAGCTGAAGCTAAAGCAATCCATTGAGGCTGTACAGTTAAGACACACGTTGAAAGGAGAGTGTCTGATAAATCAAGGCATATGCTGCCCTGGTTCCCAGCTTCAGTTCTCTGAATCATTTAAGCAACTCCATCACATAGATAAAGCTTAGGGGTTTTGTCTTTTCAATTTCATTCTCTTCCTTCTTGTAAAGCTGTAAGATACTTCAGGGAAAAGAAACACTTCCAACATCCCATAGTTTGGTTTCTGATTTATTGGTGCCAGAGAACGGGAAGTTCTTTCCAATAGCTATGCAAATCATCATTGAATTACCAGGTCGAGGCTTGAGAAGAAAACACATCAGTAAAATCTGAAAAAAAGATGCAAGGATCTTATTTATACCTTCAGGCTAACAAATGTTCGTTGCCTTCCAAAGAACTGTGGTCATGATCAGGTGCTGGTGAGGAAAGACCACAGACTGGTTTAAATCTTATGGCAAAGCTATTTAACTTGTTGCATTTAAGAGCCTCAAGATTGACCGAGAATCAAAACAACTATTTATGCTAGAGTTGCTGCAATGATTATGGAGACTGTGGCCAGACAGATTCAGTAATAAATAATTTATGAAAAAGCAAAATGGGAAAAATGTATTTTGAGTGAATTGAGTTTATATTTGTAGAGTGTGAACTGTAGGCCAGGAATTGTGCTCAGGGTAAGCTCACAGAGATAAATGATGTTTGGTGCCCTGACATAGCTAATATTCATGGAACACCATCCTAAATACTTCATGGGAATGAATTAAGAACAACTTCGTATGAACTATATTATTGCTTTTGCCAGATGTTGGTCATACAGTTGGTAATATGTGAAGCTGGAATATGAACCAAGGCAACTGGCTTTGAAGTTTGTGGTCTTAACCAATATGGTTTTACGGCTACATGCAGAGGGTTGGCGTCAGAGAGAACTGAGAAACCTCCAGAAGAAAATTTAGGAGGATATTTTTTATATGTTGGAATAGGGCAGGATTTCCTAAGCATGGACCAAACTCTAAAACCATGAGAGAGAATATTGTCATATATGGCTATAATGCAAATAAAAACCTTTGTATGTTCAAAGAAGCCATATACAAACTTAATGTGTAATGACCTACCTGGAGAAAAATATTTGCTATATACTTAACATATAAGAGGTTAATGATATTTATAGGAATTCTATAAATCAATGAGAAAAAAATTCATCAACTAAAGAGTGAAAAGGTAAACTCAGTTCAGTTCAGTTGCTCAGTTGTGTCCGACTCTTTGAGACCCCATGAACCACAGCACACCAGGCCTCCCTGTCCATTACCAACTCCTAGAGTCCACCCAAACCCGTGTCCATTGAGTTGGTGATGCCATCCAACCATCTCATCCTCTGTCGTCCCTTTCTCCTCCTGCCCTCAATCTTTCCCAGCATCAGGGTCTTTTCCAATGAGTCAGCTCTTCGCATGAGGTGGCCAAAGTATTGAAGTTTCAGCTTCAAAATCAGTCCTACCAATGAACACCAGGACTGATCTCCTTTAGGATGGACTAGTTGGATCTCCTTGCAGTCCAAGGAACTCTCAAGAGTGTTCTCCAACACCACAGTTCAAAAGCATCAATTCTTCAGCACTCAGATTTCTTTATAGTCCAACTTTCAAGAGGTAAATTAAGAAAAGGCAAATATTTAAATACAATGGCCAGTAAGCAATATTTAAAAATGCTTAGTATCACTGGTAATCAAAGCAATGCAAATTAAAGCTTTGAGATACCTCCAACTGTTTAATTGAAAGTATCTAAAAGTTTGATAGGAAATAAAATGCATATCCTTGTTTGAATCAGAGATTGCAGAGACCTCCATCAAAATCTCAGAAAAGAGGCAGATGGCAGATTGCAGTCATTTTCAAACTTACTGAAAGAGCCATGTTCCTTTTTCTCTTTCCTCCTCACTTAATTGATATTGTGTCATTAATAAAGCTCACAATAAACCACATCAGAAAGCTGAAACAAAACACAAAATCAAAATACCTTCAGAATGCTTACTCCATTCTGTCTATTGTGACTTGCTTCCTCCGCACAGTACATCTTCATGGAAAGAGCATTTGTTACCATAGGCTGTTTTCTGTTTGATCTTTGTTTTTTTGTTTTGCTTTATTTCTATTCACAAGACATTTGCTATCCCAGAGACCTAAGTTAATCAGGAGGTTCTGAAAACTGATGAAGTGTGAGGAGAATGTGAGATTGGCAATTGTTCATGTTATTCTGAATAACAAAAATCTCTTGAGTTTTTGGAAAGAAGATAAGAATGTACTTTAGGTAGGGGCCTCAGACCCATTTTCTCTAGGAAGCAGAGAAAACCAGGAAAGAGAAAAAGTTGGGCACAGCAGAGAACTTTGAGAACTGCTAGCAACAGATAAGTAATCACTATGTGATAAACACCATGCATTTCACAGAGCAGCTCTTTAACGAGATTCACTTTCTGCTGACTCATTCAGATCTACCTAGTGGTAGAACTTCAAAAATAAAAAATGAAGAGAATTAAGGCATGATCCCATTATCCTCCCGGGAGAACTGCTGACTTCACTGGCATCAATCCTCTAAAGACTTATGTAAATTTTCAATTGGGTAGCTAGAATTCTATTTTTTTTTTTCTTGTAAGTATTTTTACTGAGATGCTCTCTGGATAACTTCCATCTTCTAACATTTTCTGGATGAACACCCTCAAGAAGGATCAAATGGCTTTTATTCAGTTTGGCTTTCTTCAGAAGTTAAAGAAAAATAACCCTGTGTATGATACATTATGGAGAAGGCAATGGCACCCCACTCCAGTACTCTTGCCTGGAAAATCCCATGGACGGAGGAGCCTGGTGCGCTGCAGTCCAGGGGGTCGCTAAGAGTCAGACACGACTGAGCGACTTCACTTTCCCTTTTCACTTTCATACATTGGAGAAGGAAATGGCAGCCCACTCCAGTGTTCTTGCCTGGAGAATCCCAGGGACGGGGGAGCCTGGTGGGCTGCTGTCTATGGGGTCGCACAGAGTCGGACACGACTGAAGTGACTTAGCAGCAGCAGCAGCAAGATACATTAACTCTTTCCCAGTGTACAGGTATCACCAAGCAGTGGTAATAACACAAAAAGGCTCTTGAGAGTAGGGTTAGAAAGATGCTAGGCTGAAGCTTGATAGATGGGGTGTTTAACATTAGTTCAGCCCTTGAGTTGCTGAAACGCCATGGGAAAATCAGCTCACTGCTGCAAAACCCATATTTTTCATCAGTAAAGTAAGGAGGTCATTCTTGATGACCTTTGTGATCACTTTATACCTAAGCTTCTGAGGTCTGTGAGGAAATGAGCTCTAGAAAGTATCCAAACCCTCTGAAATATGAATCTCATACCTTCAATTAGATGTGCTTTTAATTGTGTTTTTATATACCATCAATGGCTTGTTCTATGAAACTTGACATTAACCAAATTTTATCCAAAGCATTTTCTCTGTTCCAAGTTTTTTTTTGTTTTCTTTGATATTGATTTCTAATTAGTTTGAGCCTGCTTATAAAGTCAACAATTTTGTATGCCAGAAAGATGATTTTCTGGCCTCAAATATTTGTGTTACAAGGGGCACAGTATGCTTGGTTATGCTGCAGAAACGAGTTAACTCAATAAAATCATAGTTTATTCACAGTCTGGTATGAGTCCTGTAACTCCAGGGCAGGTTTCTGCCCCAGGAAGACTCAGTGTTCCTGGATCCTCCCACCCTATGGCTCTTCTGTCTCAACATAGGTCCTCCAATTATTGCCAATTATTGCCACGAGAAAGGATGAGAAAGTCATTCACTGACTCTGGCTGTTAAATGCTTTGGGCCAGAAGTCACATACATCACTTCTGCTTATAGCTACTGGCCATATCTAGTTATACATCGCTGCTGAACAGCAAAAGGGCTGAGAAATGTGGGTCTCAGGGCAGAGAGAGTCAATGAGTGATATATCTTACATTTCTTCCATACCCTTCTTTTTTTGTAATTTTATTTGTTTTTGGCTGTTCTGGGTCTCTGTTGCCGTGTGAGGGCTTTCCCTAGTGGCTGCAAGCAGGGGCTCCTTCCTGTTGTGGTGCATGGGATTCTCACTGTGGTGGTTTCTCTTGTTGCGGAACACGGCTCTAGGCACCTGTGCTTCAGGAGTTGTGACAAATGGGCTTAGTTGCTCCTTATCATGTGGAATCTTCCCGGACCAGGGATTGAACCCATGTCCCCTGCACTGACAGGTGGATTATTATCCACTGTGCCACCAGGGAAGTCCCCCTTC
>NW_011495050.1:4621661-4675083 GCF_000754665.1 Bison bison bison
TCCACCATCACCTCAAGCTTGTCATCCATCAATCCATTCATTGTCTTGTCTTCCTTAAACACTGGGTACTTCCTAGATAACTTAGGTACCATTTTAAAAAATGGTACAGAATGAACTTATTTGCAGGTCAGGAGAAGAAATGCAGACATAGAGAAGAGATAGGTGGACACAGGGGAAAGGGGAGGGTGGGATGAATTGGGAGCTTGGGATTGACATATATTCACTACCATGTGTCAACTGGATGGCTAGTGGGCGGCTGCTGTATAGCACAGGGAGCTCAGCTCCTGCTCTGTAATTACTTTGATGGATGGGATGGGAGGGAGGGGACATATGTATACATGTAGCTGATTTACTTTGTTGCACAGTAGAAACTAACACAGCCATTGTAAAGCAACTAGACTCCAATAAAAGAAAATAAAGATGAGTAGAATCCATACCCTTCACTCAGACAAAGTAAGAAATCTACCATGAACTACATAGATATGATTTAGTCTTATCTCATTTAGTCTTTCCATTTAACACTAGTAAGGCATCAGTATTTTTTTTTCATCTTTACAGACAAGAAGCTACTTAAGAGATTAAGTAGATTGCCCCAAATCACATGGTGAATATGTGGCTAGTCTATAATTCCTGTTCTGGTCTGTGTGAAGACTGTGGTTTGCTTTTTCCATCATAAGCCCTGACTTGTCAGTCTTCAGTTAATTATCACAACAGACTGGCTTGACCTGGAGTTTAGATGGATCGATTGCTCTTGTTTTTCTCACAGAGGGACACAGTGGAGTGGGAGATAGGTCACTGAAGTCATCAAGAAGTCAAAATGCCCAGAGTTTCAAACTTACTTTGTTTACTTGGGCAAATTATTTAACTTCTCTAAGTTCCATTTTCTTCACCTGTAAAATAGATTATTCAGATAGTTAAATGGAAAAATAATCTGATATGAAGTGCTTGCCACACTCCTAGTGGTATCATCGTCAGCGTCCCTAGTGTCACCGCCTTTTTAATTATTGCTGTTACTGTGATTCAAACTCTTGCCTAAGGTGCAGGGCTAAGGGTCCTCTGCATGTGATTCTGTTAATCTCGGTTGTGACCCAGTTTCTAGTGGATTTTTTTTTTTTTCCTGGAGCCAAGACTCAGCTTGCTATTGCACGGGGCATTGTTAATTTATTTCAGGTCTTTAAGTTCAGGTAAAGGGTCCCTGTTGGTACTTTAAAAAGTTAGAATTCATCTTATCTGGTACCTCATGCTGCTGCTGCTGCTGCTAAGTCACTTCAGTCGTGTCCGACTCTATGCGACCCCATAGACAGCAGCCCACAAGGCTTCCCCGTCCCTGGGATTCTCCAGGCAAGAACACTGGAGTGGGTTGCCATTTCCTTCTCCAACGCATGAAAGTGAAAAGTGAAAGTGAAGTCCCTCAGTGTGTCCGACTCTTAGCAACCCCATGGACTGCAGCCTACCAGGCTCCTCCATCCATGGGATTCTCCAGGCAAGAGTGCTGGAGTAGGTTGCCATTGCCTTCTCTGGTACCTCATGCTAGCTTTTATTTATTTTCTGTTAATTTTTAATTTACTCTTAAATCTTTATTCTTTTAAGTAGGTAAAAAATACTAATATCAGAAGACATATGGAAATCTTAACTCACAACATGAGAGGGCTGGATCTTTTTACCCCAATAGTGTCGCAAAGATCGAGCAACTTGAAGCTTTTTCAGGGACATGCTCTTGACCTCATCCTTGCCAAATGCCCAATCTCTCATTCACTTTCTGACCACTTCTTCTGGAACTTCCAACACCCTTGTACCAAGATTCTAACTGCCAATTTCAGATCTTAATGAAATCTCTAATCTTGGCCATCACGGCATGTTCCTGTAACCTTCTCATATTTTCACAGCTCTTCTTCCTAGCTTCAATTGTTCATTATTATCACATCCTTGCAAATACTTTAACTTCTTGGCAGCTCTTTCCTCTCTTCCTATGTTGTGCTTACTTGGCAAAGTGTCAAGTCTAATTAAATCAAGCTATCTACCTATTTTTGCTTATACTAAGTAACATTTGCAGAGAAAAAAACGAATTTGCTGATGACTGCTTTCATCTGAAACTCATGGTTCCAAATCACATGGGGTACTCAACACTGCTGTTAAACTTTACATCACTTCCCTAGCTTTTCTCATTTCCAAGACAGCTATTTGATAGCTTCTTTTCTCACCTCAAATCCTTTGACCTCTTCTTGCCAACATCACACTCTCAGCTACTGTCTTTACATCATTGAAAAACAGAGGAGCTGCTAGAGAGGAACACTGTCTTTTTCCTACCGCAGCAGCTACAGTGCCACTTGCTTCTGTTCCTATGACCTCTGCCTTCCCTTTTCTTAACTCTGAAAGAAATGCCTTCACTCCCATCAAAAGCCAAACCCTCCACTTGTGCTCCAGGTCCCGTTTCCTATAGATTCTGTAAGGATGATATATCTGAAATTTTACACTTTCCCTCTGCATTCTCAATTTATTCTTGACTCCTGAATGATTTCCATCAGCATACACACCTATTGTAAGATCACCTATATTTGCTTTTGTATGTCCTCCTGAGAATTACACATTTTGTTAGCAGTTTTCTTTGATTCCTCCACGTGTGCTTTCCCATGTAGCATTTGGAAAATGTACACATGGAGGAATCAAAGAAAATTGCCAACAAGACGTCTAATAATTCTCAGGAGGGGATCGAAAAGTAAATATTGTTGTTCAGCCGCTGAGTCGTGTCTGACTCTTCGCAACCCCCATGGACAGCAGCACACCAGGCTTCCCTGTCCTCACTCTCTCCAGGAGTTTGCTCAAACTCATGTCCATTGAGTTGGTAATGCCATCCAACCATTTCATCCTCTGTCGAATAGAAAGCCTCTTATTCTCTGTATTAAATCCCTTTTGTTTAAATACCTAGAATGATTTTTGCTCTCCTGTCCAAGTCCTGACTGTGTCGATCTTTATTGTCTTAAAACTTCACTCTGTCTGGCCTTTCTCTTGGAATGTTTTTTCCTCTATCTTTATATAATGCAAGTGATTAAAAGTCATTTGGCTTGCAGCTTAAGTAGCACTCCTTTGTGCAGCCCATTCACTATCACGTTATCTTAATTTGTGATATACTATTTATGACTATATATTTTTTCTTGTTTATTTGCTCACCAGAAGATAAGTGATCTCATTATCTATGCATTCCCCATGTCTAGGACAGTGTTGGACACCCAGATGGTATCCAATAAATATCTGTGGAATAAATAAATGAAAACTGACCATCATATAGCATTTTTCCTAGGAATATCAATGATTGAAATGTTAGGTTCCTCAATTTTATTTATTTGTTTATTTTTGATTGATGGATAATTGCTTTACAGTATTGCATTGATTTCTACCAAATGTCAACATGAATCAGCCATTAAGGGAAAATCTATTAAGGGGGAAAGGCTATTTTAGGTCCTGTGAGAGATACAAAGTTGAATTAGAGCTCAGTCCTGCCTTTGAGGAACCAGCAGAGGAAATGAGGGGCGTGATGCCTATGTGGCCGTTGTGTAACATAGAACGTGGTGTCATTATGCACACGTTAAAGCTACAGGAGTTCAGAAGCAGATTTCTGCTTCCATTTGGGGATACAGAGAAGGTTTTCTGAAGGAGGTAATGTTTGAATTGGGCCAGGAAGGATAGTTAGGACTTACGCATGCAAAAATGGGTGGGAAGAACGTTCTTGAGCAGCCATTATCAGCGGCTCAAAGTGGAGGTGAAGCACATTCAGAATGTAGGGAATTTGGGATCGTTTCCCTTGGCTGGAAAGTAGGGTATGAAAAGAGGAGTCTAAGATGAAGGACTGTACTCAGAGAACAAAACATCTCAAATAAATCCCCAGACAGGCAGGAGATCTACCGTTTTTCATTGAAAAACTTTTTATTCAGATACACATGCAGATTTTAAATTTACTTAAGGTGGGTGTTAAGTTTGCAGTTAGAGCTCATTGACGCTAAAAGCCTTGAGGCTATAGGAATTCTGTTTATTTGTTAGGAGCTGCACCATGTTTTACATTCTAAATGCTCTGGTTCGAATTCCATGTTGTGAATCTCTGCTCCCTCTGAATGTGAAACAGGCTGCATGCAAATGCATTTGTTCATAATGAGCTTTTAACATCTCCCCCCTTCTCTGAGGATGAAATTAGTGTATATTCTGCTTTAGTCATGTCAGTAATCTTCCTGGAGATAGCAGAAAATGATTAAAACTTACTCTAAATCATTATCAGCCCACTGAAAGATGTTCTCCTCCTGAACTTCTGCTTTCCTCTAAAACAACCCAGCAATTGAATTGGAAAGTGTCTGAGCGTGAAGTTCAAAGAACATATAAATCTTCCTTGAGGTTCTTTAACATCGAATAATAAAGCGATTGTTGCTGTATTGAGGCTTTATTAGTTTCTTAGACACTCTCTTAGTCACCACCAATAATCATCCTTCAAACGTGCATTTTCCTGCCTTTTTGTGCTAAACAGACTGCCTTCAGCAGTTGTATTACAGTGCTGTATTAGTTAAAACAGTGATTCCACGTTGGCTATTTGTTTAGAGTGATAGAGGTAGAATAGATCAGTGTATTTTGTTTTCTGTAGGCTTTTATGTCACTGGAAATGAGTACTTATATGCATGTAGACAAAATTCACAGCTAAGACTCATAGGTTTTAAGTTAATCACTGAAGGTCAAGGACTCACTTTAAAAAAAACCACTTAAAATACAGTAGCACTGGGAGGGATGAATCCAGTCAAAAAAAAGAAAAGAAAAAAATACAGATTCTGCCAGTTTTTTTAGGGCAGTTAATTATATATTCAAATACGTGTACATTTTCTCATGTAAAGATGCAAATATCATAACATCCAATGCAGGTGGAAAAGGATGATCAAGACAAGTTGGCTATTTGCACGTGAAATGCTGAGTTTCCTAAGTCCAGGGAAGAATTCCAGGGAGTCATCAATACCATGGAATTCTAGTTTCCTCCTTGAAAGCAAAGAAACATGATTCATGGTTTTAAAATGACCTTTTAGAGACATTCCATTCATCACTCTTCCTCTTAGGCTGTGGTGTAGATAGGCTACGTCTCTGATGATCTCCACTGTTCAGAAATTGTAAGAATTTTTGATTCTTACAAAGCATCAGCAATAATAGGCAAATTGGGCTCTGTGAAAGGGAGTCTATTAAAGTCATTTATCATAGACAAAGCCCGTTTCCGATGAATCCTAGCAGGAGGAAACTAAAAAGATCATCAAAGTGAAGGCCGTTGGTTGGACCGCTTTTTTAAAAAAAATTTAAATTAGTTGCCAACATAATATCATATTCAACTGGGTTTTAATCCCTATAATAATACTTTCTATTTTGTTGTTGTTGTTGAGGAACTAGATTCTCAGAGAATTCAGAAGTTTCATTCCAAGTTACACATCTTATTGATAACTAGACAAAGAGTTTATTAAGATGGAAAAATTTAGTATGTTTTATTCCATCATCAGTTCAGTTCAGTTCAGCCGCTCAGTCGTGTCCGACTCTGTGACCCCATGAATCGCAGCACGCCGGGCCTCCCTGTCCATCACCAACTCCTGGAGTTCACTCAGACTCACATCCATCGAGTCAGTGATGCCATCCAGCCATCTCATCCTCTGTCATCCCCTTCTCCTCCTGCCCCCAATCCCTCCCAGCATCAGAGTCTTTTCCAACGAGTCAACTCTTTGCATGAGGTGGCCAAAGTACTGGAGTTTCAGCTTTAGCATCATTCCTTCCAAAGAAATTAATATTCCATCATATTAATCCCCAAATTCACATATCTGCCATTTAAATTACATAGCTATGAGTTTGAATGTCTGTAAACTAGCAATAGGTTAGAGTTAGGGAAAGTTGACTGCTTTTCCAGTAGTTGTCACTTGACATGTTCTTTCCCAAAGGAAAACAGAAAACTAATTATCCTTTTCAAATTTACCACAGGTCACATTTTTAAAATATTTATTGGAGAAACATGGTGGGAGATATATAAAATGCCTAAACCATGGGGAAAGAGAAAAGTCAGCACAGCAAAGAGATAAACACAGATAACACAGAGTAAATACCAGCTTGTTCAATCTCAATTGTTTCGGCATTTAGGAAAACTGGCACAAGACTGAGCTTATAAATGGAAAATAACATCTTAAAAATTTCCACCAGGTGCTAGGTTTTGTGAATACGTTATCCCATTCACACAACAATCTCTCACGGAGAGTATTTTATCATCATTTCTCCAGAAGAGGGATCTGAGGCTTCAGAGAGTTTAAAGGAACATTCCAGATTCCACCCAACCAGGCATGGGCAAAGTTCGAATTGGAACCAGGTGAGATCCCAAAGTTTGTCTGATTTCCAGGACACAATTTCCATCTCTCCACACTATTTTCTTCCTTCCTTCCTTCTTCCCTTCATCTTCCCTCCCTCCCTCTGTTCCTCCTCTCCATCCCTTCCCTCCCTCCTCTGACAGCATATGGGATCCCAGTTCCCCAACCAGGGATTGAACAGTGGAAGCACGGATTCTTAACCACTGGACCACCGGGGAAGTCCCCCCGTTACTATTTTCTTAGACACAAATTTTGTGCAGTTGAAAAGTGTAAATAAGTTTGTAGAAGGAGTAGTTTTAAACAACAGTGAGACAAAGCATGAGTCACATTGTTGAAGTACCCCCGAGAAAACATGTCCTATATTACTGGGAAGTTAATCTAATTTTAAGCAGTCCTTTTTTACTCCTAAAAACCAGTTCCCTAAGGACTTTCATTAGGCACAGTTTTCTTAGTCTGAATTAATTTTGTGCTGGGAAGTAACAAAAGGACATTTCTTTGGTGCTGAATAGTCCTTAATTCAAACTCTTCCAGAATATTCAGGGAGTCTTATTAAAATTTATACAAAATTTTGATTCTTTTCTCCCACAGATATTGAAGTGACCATCACACACACACACACACATTTGTTTCTAAACACGCACACACACACGTTTCTGAATTTCCAGAAACATCTCCAAGTCACTCACAAAAACATGTAAACGTGACCCATTTCTTTATGGTCAACAACACATCTCCCTTCCAGGAGGGCTGCTGAAAATCTTTTCTTTCAAACTCCTGTGACTGAGAGCTAAATCTCCCCAGACAGGCTGAGGAGGATTAGAGTATATATTCCTTTGGATAACAGCCTTTCAGGGTCAAAGGAGGATAAGAGGATTTTCAAATAAGGTTCTGATGAAGAAGGCATCCAGAATGAGTGGTCTAGGGACACATAACATCTAACCTCGGAGTCTGTCAACCCCAGTCAAATCCCAGAGGGGCTTCTCCTGCAGAAAGCTGCGTCCTTTCTCCAAGCCTGCTGAAATAAACTCTGTGCCCCTGTCACAATGGATTTGAATGGCGAATTACCCCATTTGGAGATGGAAGAAGAGTAGGAGAGCTTTTCTTTTCCCATGAGGCAGCATCTCTGTTTATAAACGGTAATGAAATTGACACTGGTAAACTGATTATGCTAAGCACGCTGGGTACGGAGCACCGCTGAAAAGGTACTGTTTCCTTTGCCTGCTCTTTGGGGTTTAAATAGAAACTTGTGATTCTGGAGACCAGAAGCTCAAGTCCCAATCAGTGAATAATTTATTAACCTTTAATAAGTTGCTGATCTCTTTGTACCCCAGTCTGAATGACAAAGTAATAACCTTCTTAGTAAATTGTTTTGAGATCTCTTATTGAAAGGATAAATATGTAGTAATTATGAAGCCTTTTTAGCAACATTCTGATGAGGGATTCCAAAGTAAACCCCAACGGACAGAAACTGTTTATTTTTATCAAGCTGGAAATAAACTACTTTGAAATAGTGAAGGATGAAGCATAGTTGGAGTGATTTGTTGTTGTTCAGTCACTAAGTCGTGACCAACTCTTTGTGACCCCATGGACTGCAGCACACCAGGCTTCCCTGTCCTTTGCTGTCTCTCAGAGTTTTCTTAAATTCATGTGCATTGCGTTGGTGATCCCATCCAACCACCTCATCCTCTGTCTCCTGCTTCTCCTCCTGCCTTCAGTCTTACCCAGCATCAGGGAATTGGAGTGATATTTCCTAATAAAAAATGATATAGAATCATTGAAAGCAAAATGTACAAGAAAAGCAATAGTATATTGGGCACTGCGGAGAAGGCGATGGCACCCCACTCCAGTACTCTTGCCTGGAAAATCCCATGGACAGAGGAGCCTGGTAGGCTGCAGTCCATGGGGCCGAGAAGAGTCGGACACGACTGAGTGACTTCACTTTCACATTTCACTTTCATGCATTGGAGAAGGAAATGGCAACCCACTCCAGTGTTCTTGCCTGGAAAATCCCAGGGACGGGGGAGCCTGGTGGGCTGCCGTCTCTGGGGTCGCACAGAGTTGAGCATGACTGAAGCGACTTAGCAGCAGCAGCATTGGGCACTGACCACAGGCTAGCTGCTGCAGTTAAAGGTGGATAATGCACCATCTCTGACCGCAGGGGGCTCACAGTCTGGAAGGACTGATAGGCACACAAGCAAGTAGGTACAACAAGGTCGTATACACACCCAGCACCAACACCGAGGGCAGTCACCAAGTAGTAGAGCATGTCGGCTGGGTTTTCATGTCCAAAACCAAGAATTTTCAAACTGTCAGGGACCCTAGAAATATTTAATACAACCCTTTAGTTATCTGAGGGAAGACCATTCAAACCTGAGAAATTAAGGGGCTTGAAAAAAATAGAGGAACACGTCTTCGGACTTCCAATCTAGTTCTTTCTTTGTTACACAGATTGAAACCAAGTCAATTAGTCAGGTCTCTGAAAAAAAAATACTGTCTGAGCTTCCCTGATGGCTCAGATGGTAAAGAGTTCGCCTGCAATGTGGGAGACCTGGGTTTGATCCCTGGGTTGGGAAGATCCCCTGGGGGAGGGCATGGTAACCCATTCCAGTATTCTTGCCTTGAGAATTCCAAGGGCAGAGGAGTCTGCAGGCTACAGCCTATGGGATCACAAGAGTCGGATACAACTGAATACACATGAAAAAAATACAGTATACATATTGAGATATAGTGATATTTATATATGATAATATGTGTGTAAGTATTATGAATATATATGTTAAAGGTCTGTGTAAAGTTGTACATTCATATCAAATTATTTATAGCATATATATTACATAATATACTGTGCCTTACATATTATGTGATATGTAAAAGATATTAGTTTACTTGCATAATATTGTATTATATATTATACATAGATGTTATCATTAAAAGGGAGAGATATGCAACAAAAATGTTGCTTGGCAATCAAGAGGGAAGTTACTAGGCGATAACGTGGAATCCTCATTTTTTCCCATTATTGAAGCCTGAGGAGACACCCCGTCTTTCTGTTTAAATCAGGTACTTCCTCCTAACTCCCAGCATAAATGACAGTTCCTCCGTAACCTCTCTTGATGACCTTAAATCACTTCTGGCTGTTAGCAGTCTGTCCCCATCCCACACCACTAGATGGTGAATGCCTGACGAGCCCTTAATTGAGAAGCAGTCCACACCCTCACTGAGAACCTGACCTTTAGAACAGGCAGATGCATAGGTGGGGGTCCACTCTGCTGTATTCCAGATACAAGAGTTAAGAGCAGTTTCCCTCACATCTCCAGACCTCTTTATTAATTCATCTACAAAATGATAAGAATTGGACCTACTACATTGCGTCTTTGCAGGATTCTAGTGTATGTGGGAGCCAAGCACTCAACAATTATATAGTCTTTGTATTTTTGCACACTGTGACTGCTCAATAAATATTTGTTAGGCCAAATCAAGTTTTATGTTTTCCTTCAAATATATTTTATATGTCTCTCTCTTCAGTCTTGGTGTTATTCCTTTAATTTTGTCATGCAGAAACAGACAGATCATTTTTTAAAAGCTATTTTAAATTATTTATATTCACCTTTGCATCCTCCAAGAAAACAAACAGCCAGCTGCATCAGATTTTGCCAACAGCGTTCTCTTTCTTGTCAACACAGAGCAACAAAGGCAAGCTCTGGAAGTTCGCAAAGGCAGTTTTGTGGGTTTTTATTTCTGGTGGCTCATCTGCAGAGATGTGAGACACAGACATCAAATGGTAACATGAACCACCTAAATAAGGAACAAACAAACTGTGGAGCTTCTGAGGCTTTCTCGTGCAGAAACACATCAAGTAAAGGAGTGACGAGGTGCAAGAATGCCAAAATGAAAAAAACCCCTTGGAAATTTCCAGATAACAATTAGAAAAAATGGTTGTGGGCTGCTTTAACTTGAATTCTCTAACTGCCCTCATTCCGCTCTTGAATGTTCACTAGAGACTGCCTTCCCTCTCAGCTCTGTTTTTCACCTCTCTGGATCATTATTCCTATCATAGCCACTCTCAGATATTGGGTTGGCCAAAAAGTTTGTTTGGGTTTTTCTGTACTATCTTCTGGAAAAACTCGAATGAACTTTTTGGCCAGTCCACTGTATCACAGTTCCATCCACCATCTCAGCTTCTTCATCTCTTAGAATTCTTGTCTGAGCAAATGAGCCTGTCCTAGCCATGCCTCCATCCCCAGGCCACCCCACTGCCCCTCGCACCCCCACCCCGCCGCCACAAGAGTATATCACAGGAGTATACCACTGTCCTCTCACCTTCAGCTCAAGCCTCCTGTCTGTCTCTTTCTGTTGTTGTTCAGTCGCTAAGCTGTGCCCAACTCTTTTGCGACCCCATGGTCTATAGCATGCCAGGCTCCTCTGTCCATGGAATTCTCCAGGCAAGAATACTGGAGTGGGTTGCCATTTCCTTCTCCAGGGGATCTTCCTGACCCAGGGATTGAACCTGCATATCCTGCATTTGCAAGCTGATTCTTTACCACTGAGCCACCAGGGAAGCCCGCCTGTCTCTTGCTACTCCTGCCTATTACCACCTGTTCTCCACTCAGCTGCCAATGCAATGATATTTAAATTATATAAAGTCTCCCTATTATTTCTATTTTATTTATTTTTAGACTTTTTATTTTGTATTGGGATACAGCTGATTAACAATGTTGTGATAGTCTCAGGTGAACAGCAAAGGGACTCAGCCATACTTAAGAAAGTGAAAGTTGCTCAGTCATGTCCAGCTCTTTGTGACCCCATGGACTGTAGCCTGCCAGGCTCCTCCGTCCATGGGATTCTCTGGGCAAGAGTACTGGAGTGGGTTGCCATTTCCTTCTCCAGGATATCTTCCCAACCCAGGAATCAAACCCTGGTCTCCTGCATTGGAGGCAGATTCTTTACCAGCTGAGCCACAAGGGAAGCAGCCATACTTATATGTGTATCCATTCTCCTCCAAACCCCTCTCTTGTCCAGGCTGCCACATAACATTGAACAGAATTCCATGTGCTATATGGTAGGTTTTTGTTGGTTATCCATTTTAAATATAGCAGTGTGTACTTGTCCCTCCCAAACTCCTTAACTATCACTTCCCCTCATCTTTTTCCCCTAGCAACCATAAGTCCATTCTGTAAGTCTATGAATCTCTTTCTGTTTTGTAAGTTCATTTCTGTCATTTCTTTTTACTTTCCACATATAAGGGATATCATATGATATTTCTCCTTTTCTGTTTGATTTACTTCACTCAGTATGACAGTCTCTAGGTCCATCCATGTGGCTGCAAATGGCATTATTTCATTCTTTTTAATGTCCAAGTCGTATTCCATTGTCTATGTGTACTGCATCTTCCATTTTTTCTGTTGATGCACATTTAAGTTGCTTCTGTGTCTTGGCTATTGTAAACAGTGCTGCAATGAGTATTCAGGTGCATGCATCCTTTCATGCATGTTTTTCTCCAGATACAAGCACAGGAATGGGATTGCAGGTCATATGGTAGCTCTGTTTTTAGTTTTTTAAGGAACCTCCATACTGTTCTGCATAGTGGGTGTACCAATTTACATTCCCACCAATAGTGTAGGAGGGTTCCCTTATCTCGACATCCTCTCCAGCATTTACTGTTTGTGGATTTTTTGATGGTAGCCATTCTGGCTGATATGAGGTGATATCTCATTGTAACTTTGATTTGCATTTATTTAATAATTAGCAATATTGAACATCTTTGCTTGCGCCTCTTGGCCATCTGTATATCTTCTTTGGAGGAATGTCTATTTAGGTCTTCTGCTCACTTTTCAATTGAGTTGTTCATTTTGATGCTGTTATGTATCATGTACTGTTTGTACATTTTGGAGACTAATCCCTTGTCGGTCACATCATTTGCAAATATTTTCTCCCAATCTGAGAGTTGCCTTTTCATTTTGTTTATTGTTTCCTTTGCTGTGCAAAAGCTTTTGAGTTCAAGTAGGTCCCAATTGTTTTTATTTCCATTATTCTGGGAGATGGATCGAAAAAGATATTTCTGTGATTTATGTCAGAGAATGTTCTGACGGTGCTTTCCTTTATGAATTTTATAGTGTCCAGTCTCACATTTAGGTCTTTAATCCATTTTGAGCTTATTTTTGTGCATGGTGTTAAAGAATGATCTAATATCATTTTTAAATATTAATTTGAAAATAGAAGCAAATGGCTCAGATGGTAAAGAATCTGTCTGCAATGCAGGAGCCTCAGGTTTGATCCCTGGGTTAGGAAGACCCTGAAGAGCAAAATGGCAACCCACTCCAGTATTCTTGCCTGGGAAATCCCATGGACAGGGGAGCCTGGCAGGCTACAGTTCACGGGGTCGCAAAGAGTCAGACATGACAGAGCGACACACAGATACACAAACTTGTTACCCTGGCCTCCAAAACCCTCAATGATCAGGTCCCCTTCTGTTTGACCTCAACTCTTGTTGATTTTTCCCCCTATTGTTTCCAGAAGTTTCTCAAATGCACTAAGATCTGAGCCCAGGGCTTTTGGTCTCCTGGCTTTTTGCATGGCTCCCATCTTTGATAATTCAATTAGAGCATAAGGAGGGGTTTTGGTTAGAGTGTTCAGAGGAGCACCCTAAACTAAATGCCTGTCTTGGTGTCTCATTACCTTCACCTGAGTTTATTTTCTCATTATCATCTATTTTCTGAAATGAATTAATAAGTTACATATTAACATTGTCTGTGCCTGCACTAGCCTGTAAGCTCTCCGAAGTGTTAGCACTGGGGCCTACCTAGAACAATGCCTGGCACATAGTAGGTGCTTTAAAAATATTTTTTGAATGAAGTACATGAAATATTTGTAGTGTTTTGTAAAGTTGTAATATTCGTAAAGCTACAAATATTGAAATATTTGTGAAATGCTTAGTAGAGTTTGGGCATCTGCAAAAGAAATAGTTCTTTAAAAAGTAGACAATTTGAAATATAAGATCAGAGAAAATCCTACCAGGATGGGATGACCTCAAATGTCAGTCAAGGCAAAAATCTCCAGATGTCAGTAAGTGGAAAAGAGGCCACTGATGATTTCTCTGTTTATATTCATTCCTATGTGAACTGGATTCCACACAGGCTGTACTAAATTCTACCAGACAAATGTTTTTGTATCTTAGATGTTGACCGGGGGTTCAATCTGATAACAGAGTTTGCTCAGCTGCGTCTGGCATGTGCTGAGACAGCTCCTAGGCCAGGCCTGACTCTGATGCTGCTGGTAGAAAACCAGACGCTCAGATCATCTTCAAGACCAAAGAGAGTTCGATCCTGGCACCCAGATCTTCTTGTTTTATGTAGACACTTCAGAGATTTAACAGTGAAGGCATTTGGGGACAATGCACAAAGGCTCAGAAAATCAATTTCTATCGCCAAAAGATCAAAGAGTACGTTTTTACCGATTGTGAGCCTGCGAACGACATTTCCTCTCCTGCCACCACGTTTGAAAGCTTGTTCGCCCTGACACGCAGGCAGAGGCTATTATTTCAATTTGCATCTCTGGAAGACAAGCCTGACCTAGATTTCCTTCTAGCATAGTGTCCATGTGAGGCTGTGATTCTAGTGGCTGCTCCCTTAAGCCCCGGTAGATAATTAGCTACTTCTCAGCCTGAGACAGAGTAAAGAGAACAGGTAAGGAAGAAAAAAAGAAACGTGGCCTTGCCTCATGCTACCTCTGGAAACGACATGTATTTGTTTCTTTGACAAAAAAAAAAAAAAAGTCTCCCCACGTCCTTGGCAGAGGGCGCCGGTAGACTTTCATGTACGTGTTGGAAGTTGTCTGCAGTCCAAGACCCAAGGACTGCAGTTCAGCGTGTGCGAGATCAAACACAGGTGCAGCTGAGCTGCTGCTGTGCGGTTCAGCCAGTCACCCTGGAGAGAGAGCCGAGCGGAAGATTGTGGGGGGAAAGCTTTTCATATTTTAAAAGACATTGAAGTACTACTGCCTGGAGATCTGAAACATTTAAGGGACCTCTTGGAAAATGCCTTTTCATAAAATGTTGGGGATAAGATGCCGAATAAGAATCATTCCTTCAGAGAAGCTCTGTTTTCACCTCCACCACAGCCCTTGCGGAATCGGGGGTAAAAATAAACCCAGCTAAAATGTGAGATCCCACAGCTTTGTAAGGAGAGCTGGAAACTTCATTCCAGTGACATAATTGCTTGGGTCGCATGTACTTTTGGTTCATGAAGTACTTATTCACTGCCTGCTATGTGCCCATAGGTGGTGGGAAGCAAAAATTGAATTTCCCTCATGGTGTCTACAGTCTAATTTCAAAACAGTGAAGGTGCCTTTGCCTTCTTGCTCCAGCTGTGGAGGGTGATGAAATGCCATAGGATTCCTTGCCTGGCATGTTAGTGCCTAGTTACATCTAAAGGAATGGAATCCTACTTCTGTTTCTCCCTGCTTCTATTATCATTCCTCTACATCGGCGTCTTCCCTAGCACTTGCAAATGTTAAATTCAAATACTTCCCTCAGGAACCTTCCCTCCTTGATCCAGTGTACTCCCAGAGCCCTTGGGTGTCCTTCAAGACATGGAGGAAAAGAACATGGATACTGGCATCAGACGGAGTCAGGTTCAGATCTTGGGAGTCTTCAGAGGCTTACCACTTGCATGCTATGGGACTATAAATAATTAGATTTGAATCAATGCACTGTTCTTCTAGTGTATAAATTTTAGCTGCACTTGAATCTTGTTCCCATGTATACCAGAATTATTCTTTTCAACCAACTTTTATTACGTCCTTACTTTACCCAGGCACCGGAAATACAAAGCTAAGTGAGATGCTTCTGACCTTGAGAAAGATCATTATGGTCCAGTGTGGTTAGTGCAACTGACACTGACAGGAATTCACAGTTTACAGTGTGCATGTGCACGTGTGTCCTCAGTTGCTTCAGTCATGACTCTTTGTGACCCCTTGGACTGTAGCCCTCCAGGCTCCTCTGTCCATGGGATTCTCCAGGCGAGGATACTGGAGCAGGTTGCCATGCCCTCCAGAGGACCTTCCCGACCCAGGGACTGAGCCTGCATCTGTTATGTCCTCTGAATTCGCAGGCGGGTTCTTTACCACTAACGCCACCTGGGAAGCCTGTGGCATGTAGGGGAGCATAGCCAATTCTGTCATTATGAGGGGTCAGTGGGAAGGGCTAGGGCTGGGGAGAAGCAAGATCAGGAATGACTATAAGAGCCAGTCCAGGTTTGATGATACAGGGTGCTCGGGGCTGGTGCACTGGGATGACCCAGAGGGATGTGATGGGGAGGGAGGTGGGAGGGGGGTTCAGGATGGGGAACACATGTACACCTATGGCAGATTCAAGTCAAAGTATGGCAAAACCAATACAATACTGTAAAGTAAAATAAATAAATGAATTTTTAAAAATTTTAAAAAAGAAGAGTTTATCTTATAGACAAAGTGGGAGGGATGCTCAAAGCAGAAGGAACAAAGGTAGACTGAGACGTTAGAGGATGGACAGCCTTAAGTATTCGGAAAAGAACAAATACTTGAGTTTGGATACTGCATTGACTCTTACTCTGTGTTTTGCAGGATTTCACCTTAGTCACTATGTTTCTAATAGTACATATACTGACAGGTCAGCGATTGTTAACTCATTTACTTATCCAGCAATTATCTTTGAGTATCTGCTATGTGTTAGGCAATGAAGAAAATTTGGTCCCATTCAGTTCAGTTCAGTCGCTCAGTCATGTCTGGCTCTTTGAAACCCCATGGACTGCAGCACGCCATGCTTCCCTGTCCATCACCAACTCCCAGAACTTGCTCAAACTCATGTCTACCGAGTTGGTGATGCCGTCCAACCATCTCATCCTCTGTCATCCCCTTCTCCTGCCCTCAATCTTTCCCAACATTAGGGTCTTTTCCAATGAGTCAGTTCTTTGAATCAGGTGGCCAAAGTATTGGTCCCATAGTGAAGTGAAGTGAAGTCGCTCAGTCGTGTCCAACTCTTTGCGACCCAGTGGACTGTAGTCTACCAGGCTCCTCTGTCCATGGGATTCTCCAGGCAAGGATACTTGAGTGGGTTGCCATTTCCTTCTCCAGGGGATCTTCCCAACCCAGAGATCAAACCCAGGTCTCCCGCATTGCAGGCAGATACTCTACCCTCTGAGCCACCAGGGAAGCCCCATATGACCATATGACTATACATGGTCCCATATATATAGTCAAATCTCTCATAATTTTAGTCCAACAGTTACATGAACAATAATCATAAAAATAATTTTTCAAAGTCTTACACAAAGTTTATGTGATTCTGTTTTACAGGTCAAAATCAACCTAGCACTTTCCAGGACACATCAATTCTAGCACAATAAGTATACTTTGAGACAGCCCTGTGCTCGTATCTGTACTGAGCTAAGAGTGAACTCAATAGATACCTTCTCCAGAGGGTTTCACAGAAGACCAATAAAATAATTATCAAGTGTTTTTATAAGATGTAGAATGTTCAGTAACAGCAAAAACCCTCTTACAAATAACAAAGCCCCTTCAGAAGTGACTATTTCTAATCAGATTGTGGTATCTTTTCAAACAAGACATTTCAAGGCCATAAGTCAAATATATATGCTTTCCAATCTCCCAGTGTGATACAAAATTTCTGTGAATAAGGACCCAAGATATTGTTCTTGGGTCTCACTTAGAAATAGACAACCAAGGTATCACTCTCCTGGGCCTGCAGTTTTTAGATGTTAATCGCTTCTCGGGTTGTGTCAACCTGACACTGGGGAGATGATGACAGATGACAAACTACATGCGTGCTAGAGAGGTAGAAATGACTTGTCGCCAAGGCAATGGTTATCGTGACCTGGCCTTGTCATTTACATTGGTAAGTTGCAGCCATCCTCCCACTCTTCCTCACTGCCTACCTCAACCCTGTGTACCAGATAGACCTCATTTCCTGCTATGAGCATCTCTGTAGAACCAGATCACTAGCTGCTGTTTATGCCTAATAAGAATCTAAATGGAAGACTCCCTCACTGATGAATGTTTCTTTGTAGTTATCAGGAGTACAGAGCAGAAGATCCCTGCCTTCGGGACCTCAAGTATTAAGAGGGATGTGAGTTGATCTGAGAGTGGAACTAGGAAGTAGCCATGACACTCAGCTATGACCCAGGGCCAGAAATGAATTTTGTCTTTGTAAGGAAACAGCCTCTCTCATCTGTCTTGCACCCAACCTATCATGAGATTAGTTGTAAAGAAGGAAGACTCAAAGACATGCACTGTGTAACCCCACAGTAACCAGTCAATTCTCATTAGCAAATTAAGTCTTGGTAAAGTCACCAAGTGTGCTCCATATATAGCCATTTCCCCTTAATTTATTCACTTAATTATTAACACTCAACACTCATTTATCACTTACTATGTGTTAAGCACTATGCTAGTTTCTGAAGATGCAGTGAAGGACTCTTCACATTTAAAGTGATCAAACTTTAGTATGAAAGGAAGATAAGTAAATATACAACTGTAATACAAGAGGATCAATGTGATAGTTTGTTTCAGCAAACATCAATTTGGGCATCTACTGTGTGCCAAACATATGTCAGACAATGTGGATAAACTCAGAGAGTTTAGTAGAAAATGCATAAGGAAAGAAAGACATAAGAGTATTGCAAGTCCATGAAGTGTATCTCAGTGATAGTGAGGATATTTAGAGATGACTCGAGAAGACTTACTAAGTGAAGCAACACCTGTTTCTGTTGTGAGATGCATAGGGGTTCTTTCCTGGACTGTTAGGGGAGGGTTTCAGCATATGAACAGCATAGGTTCTGGAAAACATTGCATCTTTCACCCCAGTGGTGAAAGTAGAGGGAACCACTAAACCTTGCTTATGAAAGATGAAACATCCTGAATTCTCTTCTGCAGATGAAGGGAAGGGAAGGTCTTTAAAATGAGGAAAGATGTAATTGTAATTATATTTTAGAACAATTTTTTCTGATAAAAGGATAGAAGTTGGACTGCAGAGACTTTCCCTTTTCTCTGCCCACATTAATTGGTCCAGAGGTCATTGTGGGTACTTGATGAAAATAAGAATCATTTTTGGGATGGTTTTATTCTGAAGCTAAGAGAGGTATCTTCTGTATCCTCTTGCTTTGCTAAGTTGGGTCAACAGAGTTTGGTTCTGCAGTGTCTTCTGCTGTATAGAACAAGCCCGTCTGTGGCAAAAGAGAAGTAATACCAAGAGACTGTCAGGGATAAGAGAAATAGGGGTGGAGAAAAAAAGAGAGAAAGCTAGCTGAAATCATTCTCGCCTGTGGATGTTATTGAGTCTCAAGATTGCTCCACCTCTGTTCCTAAATTCCTTTCTGTTTAAATGATTCGTTATGTGTCTGTCACTTGCAGCTAAGGGTCCTGACTCATCTAGAAAGGTTAGACTTGATTGATGTGTAGAAATTTAGCACCCAACTGAGAATATAAAAAGCATTCCGGGCAGGAGGGCCAGCATTTGTAAAAGGACAGCGCCTGTGATTTTATAGGCGAGAACGTAGTGCTGTGAAGGGAGGGGAGTGGCAGGTGGTGAAGCTGAAGAGCTGCAGAGTTGTGCAGGGATGGGGCACCTGTGACCTTGCAGGTCTTACAAAGAGCTGGGAATTTATCCTGTCAATCAACACTTCTCAAACTTTTTTGGCCAAAGACCCATTTTTATTTCTTAAATTTTTATTCTATCATTGACCAATCAAATATATTTGTGAAACACAGTAAAATGAATAATTAGAAAAAAAGAAAGACAAACCACTAGCCAAATTTTTAATTATGAGATTCAACTGACATAAAATCACTCTTTCCACTAACTATACTTATTCTCAATTTCTGTACTGACCTTGATGCAGACTGTAAATAAGCACCTGATCACACTGAGTGAAATAAGTTAGACAGAGAAGGACAGATACCATATGATACGGTTTATATGTGGAATATTTTTTTAAAAGGCTACAGATTAACTTATCTACAAAATAGAAATAGAGTTACAATTGTAGAAAACAAACTTACAGTCACTGGGAGGTAAAAGGGAGGAGGCGTGAATTAGGAGATTGGGATTGACATACACACATATACAAAATAGATAACTAATAAGGGCCTCCTGTATAGCACAGTGACTCTATCCAAAAAGAACCTAAAGAAGAGTAGATATATGTACATGTATAATTGATTCACTTTGCTGTACAGCAGAAACAAACACAACATTGTAAATCAACTATGCTAAGTCACTTCAGTCGTGTCCGACTCTGTGCAACCCCATAGACGGCAGCCCACCAGGCTCCCCTGTCCCTGCGATTCTCCAGGCAAGAACACTGGAGTGGGTTACCATTTCCTTCTCCAATGCATGCAAGTGAAAAGTGAAAGTGAAGTCGCTCAGTCATGTCCGACCCTTAGCAACCCTATGAATTGCAGCCTAACAGGTTCCTCCGTCCATGGGATTTTCCAGTCAAGAGTACTGGAGTGGGGTGCCATTGCCTTCTTCAGTAAATCAACTATACCTCAATAAAAATTTTTTTTTAAGAAATTAACAGCTTGCAGTCCAACTCTAGTTCATAGAACACACTTCAGTTACACAAGGGGAGATGACGGGAGCCGTTGAAATGGTTCAAGCAGAAGTGCTGAAACGTAAGTTGAGCTTTTTAGAATGACTATATCCAGAGTATCAATTAACAGAGATGTCTTAAGAGGTACATTACCAGCTCTGCTCTGAATTATGATATATCCCATCCAAGATTTTCTCAGGACCTTTTCTGTGAACCCACAGAAGGCATCACGATAAAAGACTGATGACACAAGTTGTTAGATCTTGCTAAGATTTTGAATGGCTGAGTTAGAATTTGATCTTTTTAATGGTTACAGGTACCCAAGCTCTAATGGAATGAGCTGACTTTTGAAAATGCCACCTGATTCTTGACAATGGCAGTAGAAAGAGAAGTAAGAGGTGGAAAGGAGGAGTGTGTGTTTGTGGGGGGGGGGGTGCGCACACGCACGTGTGCACACGTGTGTGTGTATACAGGCACATGTTTGCTAGATCTAGAGGATGGAGTCCTAGTGAAAACAAATGTGTTCTCTTCTCAATTCTGCTTTTCATCAGCCTGACTAGAAAGCCATTTAGTCACATGTGGGGGAGAAAGAAGGATGCGCACCATGTAAGTCTTTCAGCCCTGATCTAAATGTATGTGTCTTTCTTTCAGGACTGAGAAATGTGGGCAGTTGGTTTGTGTCCCTAGTATCTGGTTATTGGAAACAAATGCTTCCTTATGCGGGAAGCAGTACCTCAAAATGGCCACTCTGCGTTCTAGTCACTCAGTCATGTCTGACTCTTTGTGACCCACTGAGCTCCCCTGGCTCCTCTGACCATGGGATTTTTCAGTCAAGAATACTAAAGTGGGTTGCCATTTCCTTCTCCAAGTCGCTCAGTACAGTACAGTTTCATAAAAGTTACTGTTTATTCTATGGCATATATTCTAGGTTAAAAAAATTGTCTGAAGGGCAAATAAATACCCCAAGCTCCAGAAGCTGAAACACGAATCTTCTTGGAGTGAATTTTGAAGAGTTATTTTCAAAACTCTGCAGGTAACAGGAAGAGTTTTTCACATGGGGTTATCATATAACATCAGTCTTGTACAGGACTCTTAATTCAATGAAAGTGATCCCTCTGCCTGACTCCTCCTCCTCCCCGCCAAATGCTGACTGATTTTCTCAACCACAAGCCATCAGAGATATTTTTGGAGTCATCTTTGAGGATGATCTTGATTGAGTTAATCAATCAATTCCCCACAGTGTTGATAGTCTGACTTCCCACTAAAGGCATTAGCAGGAAGGTACATAATTAGACTCCCGGCACACAGGTAAACTACACTATTGCACTAGAATACACAATCTGCTTCTCAGAATTTTTGAGTTAGTGGAGTGTCTGGAAAGATTTTCAGGTCATTTAAAGTTAAATATACAAAACATTTGTAATAATCACCACCTACTTTTTATGGGGTGTTTATTGTGAGCTACACAATATGCTAAATATCTGAATATATTAGATTTAGTATCTGATTAAATTTTAACAGTAACTCTGTTAAGGAATATTTCACTATCAACTCCTCTCTACAGATAGGGAAATTCAAATATACAGAAAGATGAGGGAACTTGCTCAAGGTGAAAACACTACAATCTAAGTAGAAATGCATTATAAATTATGAAACTTCTAAGTCATTAGAGGAGGGAAATAAGTGGATAAAGAAAATAAAACAGTCTAATAGAAGGCAGAAAAAAGAGGAAAAAAAGCCTAAAATGTGATTTGAGAAATAAACTTGTATTGATCAGTGACAATTATAAATGCATGTAGAGAGATCTATATTCTTTTAGAGACACAGTTAAATATAATGACCCCCAAATACAGAAATAAACTATTTTTAAATATAAAAATATAAACTATTTTATGAATATAAAATACTAACCTAAATAAAGCTGATATGACTCTATTATTAGAATATTGCTTTAAAATCAGTGTTAGGAATAAAGAAAATTATTATATAATAGTGAAAAAAATAGTCCAGCATAAATATACATAAGGTGCACAAAAGATAAGATTGAAACATGGAAGGTAGGAAAAATTAAAATAATAGTGAAGAAAATTTCCACAACTGAAATATATCAGTTTTTATTTTAAAAGGGTCATCAAGTGTCTGACATAAGGGACATAACAGACCCACACCACGGTGCTTTATAGAGAAATTTGAGAACACTGGGGACAAAGAGAACATCCTGTAAATCTCCAGAAGGACATAAAAAGTCACGGTTAAAAGATTTTTATCAAAAGAAAGGCTGGTAACTAGAAGGTGATGGACAAGTACCTTCAAAAATCTAAAGGGAAATTATTTTCAACTTCAAATTTGAAGTTGAGCCAAACTGTCAATTAAACATCAGGATAGACTAAAAATATTTTAAGACATGCAAAATTTCGAGAGACTTATTTCTCATGCAACATTGCTTTGAAAACTACTGGAGAATGTTTCACAAAATCTATGGGGAAAATCCGGGGTAAAGAACACACCAGATACAGAAGATCAGCATGGAAAGTATATAAAAGTATATATACATACATACACACACACATATATACACACTCTGTAACAAGTGTATAAAACATAAGCAAACAAGACCAAACTCATTATTCACTAGAGGCAAAACAAAAAGTGATCATAAATGGCTGAGCTGTGAATATCACTTGCATAGTCACAATATGTAAGCAGTTACCATTAATGCTGACAAAAGGATGATATGAGAGAATGGGAGAATGTGTAGGGCTCATGAAGGATTAAATATCTAGAGAGAACTGTATGTCTTATAGTGGTAATTCAATAGATAAAGCATAAAACTAAAATTGTAAGGAATGGCAATTCAAGGATGTTATTTTGAAATATGGAGTTAAATAACAAAATAATCAGACAAAGCATTAAAATTTTGTCTCTAAGGAAGGCAAAGAGAGGAGATGAACATCATCTTTTGGGTCCTAGAGAGTCACTGAAGTTTTCAGCAGGGGTCTAAATGATCAGATTTGTGTCTTAAAAAAGATCCCTGCCATTAAACAGTTGATGTACAATGGGTGACCTGGATTAAAATACTCAGGATGGGAATAGCAAAAATGGATGAATATGATAGAGGCTCAAGACCCAGTTTCTAGCAGTGGTTCTCAACATGTGGTCTCCAAGTTAAAGCATCACCTGGAAATGTGTCACAAACCCAGATGCTCAGGCTTATCTGAGGAACTCTAAGGCTGGACCCAACAATCCGCCCACTGGGTGATTCTGATGCATGCTAAAATTTGAGCCACTGAGCTGTGGGAATGGGTGATTGATTGGATGTTTGCGTTGAAGAAGAGGAGAAAGGAGGATAATGTCCTATTTCTGGCTTGAGCAACTGGGCAATAAAGAGGCAAATAAAGTTCAAGATAAACAATGCTCAAGTGCTTTATAAGTGAGTTATACGCACAGTCCACTGATATCTGGGCAGGGACCCGTTTAGTCTTGAGCAGTCTCTGAACAACAGTGTACCTTCCAAGCCCATGAAAATGCTGGAGGTTTTACACCGTCTTTCACGTTTGACTTCCCCCATGCTAACTTCAGTTGAAAGTCAATTTTTGTTTTATCACAAATAGCTATGAAGCCGGAATCCTTTACAATTCCTATTCTGATGTGGGTTCTGACCTGCTGCTAAGATGCCACATGGGAAAGAGTTTAAAGAGGCAGGAGATTGTTAATGACAGTTTCCAGGAACTTGATCTCCCTTCTTTCAATGGTCTGTCTGAGGCTTTTAAAGGCGTCCCATAAATCTTGTCTGGCCCAGTAACTTTGGGGCACCAAGGAATAAGCAACAAATGAATAAATAATTTATCTGTTTTAGTGACTAGCCCAGGTTTTAGATAACAAATCACTAAAAGAATTATTATTATCATTTTTAAAGCCTGATACAATAAGCATCTCTGAGCATGTCACATCATTCCTGGATTCCAGCAAACCTTCCCTATACATTTTTTCTTTCTGCTTCATCTATCTTGCACACCAATGCCAGACCCGTCTTTTGGAAGCCCCTGGAACACAAGTGGCTCAATAATGGAGTTTTTGTGCTCTTCCCTTTTCTGAACACAACATTAAAATGGGGGGTGGGGGGGTACGTTGTATGTCCCACCAGGTGAGGAGTAGGCCTTGATGAAGACTCAGTGAATCAATAAAGACAGAGAATTTAATTCTTAGCTTTTTTTCTCTCTTACTTACTTGAAAAATCTGTTGGAAAAATCTAACGAAAGGTTGGTTAGAAAAGTGCTTTGAGTGTTGGAAATTTATATGCAAGTATAATATGGGACACGTGTACCTGAAAGACATTTCTGCCTTGGGTGAATTGATCGAGCATGTTGCAAAAGTAAGAAGTAGACAACGCTTGGGGCTGGGGTTCTGGATGCCAAGGGGAGGAGGTGAATAGGGAAGAAGTAGACAGGGGCCAGGCAGAGTATCAGGGCAGAGAGTGGAGACATTCCTTTTGACTCCTTTTGGGGTGATCAAGGAGCAACATGCTATTGACCATCAAAGGACAGGAAATGCAGCTTTGAGGCAGCAGCCCTTAGGAGGTGACCATCCCAATGGACCTCATGTGTCACCTCAGCCTCCCAAGGGCTTTTATCTATGGATGATGGGCGGTGCCCTCTTGAGAGGAGCCTGGTGACCTGCACGTCTGGATCTTCTCACAACCTGTGCTTCCTGCAGATCCAGCCTCATTGGCTCAGACCATCTATACTTATATATGTGAAGTTGACTCTAATTCCTTTAGCTCTGGTCCTCTCCCACGTTTTCCTGGATCCAGTGAATCTTTTTTCCCCTCCCAGCTAAGAGAGGGGTTGATTTATTTACCTGGTTGTGCCGAGTCTTAGTTGTAGTGTGTGGGATCTAGTTCCCTGACTAGGGATCGAACCACGGCCCCCTGCATTGGGTGCTCAGAGTCTTAGCCTCTGGACCACCAGGGAAGTCCCAGAGAGTGGTTTTTTTTTTGTTTTTGCTTGTGCCTAAAATATTTTTCCACAAACTTTTACCTGTTCCTTAAGTTTATTTTTTCCCTTAAAGGTTCACCCTTTTGAGACCTAAAAAGGCAGAAAATGTTCTTTATCCTCTGCTTTCTGTTATCAGCTTTTATTTTGGGAACTGAAGCAAGCAGTTAGCTAAAACCAGCACAGTTTCTTGAATGAGAGGAAGTGAAAACTGGGAAAAAGCCATCTCTACAAAAATGATGGTTAAGATTGAGCTGATTCATATTAAATTGCTGATATTCTGCCCTTTTTACTTACAAGATAATGATTTCAAATTGTTTAATATTTTAAAAACCATTTCCTACTACATGAAGGTGTATTCAAAAGCCTTCACTATAATAGCTATAATAAAATCAGTAGTTTTAAAAAATGCAACCCAACATGTGCAAACTATGACCAACCTAGATAGCATATTAAAAAGCAAAGATATTACTTTGCCAACAAAGGTTCGTCTAGTGAAGGCTATGGTTCTTCCAGTGGTCATATATGGATATGAGAGTTGGACTGTGAAGAAAGCTGAGAGCTGAAGAATTGATGCTTTTGAACTAAGAAGACTCTTGTGAGTCCCTTGACTGCAAGGAGATCCAACCAGTCCGTCCTAAAGGAGACCAGTCCTGGGTGTTCATGGGAAGGACTGATGTTGAGGCTGAAACTCCAATACTTTGGCCACCTCATGCGAAGAGTTGACTCATTGGAAAAGACCCTGATGCTGGGAGGGATTGAGGGCAGGAGGAGAAGGGGACGACAGAGGATGAGATGGCTGGATGGCATCACTGACTCAATGGATGTGAGTTTGAGTGAACTCCAGGAGTTGGTGATGGACAGGGAGGCCTGGCATGCTGCTATTCATGGGGTCGCAAAGAGTCAGACATGACTGAGCGACTGAACTGAACTGAAGAATTAAGAACCTGTTAGTCTAAAAGTGGGGTTAATTAAGGTAGAATTAATCAAGGAGAATTTTCTAGAAGAAGTGAGCTTTCCTGCTCTTAAAATAGAGTTATGGGCTAATGGGAAAAGTCAGGGCACAGTAGGGGCAGGAGTGGCCTTGTTTTCAGAGGTAAATTGATAGAGTCAGAAAAGGGACTTTGTATTTATTGCTATCAAAAGATATGGTTAGGGGAATTCCCTGATGGTCTAGTGATTAAGATTCTATTCTCACTGTCAAGGGCCCAGGTTCAATTCCCAGTAAGGGAACTAAGATCCCATGAGCATTAAATGGAGAATCAAAGGCATGATTTTCAACCCCAAGTTTCATACAATGATCTAGGAAAGCTCGGAAAACTCATTGTGTGCATGCTAAGTGGCTTTAGTCATGTCTGACTCTTTGTGACTCTATGGACTGTAGCCCACCATGTTCCTGTATCCATGGGATTCTCTAGGCAAGAATACTGGAGTGGGTTGCCATGCCCTCCTCCAGGGGATTTTCCCGACCCAGGGGATCGAACTCAGGTCTCCTGCATTGCATGCAGATTCTTTACCACTGAGCCACCAGGGAAGCCCCTGAAAAGCTCATTAGACTTTGTAAATCTATATTAGTGTGTGTGTGTTAGTCACTCAGTCATGTCCAGCTCTGCGACCTCATGGACTGTAGCCTGCCAGGCTTCTCTGTCTATGCAGATTCTCCAGGCAAGAATACTGGAGTGGGTTGTCATTTCCTCCATTGAAAAAAAAGTGAAGATAATAATAACCTCCTTTTGCCCCTCACACAGGGTTGTTGTCAGGATCCAATAAAATCATGTAAATAACTATAAAAATGCAAGAATTTCTTTATTTAGAGTAACAGCTTTTGAGGCCTCATTTAGGCATTGTGTGGCTTCATGAATATTATTGATATAAAATTCAGAAAAGGTGAAAATAAATTAGGCTCATCTTCGGATGCCCAAGAAATGTCAATAACATTTCAATTATGAATGATAAAAGAGAAACGTGAGCAAAACCTCAGATTATTACCCCAGGCTCGAGGTTGATAAACATGCTTCTGGTGGGGAAAAAAAAAATACAGTGTGATGGTTTTGCTTACAAATTTCTTTTCCCTGTTCCTCTTCTTTCTCTTCCCCTTTCTTTTTTTCTTCTTTCCTCCTCCTCCCGCCATTTCTCCCTTCCCCTTTTCCTCCTCCATCTTAATTTGTTGAGCATCACATGAAGTCAGAGTCTATCTTAAGTACCTTATACAATTCCTCGCCTTAATTATGTATTATTCTCTTTTCAGTGCTCTTTCCATTTCATGAGCTAGCCTGTTGTGCTGTTTACTTCAAAATGTAATATATTTAATGGGAAGTCCATCTCTTCCTCCCACCAAAGCACCCCCCGCACCCTGCCACACCCTGTGGGTTTCTGCAGTCAGTAGAGTTGTCAGGGTCCATAACTTCTGCAGTCCAGTTCTGCAAGCCTGATTTTCCACCCCCTCAGGGAAGCTTGGCCTGAGCTCTCAGGCACTGGCCTGGCCAGGTTTGGCCCGGGTCCCGTCCTCCACAGCTGTCCTGTGAGCCCTGTGGGCACCCCTGCTTCTGTGAGGTTATCTCACGAAGCCCTGGACACAGCCTTCTCCGTGTTATTTCTCTTCCTACCTTATTCAACCTTTCATGTTAGTGGCAGTAACAGTCTCTTGGATGTGGGAGGCCATCTGTGAGGGGCTAATTGATTTCCCTCCATCATTCCATATTTATTTTCCTTCCCCTCGCCTCCAGAAGCATGCTCTGAACCAAAGGCCATGGCAGCAGTAGCAGCTCATGCTGGCAGAATCCTGCTTTTATTATTTCTTCCCTGGCAACAATTATTTATCCAGCTTGTCAAGTGACTGAGGACATCGCAAGGACCATCTGTTTCCCTCTGCCTGAATCCTCTCATGCAGTTTGACTCCACGTTCAGGACCATCTCACTAGCACAGCTCACATTTTTCTCTGTGTGCCTGTGCCACCTTTGGCAGGATTTCTTCCCTTGGGTTGGCATTTTCACTTCACACTTGCTCATTTGATTAGCATCCTTCTCCTATTAACTGTTTAGCTTCTAGCAAGCTTCTCTTGCTTAGCTTCCCCTCCATCCTTGAAGGGGTTACTTTCATCACATCTCTGCTGTTATCATCTTTCTTTGGAACCAAACGCTGTGAGTTTAACATCCTAAGAAGCTCTCACCTGCCCTCCCACTTCTCCTGCCCATAGCCTCAGTTCCGGCTCTCATGTCTTCTTGCATGGAGGGCTGAAACAGCCTGTTCTCCTTGCAGACATGCCTAACCCTCTGCGAACCACTGCTGCCAAGTAATTTTCCCAAAACACAAGGCTGTGTTCATGGCCCTGCTCGGTTTCAATCCCTCAGGGATTTTCCCACTGAGCTCAGGTTTAGCCCATCCACTTTGGCCATGACGCACATGTCTTTTGACCTTTTCCCTCTGCTTTTTCCTCTAGCAGCATCTTGTTTTATGTCCCCGTATTTTTTTTTTTTTTTCTCTCTTCACTGGAAAAACCCTGGCAGTGGGTCTGAATTGACAGGGGGAGATCATTTGGCAGTATCTGGGGGCGTCTTCGATGGTCACGGTTAGGGGCGAAAGGGGGAATTGCCTCTGGTATCTACTGGACAGAGGCCTCGGGTGCTGCTAAATATCCTGCAATGCATAGAACAGCCACACACGACAAAGAATTAGCCAAAATGTCCATAGTGCTGAGGCTGAGAAACCCTGCTCTAGCCAGACCAACCTACTTGGAGCTGCCTGCATGCACTGCCCTCTCTCGTGCCTCCATTTTTTGCCCAGTGACCTTTCCACTCCAGTGCGTCCCTCTCTCTCACCATTGGCCTGTTGATGTCCAATCATCCTTCAAGGCTCAGCACAAGGATCGCCTTGTTTTGATTTCTTGACCATGCGCAATATCTGGAGCCCTTCTTCTGAGCTTTTAGTGACTCCAAAATTTCAGGCAAAGTATATTTATAGGATATCTGCTAAGGACCAGGACAGTGTTAGGTTTTAGAATTAAGATAGCAAAATTAGCCTTGTCACTGCATTGATAAGCTCAACAATCTGGTAGGGGAGACAGAAAGTTGTCAAATAAACACACAGATAAATGTGCTACTCACCTGCCTGAGCTCCTCTCCTCTCCGTGTGGAAAGATCCCTGACTTTTATTTCATTCTTGAGTTTTGTTTAGGGGTCTCCCCTAGGCCTGCTTGATGTTGGCAGAGTTTTTGCTTGCTTGATTTTTGATCACTTGATTTTGGGATCTTGTGTTATATCTTCTTAGAAACCTCTCTTGAACACACAACCAAAATTCAAATTCTGTCCCATTGTCCCCCAGGCCATTCCCAATGGGCCTGCCCATTCCCGTCATCCCTGCCCCCTCTCTGCACCCAGTCGTATCTGGTCACGGCCACACCTCCCTGGTTTTGAATGCTTCCTCCTCCCCTTCATTCTTTGGCTGTTTTCCTTCTTCTGTCAAGACCCTGCTTGTGTGCCACCTCCTGTCCACAGGTTAGGAAAACACAATGATTTCCACTGTATGTGGGCTGTCTTAGCATATGGTACATATTTGTATCTCCAGCACTCAGTAAAGAAAAATGGTAAAAAGCATAGTTTCTGAAGTCTGACGGATGTGAAGTTAATCTTTCAAAGCCTTAATTTTTTCATCTGAACAATAAATACAAGTTTCTTAAGTTTCTTCAAGAACTTATGTCTACCGCATAAGTTTCTGAAACGATTAAATAAAGCAATCCATATAAAATGCCCAGCATAGTATTAAGGACTCAATAAATGTTAAGGTTATTATTATCTCTAACCATATTGTAGTCTACATAAAGGATTCTGTAGCTCTCCCCTGGTCTAACTGCTTGCTCTCTGAGGATAGGCACTGTAATTTATTCACTGCTATAGCTCAGAGACAAGAAAAGCTTGGATAGTAGATGCCTGTTGCATATTTGACTCAGGGATGGGAATGCAATTACAAGGTCTCTCCCATAGCAGTTAAATACTTAACATTAATTGAGCTCTTCCAACATACAGCAGCAGGTGGGTAAACACACAAACTGCCTCACTGAATCCTCATAATCACCCTAGGAGATTGGTACCCTTATCATTACTTCCTGTTTTACAGAAAACTGGGGAACAGAGAGATAAACAGCCTGCCCAAGGTTACATAATTAGCAAGTGGCTTATTTATAAAACACAGAGAATTTAAATCATTAGATCTTTACTAAGAATTTAGTTAATATTTATTTTGAGGATTTACTGGTGATGTAGTACAATAGACACAAAGAAGGATTTTGGCTAGATGTAGATGATGTAAAATACTGACTTCTCTCCCAGAGCCACCAAATTATGGCAAGTTTCAGAGCCCCTCCCAGTAAGACTCAGTAGGGTATAGGATGGCAGGAGGTGTTTATCTTCTAATCCAAACCAGACATTCAGACAAGGCAACTGCTCATGTTTGCCTTCTCTGTTTTCAGAGATCTTCTATACTAATGTGGGGAATATGTAAATGAGAGCAGGAGAGAATTAGAGAGATGAGTGTGTCACAGCAAGAAAATTGAGAGAAAAGGGGTTTATTTGCAGATGAATGAGGACCCATCAAGTAGCATCTCTAAACAGGGATGACTCTGTCCCCTAATAATACAAGGCACCCAACTGCTGGGTTTTTACTGGGAAGTTGGGGAGAGAAGTCTTAATAAAATGTCTTAAAGAAGCAGTCTCTGTGGCATTTCGGTCACAGGTAGCTCCTCTACCAGGACTTTCCAGAACATAACTCAACCGTAAAGAGGACCCAGGGAGTTCTTAAACTACCTGGGCTCCAAAGGCACCCATTTAAATTCTTAATTTTAGCCAAATGAGAATTATTCTTGAAGCCAAGTAAAGTGAGCTGCTGAGTCTCACAATTTGCTCTTAGAGAAAACTCTAATTAATCTCCGAAAAGTCACTGGGATGTAAAACTTGCAGTGTAGCGAGCAAATGTTATTAAAGCATCAAGCTTCTCCTGTGGGTGAATGATGCTGCCACCTCCTCCTAGGACACAGCTCTGGGTCCAGGCTGCAGGCTTGGGTTACAGGTGACACTGTATAATGAGGTCTTTCTGCTTAACCTGCTGATTGGATCTCCCAGCTTAGGGAGGACTGATAGCTCAGGTATATCCCCAAACATATCAGAACATTTCTGAAGGGGGAGCCTCAGGGATATCCCTGTTCAACAGGCTGAAGTGTCTCATGCTATTTTCAACTTCCTTTGTTCTTTACTTTTCTGATTAGAGAGAGTGAAGGTCACAGAGGCGCCAGTAAAGGAAACTCAGTGGAAATAATGAGCTCTCAGAAGGGGGGTGGGGGGGAGCGTGAAGCAGATAGAGAGGAAAAGAAACACTTGGATTATGAACTTGAGAAAAAGATTGCCTCAGCAGCCTCAATTTCACTGATTTGTGGGGAAGAAGGAATGTATTGGGAAGGAGACAAAAGGGAACAACCTGACCTGCAAATAATCCAAAAGAACCACCTGACCTGCAAATAATCCAAAAGAACCAGTTAACAATGTTGTGAGAGTTTCAGGTGAGCAGCAAAGGGACTCAGCCACACATATACATATAACCATGCATTTTTTATTGTATTTCACTTTCTTTTTAGAAAAGCAGACCTTTAGCTACTTGTTTCCATGATGTAAGACAAACTTAGGACTACAAACACAGTTATAACCATGCATTTTTTAAAAGAAGCAGTTTCAAGGTCATCCACATAACCGTTCTTACTCTCATTTGCATTCAGATATATTTTCTTGAGTGGCTGGGAAAGGGGTGATGTTAAAAAAAAAAAAAAATCGTGCACTTTCTGCCACGACTGAGCCACTGAACTGAACTGAACTGACTGAAAATATTCTTAACATGGGAACTAACTGAACACAGTTTGAAATTCCAGGTTTTATTTTGCATACAGAAGTTTCTTAAATCTTTGGTGAATGACGAATGAATTTCTATGGTTATTAGAGCTATGCTTTGTAGTTTAACTGAACTACAAGTTCTTTATTATGACTATTTGTATTACATATTACTTATTACATACTCAACTTTACACCAATCAGATCAAATCAGATCAGATCAGTCGCTCAGTCATGTCCGATTCTTTGCGACCCAATGAATCGCAGCACGCCAGGCCTCCCTGTCCATCACCAACTCCCGGAGTTCACTGAGACTCATGTCCATCGAGTCAGTGATGCCATCCAGCCATCTCATCCTCTGGCGTCCCCTTCTCCTCCTGCCCCCAATCCCTACACCAATAGTTACATATTATAAATGCAGTAGGTATAGCATATGATATATAACTATATGATGTAACACATCCATACTATATGATTATATGCCATGTAATTACATATACATTACATATAGTATATATCAAATTATACTAGCAAAGCACCAACAACAGAGATTTCTAAGAGAATTCTCCAGTTGACAGAATTTTGGTAAGAGGGGTTATATTTTTACCATTGGACAAGCAAGTGGCTTGAATGATCAGGGAGTATGGGAAGGTGAATTTTACTCCAAGATTTATGTGCTGATCCCAATTATACCTGAGAACCTAACTCCTGCAGTATCGATAGATGCACTCTTCCCTGGAAGCAGAGCTTTTCGGCTCTGAACCCAATTATCCTCTGTAGTTCAGCCTTTGCTTCCATTTCAGAGCTCGTCCAGACGAGTGTTTTCTCTGGGATACCTTTATTCCCTTTTAAATATGAACAAAATGAATCGGCAATCAGAAAGACAGCCAGGGTATGATTAGCCAGAGTGTACAGGATAAACAGTGTTTTAGTTCCCCACGTGTTGACAAAATTTACAATATTGCAAATTACAAAATTCACTCTGGGTTATTCAGGGGAAATTAACATTAAATACTGAGCACCATAACTTTACTGCCCTCCTGGCCAGAGTTGGACATCCAGATGGCATTGATTCATCTGGTAGTACATCATTGTGGGCCTCGCGGAGCCCTTTATTGGGGATTATCAGTAGCAGCACCTGGCTCCCATATTTATTCCAACAGCGCTCCTGTTGTAACCATAAGACCCTGATGTGAGATGATGGTACTGCCTCAAGCATTAGGATGGTGTTTCAGTCCCTGTTTAAAACCTTCAAACAAAGCAAAGACAGCGGGAACTCACTGGATAAAACTGGATGGAATAGGACCAAGCATGCGATCAAGTGGGCTCGTCCATCAGTAAGGAGGCAGAAGTGGGAGAGAAGAGAAAGAGATGAGACAGGATGCTTGTAAGGCAGGCAAGTGGAGGAAAAGGCAGAAAGAGATTGTAAAAAGGATGAGGGGGCTAAGAAGAACCTGTTCTATCAGGCAAAGGAGAAAAGACCAAGACAGAGTGGGTGAGGCAGTGATGCCACAGGAGAGGGAGGCCAGAGGAACAAGACATTTGACCCAGCCTGCCCGCAGGAGCAAGGCTGGGTGCTCTTCTGCACGTGCATGTCTGCGTGTGCTTGCGTGCCCGGGCCCCAGCTTGTTAACAGAGCAGGATAGGCTGGGACTGGTGGCTGCGTCCAAGCTGGTGGTGACAGTAGGCGGAATCTGAAAGTGAGAGCATCCTGAAAGTAACAGCAGTACAACAAAAGCAAAGCGGGGACAAGTTGTATATGTTTCAGTATAAAGAAATGTAAGAGCCTGAAAGAGGAGTGAGAAGGCCTCTAGACTTAGTTCTGCCATTAATAAGAAAAACAGTATGGCAACGTTTGCTGGGGATTGCTATTTTCCAGGCATGGTGTCGAGGGTTTCACTTATACCCTCTTGTTTTATGTTTGCGCTGAGTCCGTGCAACAGGCACTGCTGTCTTACTTTGTGAGCACAGGAGGACACAGTGGGGTACCCAGCTACTTGCCCAAGGTCATAGAGCCACGTGGTAAGGGGAAATGGGGGATGAGGAGAAAGCTGGCCTGGGATCAGAACTTACTTCACTCATTCCAATCTGGGCTGTGGGGTTTTTGTCTTTTTTAATGTGGACCATTTTTTTTGTTGTTTTTATTAAATTTGTTGTAATATTGCTTCTGTGGTTTATGTTCTGGTGTTTTGGCCACAAGGCATGTGGGATCTTAGCTCCCTGGTCAGGGATCAAACTGGCACCCCATGCATTGGAAAGCAAAGCCTTAACCACTGGACAGTCAGGGAAGTCCCTGAGCTAAGGTTTTTGGCCAAATGTTCAGCCATTACCAACATCTCGAGATCACTAACCAGACGCCTGCTGAGATTCCTTCCTGCTTTTTAAGCCGATGCAACACATAAAGTCCCCTACTACCAGGTGGCCCAGGGGTCCTTTCCTAAATCCTTTCTCCTTCAAAGCAACTTTTCATATCATGAGGGAAGAAGGTGACATGCACACAAGTAAACACCAGAACTAATTTTCCGATTTGTTTTAATCAGGATGGCTGATGAGGAGACAGCTTTGTTCTACAACTGTAAGCAACCAAGTGATGGACAGCTGATAAGGTTTATGGAAGAGAGGAGAAAAGAGAATTCCTGAATGTGAATGAGGCAATTAGTGTAAGAGTAGAAGAAAGTATCACGCTCATGTCTGGGAGCTCTGGTCATGCCCACTCGTTCCCAAATCTTATAAACAACCTCCTTAGCAGAGAACCAAAGTCCTGCCTGATGCCAGAAGTCTAAACCAGTGCAACAGTGGTGCCCACGGCAAGCACTGAACTATGAGTACCGTGTCTCTAAAGTAGACCCTCCATGAAAATGTGACCCATGATAGTTCCTGTCTCTGGTGGGATCTTTTCTTACTGGTGTGGGCAGTTGGGACTGTTCATTTCAGTTCAGCTCAGTCACTCAGTCATGTCCAACTCTTTGCAACCCCATGAACTTCAGCACGCCAGGCCTCGCTGTCCATCACCAACTCCAAGAGTTTACTCAAACTCATGTCTGTTGAGTCAGTGATGCCATCTAACCATTTCATCCTCTGTCGTTCCCTTCTTTTCCTGCCTTCTGTCTTTCCCAGTATCAGGGTCTTTTCAAATGAGCTGACCCTTCACATCAGATGGCCTAAGTATTGGAGTTTCAGCTTTAGCATCAGTCCCTCCTATGAATATTCAGGACTGATTTCCTTTAGGATTGACTGGTTGGATCTCCTTGCAATCCAAGGGACTCGAAAGAGTCTTCTTCAACACCACAGTTCAAAAGCACCAATTCTTCGGCACTCAGCTTTCTTGATAGCCCAACTCTCACATCCATACATGACTACTCAAAAAACCATAGCTTTGACTAGACAGACCTTTGTTGGCAAAGTAATGTCTCTGCTTTTTAATATGCTGTCTAGGTTGGTCATAGCTTTTCTTCTAAGGAGCCAGTGTCTTTTTAATTTCATGGCTGCAGTCACCATGTTCAGTGATTTTGGAGCCCAGAAAAATAAAGGGACGGTTCAGTGGATAGAAATTGGATAAGGGCTTTGCAGGGAGACACAAGAGCAAGAAATACAGCCTCTCTTTACGTAGGTGGTATTGAAGAAAGTACTCTGCAAATCACAGCAAAGCATCTTAAGATCTTATGGGCTCATTTTCCTGAAATCTTCATGGGTGTTGTTCACAAATCTCTTGTCCCAGATTCTCCCAGCTGATCTGGGTCTGCACTGTGCCCCGAGCAGCCCTGGGCCTCCCCTCTGCTTCTCTCCTGTTCCTTCCAGAGCCGTGGCACTGGCAGTCACATTGCTGCCCTGGGGCTGTTGCCAGTATTCAGGAAGTCTAGTCAGGTCTGATTGCTCATCTCTGTCTGGGGACAGCCCCCTGGAATACTGGTGAATAGAATTTTAAATCTCATTATAGAAAGAAAGGAAGAAATAGAAATTGATAAGATGAAGACTTGGAATTCTGGGAGAATTAACAAGAAGGCTTAGGATCAAAATGATACACAGATTCATGGATTTTTAAAAAAATAATTTTATTTATTTATTTATAATATGTGCTGGGTCTTCGCTGCTGCACAGGCTTTTCTCTCATTGTTACTAGAGGGGACGACTCTCTAGTTGTGGTGCACGGGCTTCTCATTGTGGTGACTTCTCTTGTGGAGCACGGCTCTAGAGCACAGACTCAGTTGTTGTGCACAGGCTTAGTGGCTCTGCGGCATGTGGGATCATCCCAGATCAGGGATTGAACCCATGTTTCCTGCATTGACATTCTTTACCACTAAACCACTAGGGAAGCCCCAGTGGGTGTTTTAATGAGTGGTAAGTTGGAATACGGAGAAGGCAATGGCACCCCACTCCAGTACTCTTGCCTGGAAAATCCCATGGATGGAGAAGCCCGGTGGGCTGCAGTCCATGAGGTCGTGAAGAGTCAGACAGGACTAAGTGACTTCACTTTCACTTTTCACTTTCATGCATTGGAGAAGGAAATGGCAACCCACTCCAGTGTTCTTGCCTGGAGAATCCCAGGGACGGGGGAGCCTGGTGGACTGCCATCTATGGGGTCGCACAGAGTTGGACACGACTGAAGCGACTTAGCAGCAGCAGCAGCAGCAGCAAGTTGGAATAAGGCAAAGAAGAGACAGGAATAAAGAACAGTTAGGGTATTTTAAACATAAAATAAAGCAAAAAGAACTAGAAAAAAATGACATCTTCTTGTTTATCTTAAAACAGATTAAACAAAATGACCATAATTTTACATAATATAAAATATAACTATAAATGTTATTCATAGTATCCAACAGAAAAATTATATTTTAGCCTAGGTGCCTTTAGTGGAATTGAAAAAGATGACCCCACAGTTTGCTACCTTTGAAAAGAGATTTGTAAGAAAGTCATAGAAGAACTTAATGATACAGAGCCTACACTGCGATGGCGTAGGGGAGGGGACCACATCTTCACTTAAGTACTTCCTACTTCCTCCCTCCCTCCCATCCCTGCCAAATGGAGGTCAGACACATGTGTCAAGGGGACTCGGTCACGTTGTCTGCATATTAACTGTTATATTAAGATTTGCAAAAGGACAGTCCATTAAAGTTTTGCTTCTGAAGAGAGAAAGGAGTGGAAATAAATTATCAGCTGAAGGACATTTTTACAAGAGATCTTTTAGCATCCGTTATGAGTATTTAAGACTAATTGAGATCAATCGTTCCAGTGCCTCAGCTCTACCCGGTTCAGTTTTGCCCTTGGGAGAGCTTGATTTCTTCCCGCCTCTGGATCAACAAATAGTGTTCTGATTTGTTAGCTCTGTAAAAAGATCCAAGAGGCCTCAGTGAAGTAATTCAGCTTTTAAAACAGACTGTTTCACAAGAATGCAGAACTGGAATGGACTCCCATTCTCATGAGAAGCAAGGGGCAGGCCAGATGCTGTGGGCTAGGATGGAAACAAGACGCTCAAGGAAAAGTAAAATGGGCCAGATCAATGGCACACAAAGCTGAGGGCCGTTTCCTGAAGCAGCATCTAGATGGTACCAAGAAAGCCATTTGCAAGGGAGACGTTATGCATCCTATGTCTTCCACAAGCCTACCCAGAACAGTACAGCCCAGCATCACGGGGTGGTTCTGTCTTTATACTTGCTATACTCTTGAGTTCGTTTCCTAGTCTGATGTACAGTCGGATTATGAGATTTGAGAGCCAGTGAGGAAAGGCTTGCAATTGAAATGTAACCTATATGATCTCTCCTTTGTGCCTGATTTGTTGTTAATTGAAGCTGAATTACATTATCATATTAATTACAGGAGAGACCAGGATGAAAAAGAATGGGACACAGTTTTGCTGGGAAATTAGAGGGTATGTTCTTCCAGAAGAGTGGGTACTGGAAAGAGCATTGAACCAGGAATCTGGTCTGGGGTTTGAGTTTTTTCTTTGTTTGTTATTAATTACATAACCTTGGATAATCCATTTGGAATTTTATAATCTCCGTTTTCTGATTATAAAATTGGGATAATAGCATCTCCCTTAACAACCTGACAGGGCTACTGTGTTCATAACTCAGGGTGATCAAGGGAAGATCCAGGTTCTGTGGAGTCTGCAGCTTACAGAGTTTGGGTCACCCTGGTTAAAAAATAGAATTACCAAATCATAAAAAACAAAATTACATATAATGGAATTTAGAATAAGAAATCACCGTATGTTATGAAAACCATATTCCCACCTCAAATTTATTTTAGCCAGATGTCAAAAATATTTCAAAGAATGTGGCCAGGAAGAGACACTTGAAAGAGGAGTCAGAGTAAAGAGAAAGCATGGTCATAACAAACTGCACAGTTAAAATACCTACTTTTGCAAATTTTAGAAAAACACAGAGCGTGTGAACATATTGCCAGGGTCTCGGAAGGCGCTTGTACCTGTGAGAGGCCTAGCAACCAAAGCATTTTTAGCTTCATGGTAACTCTGTTTCTGAGATGATGTTTGTTAAAGATCTTTGTGAACTGTGGAGCGCAACATAGAGGAAAGGCATCGTTTCCCCTTTTCCATTTCCAGAGTTGTTCCCTGCCGGGAAGTCTATTTAACTGGCTACTATTAGAATTCTGTTTTAGTAAACTTGATGCAAATTGGGGTTTAGATGATATGTATCACAGCCACAACCTAAATTATTCGGTTCAAAGAGCATATTTGTTTAAATTTTCTTTCTCTGAATATATATACCCCATTGCATTTATAAAGCAGGCATTAGCTTTATAAATGACTCATTTACAGTTTCTAAAACACTTTTTATGTGAGCCTTGTTTTATCTATCATTAGGTAACAAATCATCCCCAAACTTCATAGCTTAAAACAATAACATCGTGAATGATTTCTCATGCTTCCTGTGGGTCAGTTACTTGAGAATGGGTTAGATGAATGATTCTGGCATGAGGTCTCTCATGTTGCTACAGCAGCATTTTGGTTAGAGCTGCAGTCATCTGTAGGCTTAACTAAGACTAGAGGGTTTCTTCCAAGGTGCTCACATAGTTGGCAAGTTGGTACTGACTTTTGGTCACCTGCCTGGTTTTCCACATGTGATACTTTCCCAGGCTGCTTAAATGTCCTCCCAGCATAGTGACTGGCTTCTCCCAGAGCAACCAATCAAGGGGGAGAAAGAGAGAGCCCATAAAAGTCATCTTACCATTTATGACCTAGCCTAGGAAGTCATCAGCATCATTTCCCTTGCATATTTTTTGGTTCAGGAAGTTATAAGTCAGTCCAGATTCAAGTGAAGGCAACAAAAGCCTCTTCTCTCAGTAAAGGATTATCAACACCACATGGTTGAAGGAGAGGTTACAATGCAATATAAATTGAAGCAACCATTTTTGGAAAAGATGTATGTACAAGCCTCATATAAACTTGGGAGATTGGTCAAGCAAGCATTTTCATCTTTATTCACTCAGAGGGAAAACGTCAAAGCACTTTGTCAGAAAGAAATCTAATATGCCTGGGTCCAAAACCACTCTCTATACTATAGCTCATTTCTCTGAACTCTTCTGAAAGGAAGGTACTTAACCTCTCAGGATTTCTCTTGACATGTTTGTTAACTCTAATACATGATTCTCATAAGACTTAAATGAGATAAGTTCTATTGGGGGTCAGCCCTGTGCCTGGCACAAAGTACATGCTCAATAAATGGTAGGTATGGTTTGGAGATGAGAAAACACAACTGAAACATTAAGTAATTACTCACTAAATAATTTTTCAAGGTTATAAGCTACAAAAAAATCAAAGTATCGAAAATCTTTTAACCTAAAGAGGAATAATTTCTTCATCATAATGGGGTCCTTCACCAAACAAATAAATGACTGACCTTTGTGTTTGCGTGTAACTCATATATAACTTGTTCATATAGCTTGATTATAAGTAGAAGCCCTTCTTTTAGTCTAACTTCAAACACCAAGGGGAAAGTTAAATCTCTTCAGTTCCAGATGCCCATTGTTTACATTTGGATGATAAATGTGATTCACATTATTGATGAAGGAAGCACTGAACTTGTGAATCACTTTTTAATTATTCAATTGGATAGACTACACAATATGTACAATTAATAGGAGCCTCAGTCTGGAGCAAACTTCCATTTTTTTCCCCTTAGTTAACAGACTCGGTATAAACAATAGCATAACTGAGTTTAGCACACAGGAACGTGTGGCCATAGTTTTCAATTGTTAGACATATGGACCAATTATTTTCTCTTTTCTTGAATATCAAGGTGATTAAGGGGCTTTGTTTACCTAACATTATTCTGGCCATGTTTGTTGGGAGGTTGAGGGGAAGGGTTAGTAGAAAGTGTTTAATGCGCTAAACATAAGGTTTCCATAATTCATTAGCTCCACTTTTGCACACCTTCCTGTGCATTTACAGAGTCTGCATTCATTACACAGTGATGGATGGGATGCTGATTAAATACTTTGTGTTGCTCTTGTCCAGAATACCTTTTTTCACATTAATTTAAAAAATTTTTAAATGGTGTCCTTAAAAATGACTGAATGTTTACACCAGAATTGAACAGCAGACTTAACCAGAGTTATCAGAAATTTGACAAATAAAAAATCTGCTTTCCCTTGACCTCTGTTTACTCTTTCCCATTAAGACTAAGAAACAATGCACATGAAAAGATGAAGCCTTGAATCAAGCTTTTAGCAATTCTTGAGTTCTTCACAGTGTTCATAATACTGTGAAGGGTATCTTCCACCCCTGGGAAAGTTAGTGATACTTGGAAAGCTTGCCTATTTCATCTCCCTCTAAGAGAATCACTGGGAACCTTCACATATTAAAGGTTCTCAGAAATCAAGTAACAAAATCCATTTCATTTGTTTTAACTCAGTGTCTCTGAAGTGTGTTTGAACAGGGAGTTCTTTTTTGTTCTTTGTTTTTTCAAAGAACTTCAATTGACACCTCCTGGACTCTCATCCTCTTTTATGGGCTACATTCAGTATTCCAGTGTATATACGTAATACCATTTTACTTAGCAAAGCTCATACTGATGGATATTTCAGTTGTTAGCAAGTTTTTGCTATTTTCAACCCCCCAGTTTGTAAATGGTAGCATGTATTCATAATTATTGTCACTAATAGATGTCCAAAAGTAGGATTCACAGCGTTGATCCAGTCTTGATATATAAGCCACAAATCAGCTTCCTGAACATCTCTGAAGTTGCTTCATGGAAACCCAAAAACAGTAATCTCCATTCTGCAGTGGGAATGTCATGGTGGTTCCATAGTGACAATTAGAGCAAGAGGCCCTGATGTTCAGGGACAGACAAAGCCCCATATGCTGTATTTCTATGGAAGCCAGCTCTCTGCTTCACTCCTGCTTCTACTCTGGGTGTGGATATTTTGTTTTCATCAATTGTAAAGTTTGCCGCAGAGTTATCAGCTGAACACCTCTGACTCCTGGCTGAGAAAACCTTGGGATAATGTGCCCTACTTTTACTCAAGTAGCCCCTGGAATGTATTAGTTAACTGCACAAGGAATCCACTGAGCACTCTCCTTCTGCATTGCCCTCTGTCCAGTCCTTACTCATTTTCTGCTGTTGGCTGGTTACAAAAAACAGCAGTGCCTGGAGCTCAGGAAACAACTCTCCAAAGACCATCTGTTTCTGAGGACACTAGTGAAACTTGTCTCTACTTAGTTTACAGCTCATGTTTCCATTGGTGAATATACTTTCTCAGTGAACACTTGGCCAGATGATTTGCAGTTGGGAATCAGATATATTCTTATGGATAAGCAGGATCATCATTTCATGTATTTTGGAAAAACTCTGAACCCATCTAATTCTCATTATGGCTGTGACTTTGCATAAACCCTGACCTAACCATATGACTGATTACTTTCCAGAACAAACCTGCTTTGTCTGTGCTGCTGTGTCCAAAATCATTAGCTGACATTGTACTCACTCTTATATCCGATCTTCACTAGTTGCCACCATTCCTTCTTCCCGAAATAACTGCCATGTTTCATCCCTTTTCCTCATCCCATATCCTTTCTCTCCAATGTTATGAATTTTATCTGTTCATCAGGACTTAGATCCTGTCTACAGCCTTCCAGAAGCCTGCCCTGCTCTCCTTACCCCAAAATGATCATTATTTTCTCTTTTTTTTGGCCTTCTCCATATTTAGACTTATATCCTCATGTATCTTTTTTTTAAAAATTCTGTGTACTTTGTCTTCAACTGGATTGTAGGCATTTTGAAGTCAGTGACTGTCTTTTCATCATTTCAGATGGAAGAAACATACATGTCTCATTTCTAGAGAATAGCAAATAATCCCCAACCTTTTTGGCACCAGGGACTGGTTTCATGGAAGACAATTTTTCCATGGACCATGGGAGGGAGGGGGATGGTTTCGGGATGATTCAAGCACGGTACATTTATTGTGTACTTTATTTCTGGTATTATTACATCAGCTCCACCTTAGATCAGGCATTAGATCCAGAAGGCTGGGGACCCCTGGACTATAGGACAAAAGCACAGATGACTTATGCTGAAATAGACATAGAAGCTAATGAGTGATTCTTATGAACTTCTGTGGCTCTCTTCATCTGTATTTGAATATTTGAAAATAACATATGGCATATTCACACTAAGCCACTGTGCTTGGAGTTTTCTTTCATTTTCTCTAAGGTGGAAAATGTTTTCCACCTTAGTTTTCTGTCCTTAAAAACTATGTGTTTATACAATCAGAAAATTAGAATGTCTCATTGGGAATATTTCTCAGAATTTTGAGCCAAGAGAGTGAAAGGGATACTTGTCTCGAGTGTTGACTGATTTACTGAGTCAAACATTTATTGAGATCCTCCTATATATCAGAACCCATCCTAGGTTCTGGAATCTAGCAGTGAATAAGACAGACACAGTCCCTACCCTCAAGAAACAAAGGCACTGAAAATCTTTTGCTCTTAAAAAACTATGAACCCAACCTTGAAAGCTGAGAGAGAAAAGAAATATGAGTGGCCATTTGGAATTCTGGACATAAAATATATGCATCACCTATTTTATGCATACGTGCTAGTACGTGGTTGCATAAAATGGAGCTTTTTTTATTATTCTTTTATGGATTGGCCATAGACTATGCAGTGCAAGTGGGACATAAAAGAATAATGGAAAAGATGAGACCTGACTAAATAAATCCCTTGAAAGCTTTTTTTAAAACACTCTGTCATGAGAATAAATTCCCCTTGCACCATTTTTTTTTTTTTTTGCTTTTGTTCTTTTCTAGGTCACCAGAAATGAAAATATATTAGGAGAATGGCATGTGCATTAAAAATCTTTGCAGTATCTTCAAGTCAACACTAGACCTTTAAAAACCTGAAGGAAATACTCAGAATGAATACACTGGGGGAAGGGCACTGAATAGCATTTGAAAACCTGAAAATATCTATGCATTTGTCTAGACTGATGGTTATTACTGTAATAAGCAACTGAAGCCAAACAAATGAGACCATTTTTCGTGATAGTTTTCAGATTGTAATCATGCACATTGAGAACACAGAATGCATATTAGATAAACCTCACGATAAGGGATTAGGGAAATAGTCTACAGAATAAATAAAATGAGGGGTTTAGAGCCAGGCAACATTTACTGTAAATTTGGGCATATATATGAAACATCAGGCTGCAGATGTTTCATTTCCATAATATGCTATAAAATAATTCTTCATCGTTAGAAATTTCCAAGCCACAGTGAATGATAGATGAACAACTGACTGGGAGGTAGAATCAGAAAGCTCTATGATAAAAATGAGGTATTGATTCTGTGAGATTTTAATTTAGATTAGTTCACTTAGAAAAAGTAATAAATTGATATGTACTCGACACAGCTTACATTCAAAATGACTTATCAGGATTCCAAAACGAAACCTTAAGCAAGCAATAATTTTAACTGTAGTTCTCCCCCAAGTTGCCCGCAGTAAATTACAGCATCTTTGCAAATAATTGGGACAAGAACAAGACAAGTAGTATATCTCTGGATGACGGATGGGAGTTTGAGCTTCAGTGCCCAAAGAAAAGATGGGAAAAGAACTGGAAAGAAGTGTCTGGCCATAATAAATTAGGAAGACAAACATCTGAACTATTATAAAAGTAATTCAACATAAGCCATACCATATATTTGCTCGAAGCTGTGTTCAATTTGGTGGTTTCAGATGGTCAGATGTGAGGCATCATCTGTAGGCAAATACAGAATTGGACCTTTTTGATTCATATCTAGATTTCTTGAGATTTTAATTTGTTGGTGTTCAACTTCATTTTGAAAGAATGTTTCACTCAGTCTTTTTGACCTCTATTCTATGCAATTAAATCAAATAGCACATGTAAATCTGCTAACACAAAGTTTGGTCTATAAGAAGATAATAATAATAATCATGATAGTTAACAGTGTTTGAGCTCTTATTACAAGCTGGGAACTGAGCTAAATATTCTTATTATGGGATTTCTTGTGGAGTTCAGAAACCATTATGTCCCTTTCTGTGCAATTATATCTCACTTTGCATTTGGTTTTACTTTTGCTATACTGAAATCATGACCATAGAACTAGAAACTCTTTAATGTTTCATTTTCATTCTGCAGTTGAAGGCTCTAGGGTCACTTCCTATGCATTTATTGTTCTCCATTGCTTTTTCAGTCAACTCATGCCGTTTTCAGGATGAATATTTTGCTAACACGGCACACACAAATACACACATGCACATACAGGTGTTCTTATAAATCTTCCCAGTTTAAGTGTTTTTTCCTCCTGACCCTTTCTGTGCATCTGTTCACTTTAAGATTCATTCATTGCCAGGGGACCATGATGAAGTGATTTTCCCAGGATCCACAATCGTAGTATCTTATCTCTGAAATTGTTAACTGTCCTTAGTAAAGAATGACTTAGCTTCTGTTCTGGCTCTTTCATAATAGCTCAGCTTTCTAATCTCCCCTTTAAAGAATTTTTCTTTTGTAGGTTCAATACTTACCTCTTAGAAGTGAAGTTCTTTGTTAAAGGTTTAGCTTCTGTAGCATCCCAGGATGCTTCAGGGGCCATTAAGCTTAATGAGTTAACAATTTTTTCCCCAAAGTGTATATGAGGTGCCTACTGAAGGTAACTTTAACAGGTCCTCCTGATTTATTACAAAGAAAGTCTCTTTCAACAAAAGCTTTCAGGCTGAACTTTCATTCTAGTCTAAGAGAAGCAAACTTTTGGTCTCAAGTGCTGCATAATACATCACATGCTGTGTCTGTATTCTTGGGCTATTATATAACCAAGCTATCAGTTACATCAAAGCTTGTCTCCCCACATAAAGATGCATTGACAATAGATAAATCCCCTTTCTCTCCAGTTGGATTTTTCCCCCAAAGAATTCCATTGAACGAGGATCACTTTCCCCCTTTGAAATGAGATTTTAAATTTCACACATATTTATCAAGAAATTCAAAGCAGAATAGGTAATTTTTATTATAAAGTTTTTTTTTCTATAGCTCCTCTAAAAGACAAACCCCATGGAACCATCAGAAGACTTTTTCAGAAATAAGTCTTCAAAGCATTCTTTTAGTCCAGTGGTGCTCATCTCATAACAGAGACCCCAAAATTCCCTCACATCCTACCCACCATATTTGATACTTCAAAGGGAACTCCTGACCCAGAGAAGGGCAGAAGCAAAGTCTCTTCATGGAAAAAGCAGAAAGAGTCCCTTTCCAGCTGGTTGAAGATGACATCCATGTAAGGCAGCTCTGGAAGAGGTGGGGGATCACCATCCTACCACCTGTCATGACAACGGGAGTCCATTATTTCCAGGACTCTAAAGGGCCCTGCTGACCTTTGTCAGCCCTCACTCTGATTCAGGCTGTTAATATTTCTAGAAAGATGTGGTCCAGCATACAGCCTTCAGAGTCATAAACGCTGTCTATTGCCTGTGAAATAACCAGCCAAGATCAGCATGGCACACAAGCCTCTGTAGCACCTGGAACAAGTTTCTTACTCCCTCTCTGACCCTCATTTGTAAAATAGCAATAATTTATTCACTTTTTGAGTGCATAAAATGTGTCAGATTCCTGGGTCGGGAAAATCCGCTGGAGAAGGGATAGGCTACCCACTCCAGTGTTCTTGGGCTTCCCTTATGGCTCAGCTGGTTAAAGAATCTGCCCACAATGCAGGAGACCTGGGTTTGATCCCTGGGTTGGGAAGATCCCCTGGAGAAGGGAAAGGCTACCTACTCCAGCATTCTGGCCTGGAGAATTCCATGGACTGTATAGCCCATGGGGTCACAAAGAGTAGGACATGACTGAGCGACTTTAACTTCACTATGTGTCAGAAAATGTTTTGTGTACTAAGAATATATCAATGACCAAAAAAAAAAAAAAAAAAGAAGATCTCTATCCTAAATTAGCTTACTTATTACAAGAGGCATTTTTTATTTTGCTGTGCTGGGTCTTTGTTAGAGCATGCGGTCTCTTCATTGCTGTTCACAGGCTTCTGTAGTCACAGCAAGCAAGCTCTCTAGTGGCAGTGTGTGGACTGAGTTGTCCCGCAGCATGTGGGATCTTAGTTCCCTGACCAGGGATTAAACCTGTGTTCCCAGCATTGAAAGGCAGATTCTTAACCACTGGACCACTAGGGAACTCCCAGTCAGTTGTTTTTTTTTTTTTTTTAAGTTAAATGAGCAATATATTATGGTGAAGAGTAAAGCAGGGACAGAGGCCATTGTGTAGGTGAGAGTTGCAGTTTTAAATAGGGGACCTGGTGGCCTGTCTTTCTGAGCTTGTGACATTTTAGCAAAGACTGGAAAGAGGTGAGGGGATGAATCATGGAAATTTCTGGGGGAATGGCAAGGAAGGAAAAGAGCCAGATTGGCAGAGCGTCTGAGTTCCAGGAAAAGCAAGCAGCCTAAGGTGATGGGAGAAAGTGGGAAGTTGGGAGGGGAATAAAAGAGGAAGTTGAAGGTCTGACACAGGAGCAGATTTTATAGAGCTTGTCCTCCTTTGTACCACTGGACATTGAGTGACATGGGGCTATTTCAAGGATTCGAGCATAGTGACATGATCTTAGAGTTTCAGAGGGTCATTGTGATGATTGGTTTGGGAGCAGAAGGGGATAAGCCAGGACAGAGGCAGAGAGAGAGCTTAACAGGTGGCAGTAGTTATCTAGACAGGAGGCGATGGTGGCGAGGACCAAGGGGTCATGAGAAATGCTAAATGCTGGGCATAGTTTCAGTGGAAAATCAGTAGGATTAACTGACAGTTAAGATACATGATGTGAGGAAAAGAAAGGAATAGAGAATGGCTTAAACTTGAGCAACTGAATGTATGAAGATGCTGTTTACTGAATCACAGAAATCTGCAGAAGCAGCAGGTGGGTAGGGGGAGGACAGGAGACCAGTTTTATAACATTGTTTAAAAGGCCACATAGGCTTTCAAATGGAAATATGGAGGTGACATTTAGATAATAGTAGTGCTTATTATGGCGACCCACTCCAGTACTCTTGCCTGGAAAATCTCAGACAGAGGAGCCTGGTAGGCTGCAGTCCATGAGGTTGTGAAGAGTCGGACACGACTAAGCAACTTCACTTTCACTTTTCACTTTCATACATTGGAGAAGGAAATGGCAACCCACTTCAGTGTTCTTGCCTGGAGAATCCTAGGGATGGTGGAGCCTAGTGGGCTGCCGTCTATGGGGTCGCACAGAGTCGGACACACGACTGAAGCGACTTTGCAGCAGCAGCAGTGCTTATTATTCATGATGATATTGAGGATTAAATGGGCTTTATCATCTTTCCCTGCCTACTTCTCCAATCATATCTGCCAACCCATCTTACCACCTACCCAGCACTCCTCATGTCAAACATTTCTTGCTTTCTCCTATCTCCATACCTGGGTACATGTAGTCTTTCCCTTCTCACTCATTCCCTTTCTTCTACTGGCAATAAGAAATGGGAATTTCTGACATCAGATCTTTCCAGTTCTTCCCTTCTTGTATGTTGTGCCTGCTCAGTTGCTTCAGTAGTGTCCAACTCCTTGTGACCCCATGGACTGCAGCCCACCAGACTCCTCTGTCCATGGGATTCTCCAGACAAGAATACTGGAGTGGGTTGCCATGCCCTCCTCCAGGGGATCTTCCTGACTCAGGGGCTGAACCCATGTCTCCTGTCTCTCCTGCATTGCAGGTGGATTCTTTACCACTGAGCCAACCAGGGAAGCCCCTCCCTTATTGTCCAAGTCTGAGAAGAAGAAACAATTGGTATTCTTTGTCTAAGATGGCAACTATTACCTCCTCCAGGTAGCCCTCCATGACCTCTCTGGGTAGAGAGATGAGATGTCCTCCTTTGAGCGTTCATAGGGCCTATCTAGAGCTTTAATGACAATGTTTATTATACTTATTACTAATTGTTGTTGTTCAGTTGCCCATTTGTGTCCCAACTCTTTGTGACCCCATGGACTGCAGTATGCCAGGCCTCCCTGTCCCTCAGCATCTCCCAATGTTTGTTCAAGTTCATGTCCATCTAATTATTATTGATTACTAACTTATTACTTATCACTGTACTTTGACATACATGAGTCTCTCCTAATAGGCCTCATGGAAGATGAAATTGTCCCATGTTATAGTAAGAATTTAATAAATATTTCGGAGAAGGCAATGGCAACCCACTCCATTACTCTTGCCTGGAAAATCCTATGGACGGAGGAGCCTGGAAGGCTGCAGTCCATGGGGTCGCTAAGAGTCAGGCACGACTGAGCGACTTCACTTTCACTTTTCACTTTCATGCATTGGAGAAGGAAATGGCAACCCACTCCAGTATTCTTGCCTGGAGAATCCCAGGGACAGAGGAGCCTAGTGGGCTGCCGTCTATGGGGTCTCACAGAGTCGGACACGACTGAAGCAACTTAGCAGCAGCAGCAGTAATAAATATTTGCTGAATGAATGAGTAAACAAATGAATGTTTTGTATGGCAGAAATAAAATGGAGAAGTCATCACTTGAAAAGGATTTTTGTAATCAGAACTGTTGTCATGAAATTGACTTAAGTGGCAAGTGATGAGTGATCTTAACTGTTGAAGCCTTCCCTGAGCCAGTCTGTTTAGCCCTAGCCTCTAGCATAGTGCCTGGTACCAAGGAGATGCTGATTAGAGTTTGTTGAAAGAGGGGTTGAATGAACACCAGAAGTGACTCTCAAAGGAAGAGTCTACCCCCACGGTCTGGGTCAGTGAGGGAGATTAGTCACCAGAATGAAATTTGGAACTGAAGTTTCAACCACTATGATTAAAAGTACCTTTTAGAATTATTGCACAATAGTAAAGTGTCCTTCTAAAAAGAACTTATTCTTAAACATTTCTTGAAAGTGCCAGGCATCAAAGCCACCTGCCAACATGGGTTTGCCAATACCAGATAGTTAAGAAGCAAATGCCTTTATAAATAGCAGCTGCCAAGCATTTCTGAACGAGGGGCACAGGTGTTCTGATGAATACTTAGCAGCAGCTCCTCTCCTTCCCTAAACATGCCACGTTTTTCTCTCGGGCCACTCACCTACCCAGAATGCCATTCTCTTCCATCTCACCTGGCCAACTCCTCCTCCCAGCTTCAGCTTGGGGTCACTTTCACTGAGAGCGCTTTCTTTTTAAATTTTTATTTATTTTATTATTTATTTACTTATTTCTGGTTGCTCTGGGTCTTCGTTGCTTCCCACGGGCTTTTTCCAGGTGAGGCAAGCAAGGGCTACTCTTTGTTGCCACATTCGGGCTTCCCACTGCGGTGGCTTCTCTTGTTGCAGAGCACGGGCTCTGGGCACACAGGCTTCAGTAGTCGCAGCACTCGGGCTCAGTAGGTGCGACACAGGGACTTTAGTTGCCTCACGGTGTTGTGGAATCTTCCCCGACCAGGGCTCGAACCCCGGTCCCCTGCACTGGTAGGTGGATTCTTACCCACTTACCACCAGGGAAGTCAAAGAGTTCTTTCGTGATCCTCCAAGACACTGGTGGGGCCTTTCCTACGTGTCCCCACAGCACCTCCACACATCCCCCTATTGAAATGATGATCCTTCTTCATTATGTATTCTTGGTCAGTGGCCTGCATTTTCCCTTTTTTATAATTTTAGCACATTTAACCCAAAGACTGCAATGTTGGTAGTATAGAAATAAAGTGTTTCAGGAGTCAGAAATCATGGTTTTCCTATTCTACAATTCAGTCTGGGCCAGTTCCACTAATAACACCCTGTAAAGCCATGGTGGCTGAGTAGCTATGAAATTCCTTATATCTCTTTTAAAAGGTATTGTTGTTGTTCAGTTGCTAAGTCATGTCCAACTCTTTGTGACCCCATGGACTGCAGCACACCAGGCTTCCCTGTCCTTCACTGTCTTCTGGAGTTTGCTCAAACTCATGTCTATTGATTCACTGATGCCATCTAACCATCTCTTAATGAGAGAATGTGAAGGCCTAAACCATGTTGTCTCTCCTTTACGGTCCCTCAGGGTTTTCAAGATTGAATAGGAATATCTTAAATTCAAATTTGGCAATCTCATTTTTCCCATTAAAGAAAATTTTATAATCACTGCCACAGAGCTTCAGAGATTTCTGAGACTTTCCAGCTACATCCATTCTAAAACTGTTTCCCCTATTTTTTGTTCCCATTCACTCCACAGAGGGTCATTTCAAACTCTAATTTGGGGTGGAAAAGGGGAATCATAGTGGATTTCGTTAAGATTCCTTTTCCTGATCCACATGTCTTCCAGAAATGCACCTGAGCAAAACTTGACTTCGAGTTTCTTTGCCTCTTTGCCAAGATTGTTTATGCCCGCAGCAAATAACATATGAGGTCCTTGAAACTACTGAACTCACATTAGTTGCTAAAGCAGTAGACTGAGCACAAATTACAATTAGGGCACCACTGGAAAAAGAAATCAGTTATAAAGCAGCCTTGAATCCATTTAACATAATATTTGGTGTGTGATATAAAGTAGGCAAGGTCATTGCCATGTTGTACCAACTATCTCATGATTCATGCAGAAGATACATGGGCTCAGCCAAACAATACCTTTTATTGTTTTCACAGGAAAACTCCTTTTAGTCAAGCTGAAAATTCCCACAATTTGACTATGGAATAAAATTTGAATCAGATAATAAAAATTTACCAAATTTAACTTGGTGTTCAGAAATCTATTCTTGAAATAGGCATTGTTAAACACACACAAACACACATACTACATGTGCTAAAAACACTAAAGCCTCTTATGGGATAAATAATCCAAAATTAAATTCTAATTTCTGTAAGACATGGATTAATAATGCTGACCTCTTAATTTATAAAATTTTATTTTCAAGTTAGACATGATATTTGTATTTATCGCACCTCAAGAGCAAGAGAAATGGTAGAATTAGAGCTTTCCGAGAATGATATTGTAAAACAGAAACTGTGCTACATTATTATTATTTTGATCTATAAATAACTATTATTTATAAATGATTGGAATATGTGTATATCGCCACAGTGCCTTTACCATTTCCATTGGTCTTCATTCCTCTGTGTGCATTCATATTTCCATCTGTAGATCATTTTCCTTCTGTTGGAAGACTGTATTTCTGAAGTACAGGTCTGCTGGTGATAATTTTTTTCAGTTTTGTATGTTTGAAAAGTCTTTAGCTTCCTTTTTGAAAGATATTATCACCAGGTATAAAATTCTAATTTAAAAGTTTTTTTCCTTCATTATTTATATATTTGCAAAGAATGAGTATTCTCAAACTATTGGATACTGGATTCCACATATGTCTTAGATCGAATTGTTAATTGACTCATTCAAATATTTTACTGTGTTTTTAAAATATTTTACCCTTACTAATTTTTCTCTACTTAGTCCATCAATTCCTTAAAAGCATGTGTGAAAATCTCTTTCTCTGGCAGTAGATTTGACATTTATTTTTCTGTTAAATGTACTGTTACTTTACATGAAAGCATGTTATTAGGTGCATAAAAATTTTCAGTTGCTCTTTTATAATTATGATAGAGGTTTCTAGTGCTCACCCATATGTGGTTCTTCTTGCCTTCTGGGTCCATTGGAACATTATACTTCCGTGCCTCTTTGCAGTAAGGCAAGGCCAGGGACCAATTTCCACCAAGGGGCTGTGAGGTGAAGCGAATGTCACTTCCAGGATGAAACGTTTCATTCATAGCATGTGACCCTCTGGGCTCTCTTACCCTCCATGGCAAAAAAGGCTGTGTCTTTCGGAGATGGTTGCTATGAGATGACAAAGATTCTATCATCTTGGGTTCCTGAGTGATTATGTTGAACAGAATACCACACTGACCTATTACAGTTGTAAAATGTGAGCAACGCATATAAAACAACTGGGATTCGGGTTAATTTTTACTATCGCAAAACCTATCCTGTCAAACTAATTTATGTAGTGATACTCTGTCCCTAATGATGCTTTTATTTCTAAACTTTTTAAATTTTTTATTTAAAAGATTCAGACACAACCTAGCTACTGAACAACAATGACAGTTTATGTATTTATTTTTGGCTGTGCGGGGTCTCCACTGCTGCCTGTCTCTTCTCCAGTTGCAGGCATGCAGGCTTCTCATTGTGGTGGCCTCTCTTGCTGAGCTTGGGCTCTAGGGTGCTGGGACTTCACTAGTTGTGGTACGTGGGCTCAGTGGGTATGGCTTGCAGACTCTAGAGCACAGGCTCAATAGCTGTGGCCAATGGGCTTAGTTTCTTCACTGCATATGGGATCTTCCCAGACCAGGGATGGAACCTGTGTCTCCTGCATTGGCAGGTGGATTCTTTACTACTGAGCCACCTGGAAAGCCCTCTAAACTTTTTAAAAACTGTATTTTGTGTTATTCATCTATCTACATTAATTTTCTTTTCATTAGTTTGGGGAATATTTTAACTTGTCCTTTATTTTTATACAATTTTGTAATTTCTTTTTTTTTTTCATTTTAACTATGTCTCTTGTAAACAGAATATAATAGGCTTCCAATCTGATTTTTAATTATTTCAATACACATCAAAGTATTCATTTAATTAGTTCTAAATATTAAGATCTATTTCTGGATGCTAGAGATAAGCAATGAAAAAAGTAGAGTTTTTTTTCTTTAATGAAGCTCTGAATACCTTTTATAGTAAGCTTGATATAATAACATTTATTCCTATTGATGTTGAATTTTTATTTATTATCTAATTTTTAAAACTTTTCACTTTAGTGGGGGCTTTTTTTGCTTCTTTTTTTTTCTCATTTCTGCCTACTGATAGTTTTTTCTCCTTTATTCACTTAGATGTTATACATTCAGTTTCTATTCTTCTGAGAATACCATTAAATTTTTAATACTCCCTCATGTTTGAAAAATATATAAAGAAAGCCACTACCTTTATTCTTCTCAACAATAGATGATTCTTTGAAGAAGGAGATGGCAACCCACTCCAGTACTCTTGCCTGGAAAATCCCACGGGCGGAGGAGCCGTAGGCTGCAGTCCATGGGGTCGCTAGGAGTTGGACACGACCAAGCGACTCACTTTCACTTTTCAGTTTCATGCATTGGAAAAGGAAATGGCAACCCACTCCATTGTTCTTGCCTGGAGAATCCCAGGGACGGGGGAGCCTGGTGGGCTGCC
>NW_011495050.1:4675192-4681597 GCF_000754665.1 Bison bison bison
ATGATACATTGTTGACTTTTTTCTCAAAAACGTGTTTCTGTTTATTAATTCCATGTGTTTATCTGACCCGTTCAACACATCTATTGAATTTTTTGTTTCAATTATTGTACTCTTCTACTTCTTAAAGATTTATTTCATTTTCCAAATCTTCTTATTTTTTTCATGTAATATCCTGTATGTGTTTGGTGATTTTGATTTCTTCACTTAACACTTATTCTTCAATATGATTTTACTTTCAGGTTGACATTCTAATACCTCAAATTTGTACAACACGAATTTTGTTGCTATTTTGCATGGTGATGCTAATGCATTTGAATTGATTCCTCACAATCTTTCTTAAATAGGCTCATGCAGCTAATCTCTTTGGTTATTGTTTTTTTAACTGGGTATAATATGTGACATAAATTAAGAGTTTACGTTTGTTTTTAGAAGGTACTTCCTGGGGCCACTTTTTATGTTAAACTCTGGGATTGGAGTTCCCAGACCACACAGGTGGTATAAATTCAAAATATAAACCTGAAGGATGCATAAATCTAAAGTTTTAAATTATATTTTCCTACCATAGACCAGGCCTAGACAGACAAAAACCTTTACTTTTTTCCCTGTTTCAGCAAGTGGATGTTCTTCTAACTCTAATACTTCACAATGTGTCTAGTTCTTCAAGGTTCCCAGAATTATGCAACAGTCCTAACTTCAGCTCACAGCCCTATAAATATATGAAAGTGAAAGTGAAAGTTGCTCAGTTGTGTCCGACTCTTTGCGACCCCATGGACTATATAGTCCATGGTATTCTCCAGGCCAGAATATTGGAGTGGATAGCCATTCCCTTCTCCAAGGGATCTTCCCAACTCAGGGATCGTACCCAGGCCTCCCACATTGCAGGCAGATTCTTTACCAGCTGAGCCACCAGGGAAGCCCCTAGATATAGATATAGATAGATATAGATAAATAGATATATATATCTGAGACCGTTTTGCCTGTGACTGTCAGGCAAAATATATAGAGATATATAGATATAGACAGATATAGATATCTGAGACCTTTTTGCCTGTGACTGTCAGGGCCCTAAAATTCCAGATAATAGGTCACTGATACTATTATCTCCCTCCCCCTTCTCTCCAGTCACAACTGCATCACACTAGCCTTTAGTTCTTTGTTTCTGACACCTGAAGATTTCATGTCATGTGCATGTCTGTGTCTATGCATGCGTGTATGTGAGCTCACAAATGTATTTTAAGAATGTTGTGCTTTAGTCAACTTTCCAAGTGTTTGTAGCACCTGTTTTCAAGTCTAGACTTAGTACATAAAAATAATGTAGAAGAGAAAGGAAACGAAGAAGGGGAGATGGAGGAGAGGCAAAAGGGAAGAAAACTCATGATCTTCTGGTAAGAAAGTCGAGGAGTAAACAGGCAATTAAATTTGGAACAAAGATGTGAGGAGATGAAATGCTGCCAATTCCTGACAGTACAGGATTAAAATGAAAGGAACAATCTCTGCAAAGTTGGTATAAGCAAAGTTTTCTTGGATAGAACCCAGAAGGCACAAATAATAAAAGAAAAAATTAATAAATTGACTTCATTAAAATTGGAAATGTCTGCTCTTTGAAAGACAGCATTAAGAAATTAAAAGTACAAACCACTGACTAGAATATATCTGCAATGTATATATCTGACAAAAGACTTATGTCCAGAATCTATAAAGAACACCTACATTTCAAGAGTGACAAAAATGGGCAAGATTTGAACAGATTTCACAGAAGAAGATAAACAATAAGCCAATGAAAAGATGCTCAAAATCATTAGTCATCAATGAAATGCTAATTAAAAGCAAATTGAGACATCACTACATATTGATTAAATGGATACAGTAAAAAATTAAAATACCATGATTTGGTTATGAAATGCAGGAGCTCCAATTCCCCAATATTGTTGACAAGATTGTAAAGTGGTGTCCTCACTTTGGAAGAGTGTTATCAGTTTCTTACATATTTAGACATACAATATGACTTAGTAATTCTAGGGTTTTTTCCCTGAATAGAAATGAACACATGTCTACACAAAAACTTGTCTTCAAGTGTCCATGGAAGCTTTGTTCAAAATAGCCAAGTGATAGAAACCACTTAAATCCCTGTCAGCAGGTAAGTGGATTAACAAAGTGTGGTACAAGTGTTCATCGGTATACTGCTGAAAAATGAAATGAACAAACCTCAGATCCACATAATAACATGAGTTAATTGGAAGAAACACAATGCTGAGCAAAAGAAACCAGAGCAAAGAAGAGGTACTATATTCTTTTCATTTGTATGAAATTCTAGATCTAAAGTATAGTGGTAGAAATAGAGCAGTGGTGGCCTAGGGCCAGAAGTATAAACCATAAATTCCCTACAACTCTGTACCAGGGTACTTTGGGGAGTGATAAAGTGTTCTATGTCTTGAGATGGTAGTAGTTGTATGGTGTGCACATTTGCTCAGGTTTGAGCCATTTGAGACCCAGAACAGCCAAGATAAAACAAAATTTCCTTGATAATGACAGATATTGGCTATCCCACCTTGGTTCTGTGAGTACTCAGAACCATTTAATTTGATTTTGGAAAACAAAGCAATGAGATATTTCAAATGCCTGAATATTGTGAAGCAAATATCTGCTGCATGCCATTGATTAATACCATCTTTCCTGAACAAGAAAAGGGCTAATCCACAAGCAGGGTAAATAACCCATGCAATCCTGTGATATTCTCCAGACCATACACTGTCTTGTAGCCAGGGCAACTAGCACCAAATGAGCAAAACTCAGTATTTTCTGTGTTTTTCCCCAGTCTGTGTTCCCTTAGAAATGAAAAGGGCTTTATAAATTTTAAATGGCATTATCACCATCAGGGTATAAAGGTGCCATCCAACTTCTCATGATATTACAGTAAAGCAGCTTCAACCCTTTGTTTGTCACAGACGTCTGTCAGCCTATACTATGGTGACTGCTTCTACTTGGGGGTTTTATTATTTTTCTTCCTGTTATTGGAAGTGTGCACCCCTCCATCACAGCCTTCTCTGGTGTTTGGTAGATTCTGCCATGGAGATGACACTGGCAGGTTGAAGCTTGAAGTGTGAAATAACATGTCAGTGTCCAACCTTGCTTGGCAATGAGAAGTGGCATTTCTAGGAGCTCACATACTCTGGCTCAAATTCAGAGCCAGAGCCTTTTGCTGAGAGTGGATAAATATATAGATGGAAAGAGCCCTGATCACTCCTATTCCTTATCTACTTGATTGCATATTGTTTTGTTTTGATTTACAACCCACTCTCAAATTCCTGCTTTGATAGTATCTATTATCTGTGGCTGTCACTTGCAAGAATTGAATTTTATTTTCTTTTGCTCTTACATACCTGGGGTGGATGAGAAATGGCCTCCTCTGTACTTTCATTTTCACAGACTTTTCATAAAAATGTTGACAGGAAAGTCCCTCAAATGCACATATATAGTGTCTGTAACTAAGGGGTGGGAAAGCCTGGAAGGAAAAATAATGAATAGACCTTGAGTGCTGAAATAAAAAGAGAGGGGAAAACATGCTGCAGTGAAGTTTTTATTGTTTGGAGCAAAGAGAGGTTAGATAAAGAACTCAGAACGGGGTGTCGGGCCCCCTGGGCCCCCTGCCACTTTCTAAGTTAATTAATGTTTCAGAAATGAATATTTCTCATGTTTAAAGCAGTGATGCCTACCCACAATTTTGTTTTGAAGATTAAATCAGAAAATGTGCAGTGCCCAGCACTGTCTAAAAATAATTAATTGATTCATTGATTTATCTTTGGTTGCACTGGGTCTTGGTTGCTATGTGCAGGCTTTCTCTAGTTGTGGCGCGAGGGGGCTACTCTTTGTTACAGTGTGTGGGCATCTCATTGAGGTGGCTTCTCTTGTTATGGAGCGTGGCTCTTGGCTCACAGGCTCCAGAGTGTTGGCTCAGTAGTTGTGATGCGTGGGCTCAGATACTCCATGGCATGTGGAATCTTCCTAACCAGAGATGGAGCAACTGTCCCTTGCATTGGCGGGCGGATTCTTAATCTCCAGATCATGAGGGAAGCCCAGAGCCTGGCACCTCGAAAGTATTATTTCAGCTTTGTGCATGTGTGTTCAGTCACTTCAGTCATGTCCAACTCTTTGTGACCCCAGGGACTGTATGTAGCCCACCAGGCTCCTCTGTTCATGGAATTCTCCAGGCAAGAATACTGGAGTGGGTCACCATTCCCTTCTCCAGGGGATCTTCTGAACCCAGGGATCAAATCTGGGTCTCCTGCATTGCAGGCAGATTCTTTACCCTCTGAGCCACCAAGGCTCTGGACACTTTTAGTAAACAGCACATCGAACAGAGTCAATGTGTGATGTCTAACCATTGGATGCATCACAAAGATAAGGGTAAAGTGTAGGCAGTTAGGAAGGGAGCATACAGAATCCCAGGACTGGCAAGAGTGGGAGCCTCTACCAGTCCTAGCCTCCAGCAGATGAGGGTGGTACCTGTGCTGAGTAGAATAGCAGCCCATCCAACCAGAGCTGGAGTGTGCTAGAAAGATCCAGTTGACACATGATAAACTAGCCCACCATATTCCATCCTTTTTCATCTTAACTTTTCTGGAAAGGGAAATCACATTTTATTTATCTTTAAAGCCAAAGAAATTTCTCCTAATCTGCACCTAAGAAAAAGATGTTCTGTCTTCCCCTATCATTTAGTTGTTGTTTGATTCGTAGACCTGACTGCAGTTTCCCCCTTCCTGCTATGTGACTGTGCAATTCTAATCGTTTGGATCTTTAATGATAGGGATGGTGTCTCTCTCATCTGTGTATTCTCATCAGTGTCTAACAAAATTGGTGCTCAATGAGTTGAATGGGAGACAAAAATTTGATTTACCCACTGGACTTCCATGAGCTCATTGAGTGTTACGTCAGGACTGATGAAAAGATAAAGGTGTCAGACAAAATCACTGGGGATAAAGTAGCAAAGATGATAATTCATTCATTAGAGATGATGCAAAGCATGCAATCTATTTTACTGAGTACTATTTTTGTGTCAAATACTCTTTTTTCCAGTTTTCTATGGGGCAAGACAACTATATTGGCCATCCATTCATTTATTTGTTATTTTCACTAATATTTATGCACATGATCACGATAGGGAATAGGAGAAAGAGTGGTATATCCAGTGTGGATCAAGTGTGGGGTTGCTTTTATTCAACTTGATGAAGACCAGAGGTAAAGAAAGAGTACAGTGAACTCACGTAAGAGACTAGAAGGGCGTGACCATGAATGCCAAAAATTAACACTTCTTGTGGGTGATCAGCTGTCTCTGAGCATCTATGATTAACAATGAGGAAGAACAGCAACAGCGTTTATCATGGAGACAAACCAACTACAACCCCTATTAACACAGAAGGGCAGACAGAGGAAGCTTCAAATGGTAATTCAGGCAGAAGCGGTGAAAGAAGTATGGCTGACAGAAAAACAAACAAATTGATGATGACAACAAAACTTCCCAGATGTAGGGTGATGTTTCCTGAACATCAAAAGGAAAAGGAACGCGTTCAGAGCACTTAAATGAGATTGTTCTAGTCTGCAGGAGGTAGAAATTTTGAATTGCCAAGGGGCTGAGATAGACAGCTACTCCATTTCTAATGTCTTGAGTCATTTTTAAGGACTAAAAACCCTGGACAAGAGTTTCTTTGATAAAAATTGTATCAGGAGAAGGTCTCATAAATAAGATTTATATACAGATCAGGTTTTGCCTGCAATTTAGAATCATGCTTAGAAACAGCTACCTTGAGTCTTGAGGGGTTCCTCACTCTGAAGAGGATAACTGCCCTATCTCTGGGGTGAAAGCACTTTGTTAATAAGTATCTTAAGGACTGGAGTTTCCTAAGGACTGGTCAGCAGAATGAAGTTAATTTCCCATCCCTGAAGATGAGTTCATTCAAGGGAAACTACAAACATCCTGATTCTGGTCCTCTTGAGAGAATCGCATGGAAACGCCGGCTTCGGGGGCGAGTGCTAATGTCAGTCACCCCTGGCTGCTGTGGCAGTGACAAACAGATCTATTAGCTCAGTGCAGCGCATGACCTCCGTGCCCTGAAATAGAGGGAACTTCTGAGAAGAGCCAATTGAGCATCCTTCCGTGAGAAGCAATATTCCTTAAAATAGAAATGGTGTGATAGCCAGGCAGACATGGGTTTGAATTCTGACTCTGACACATTCAATAGTTCTATAACCACGGGAAATGGGGGCTGGGGCTGCTGGAAATAGCAAGCAAACTAATATGTTTATTTAGTCAACTTCTGTTTATTTAGTGAGTAAAGAATCTGCCTGCCAATGCAGGATACACAAGAGACACAGGTTTGATCCCTGGGTCAGGAGGATGCCCTGAAGGAG
>NW_011495050.1:4681697-4695698 GCF_000754665.1 Bison bison bison
CCCTGGGGACAGAGGAGCCTGGTGAGCTACAGTCCATGGGGTCGCAAAGAGTCAGACGTGACTGAAGCGACTTAGCATGCACACGCACTCACACATGTTTGGTGCTGGGGACACTGTGATGAACAATAGAAGAGTCTTAAAACACACCTTTGGAGATTTTATTTCAATTTCAATCAGATATCATGCAAGAAAGTGAATAATTATGATGGTTCCTAGAGCTATGAACAAGAAGATGTGCTCAATAGTAACTACTTAGGAGCAGGGGGAAGGGCACCACTATACATAGTGTGAGCTTAGCTGTGAAGATGTAAATCATGGAAAAGAGTGAGGGAAAGTATATTCTCAGCAAAAAAGAAGCAGTAATTCCAAAGATGCATTGAGCAGAGTTATCTGTACTCTCGTGCTCATTGCAGCACCACTCACAATAGCTGAAACACAGAGACAGCCTAGTGTGCATCAACAAATGAATGGGAAAAAGAAATGTGCTATATCCATAGTGGGGATATTTTTTAGCCTTAACAAAGAAGGAAATTCTATCATTTGTGACAACACAGATGAACCTGGTAGACATTAAGTGAAATAAGCTAAACACAGGAAAATGACTACTTCGTGATCCCACTTGTACGAGGTATCTAAAACAGAAACTCAGAAGCAGAGAGTACATTGTGGGAGGGAGGAGGTTGGAAATGGGGAGTTGTTTACAGTTATACAAGACAAAAATTCTAGAGATCTGCTGTACTAAACAGAATGCCCACAGTTGACAATATTAGTGTTGTGCACTTAAAAACTTGTTAAAGGTAAATCTCGTGTTAAGTGCTATTGCCACACACACACACAACAAACAAAAGCAAGAGGTCACAAGAAATCTTCGGGAGTTGACAGATATGCTTATTACCTTGACTTTGGTAGTGTTATCGTGGGTATATGCTTATATATAAACTCATCAGTATATATACATTGTGTCTGTACTAAGTCCCTTCAGTCATGTCCAACTCTTTGCGACCCCATGAACTTTAACCCCACCAGGCTCTTCTATCCATGGGATTCTCCAGGCAAGAATATTGGAGTGGGTTGCCATGCCCCCCCCTAGGGGATCTTGCCGGCCCAGAAATCGAACCTACATCTCTCGGGTCTCCTGCATTGGCAGGAGGGTTCTTTCCCACTAGCACCACCTGGGAAGCCCCATGTATATATTAAATATATGCAATTTTTTGTATATATGCAAATAAAGCTGTAAAAAAGAATAGAAAAATTGAAAGTATATAAAATAAACAATTATTTTAATAGCACATTCTGTATTTTTAACAAAAGATTAATACTACTACTATTACATTGATAATATATGCATGTTTAATTCTAGTTTAGAAAAAAACAAAATAAAAAATAAATTTAAAAATCTTGGATTTTCACACTACTACAATTTTTTTTTCCCCTCCAAACTCTTCTGCATTCTCCTTTCCAAAGCAAAATCTGAGAACATTACCCATAATGTGCATTGGGTCAACACTATGGTATCATGCTACATTAGGTGCCAATGTGTCAACTGGCACCATCTGGACTGAAACACGTTTTCTTCGCTTGATGTCAAAAGAGCAAAGACAGCAGAAGTCATATTTAGTGTGCTGGAAACTTCTAAGTATCCATCCACAGAAGGCTTCTGAGGTTGAGAAAGCAGAATCCTAAGAGTCACAAATAGCCTGAGAGTCCTGGAGTTGGCCAGGAAGCTTGATGGAAGACGTGGACCGAGAACACAGCCTGCAGTATTAGGTGATATCACTTCTCTCACCTATAGAAGCGGAGAAGGCAATGGCACCCCACTTCAGGACTCTTGCCTGGAAAATCCCATGGACGGAGGAGCCTGGTGGGCTGCAGTCCATGGGGTCACTAAGAGTCGGACACGACTGAGCGACTTCACTTTCACTTTTCATTTTCATGCACTGGAGAAGGAAATGGCAACCCACTCCAGTGTTCTTGCCTTGAGAATCCCAGGGACGGGGAAGCCTGGTGGGCTGCCGTCTATGGGGTCGCACAGAGTCGGACTCGACTGAAGTGACTCAGCAGCAGCAGCAGCACCTATAGAAGTGGAAAAGCTGCATTTGTCCTCCACCCCTGGTATAGACAGCCTCAATGGGATCTGTGAGTCGAGGGGTTAAATGGAGACCAGAATCTCCATAGTTATGTTGGGAGGAGGGGCTCTAGAACTTTCTTTGGGATTATTGTCAGGCTGTAATGACTCCAGGCCCCAGTGACTTTAATCCCATGTCTAGCAGCTACTGTTTCCCCATCTTGTTTTGAAATGCTTTTAAACATGTTTTATTGAATTTGTCATAAATAAATAACCACTTTTGGTGTTAATTTTTATGATTTATTTATTTTTGGCTGTGCCTGGTCTTTGTTGCTGCACGGGCTTTTCTCTAGTTGCAGTGCGAGGGCTTCTCATTGAGGTGTCTTCTCTTATTGCAGAACACAGGCTCTAGGGCCCGCGAGCTTCAGTAGTTGTGGCCCGTGGACTCAGCAGTTGAGGCTCGGGGGCTCTAGAGCACAAGTTCAGTCACTCTGAGGCATGTAGGATCCTCCTGGATCAGGGATAGAACCCGTGTCTCCTGCATTGGCAGGCAGACCCTTTACCACTGAGCCACCAAGGAAGCCCTGATGCTTACAAGCACCAAGTATTCCATTGTATAGGAAATTTCTGACTTCTAGGAAAGTAACTTCTGAGTCATCAGAATCACGTATCACTAAGCAGTTGGTCAAACATGCATTAACTTCCCCATGAGACTCTCACAGCCTGTGCTCTAACATGGATATTTCTGAAAGTATCTGAGTTTTGTGCAGTGGGCAGGTACATATACAGCAAATCATAGACAATTCTTATCACCAGAGAGAGTACACATTAGATATTGCTCTTCCAAGTAGCCCATTTTTACTTTATTTTTTAAGCAATTAGTAAAAATTTACTAATTGCATTACATCTTTTTACACCATTAGGAGCATATTGTGTGTGCAATTTAATGTCATATTTCCACTTTCCTTAGTATTTTAACATACTTTTTTCTATGTAATTTTTAAATTGAAGTTTAATTTACATTATGTTAGTTTAAGGTGTACAGCATAGTGATTCAATATTCTGTAGGTTATACTTCAAAGTTATTATAAAGTATTGGTTATGTTCCCTGTGTTGTACAATCTGTCCTTGTAGTTTATTTATTTGTTTACTTATTTATTCATGCATTTTATTGAAATATAGTTGTGTACAATATTGTATGTTATAGGTGTACAATATAGTGATTCACAATTTTTAAAGGCTGTACTCCATTTATAATTTCTTTAAAATGCTCACTCTACTTCCTGTGCTGTACAATATATCCTTGCAACTTGTTTTATACATAATGGGTTGTACCTCTTAATCCTCTAATCCTGTATTGCCTTCCTTCCCTCTTTCTAACCACTAGTTTTTTCTCTATTTCTGTGCATATGCTTTTTTGTTATATTCACTAGTTTTTTGTATTTGCTGCTTATTTATTTAATACATAATAGTTAAGCCTCTTAATTCCATACCCCTATCTTGCTCCTCCTCACTCCCTTCTCCTTGCTGATAACCAGTGGTCTGTTCTACTATGAATCTGTTTCTCTTTTGTTATATTCACTTGTTTCATTTTTTAGAATTCAAGTACAAATGATAACATAAAGTATTTGTCTTTCTCGATCTGACTTATATATCCCTAAGCATAATACCCTCCAGATCATCCATGTTGTTGTAAATGGAAAATTTTCATTCTTTTTTATGGCTGAGTACTATTCTGTTGTATGTATATTTCACATTTTATCCATTCATCTGCTGATAGACACTTATCTTGGCTATTGTAAAGAATGCCACTATGGACTTTGGGGGTGCATTGTATCTTTTCAAATTAGTGTTTTTATTTTCTTTGGATATATACCCAATAATGGAATTGTTGGATCATATTCCAAGTAGCCCATTTTTGAAAGTAGTGGGGCTGAAAGTAATTTTAGCTATTGATACCCACATTCCTCTCTTATTTTGCATTCAACATAGTAAAAAATTACAGGGGTTTAATGATCAGCTACCCCACTGACAGTTATATTTTCTATATTTTTTTTATAGCTCCTTCTCCAAATTTCTATATGCTTAGCTTATTTTCACTTATATGGTGACTTTTCAGAATGGTACTTACAAATCCCTAGGACTCACACTTTGTTGGATCCCAGAGTGGGGCACCCTGATCATGCTAAACAAGATTGAGATGAAGCACAATGGATCAGATTACCAGGGCCCTTAGGAGAGGGAACTTCTCAACCAAACCAATAGTTTCTAGCCTCCAGGTACAACTGTGCTTGAGCAAGAGCGCTCATAACAATTTAAAGACACAGTATGACCTGACCTACAAGTTCTCTGAAAGATGAAGTATAAATCAGCATGATGGTGGGTCCCTTGTCCAGAGGAGGTGAGCAGGGAAGCCCCACAGGTAGATAAAGTAAATGTGCCCCTAACCTAGTCTCACATCTGGAATAGGTAGTCAAGACTTGGGTCAGTCACTTTACCATCAACACGCATGCCCAGCTGAGCAGATTAAAACTTCAAACAAGCCATCCAAGATGGAAAATTCTGTATGTACCATTCTATCTTGAAATTCCATAAGAAACACCCTTATTAGTGGCTCCTCTGCTTTAGGAGCCTAAAGTGCTGCTCAGACCCTGACACCGGGAGAAAGGCCCTCCATTTGAAGGCTACAAGTCATGATTTGGCAGGAGGACAGGGTGACAACCATATCTAATGAAGGTCACCATGCTGCTGTCTGTTCTTCACTGGTCCCAAGAGCCCTGGGGTGAAGTTTTCTATGCTCTCAAAGGATAATTTTAAAAATCGACTCCCAAACAGGAGCCTGTATGTTTGTACAGGAAGATATATCATATGTGTGTTTATATACTTACAAAATGGATTATTATGAAAAGGAAGAGTGTCCACAAGAAACTCACCAAAATCCTGCTTCCCGCTGACTTGCTAGTTGGTGGAGCTAAACTTTTAGGAAATTTAAAAAGCACACTAATTTGTGAAATAGACAGCAAGGGCTTCCATGTGATTCTCAACTATAACTTCCAATTTACAAGTCTTTCATCTGTCTTCACTTATTATCTTCCCTTTTCTCTTTCAACATTATTTGAACCACAACATTCCCATCAGCATGGAGATTCTGAAGAATTGCCTGAAGGCTTCCCTAAGGAGTACAGAACCATCTATTCAGATATTTTAGGGTACTTTCAACCATAGGACAGTGGTGTCTGGACACATGCCATATGTCATATCGATTGGTGAAATCCAATCAGCTCATGATCAACTTGAAATAATAATAATCGTAGTACGTATTAATAACAGTAGTAGTGGTAGTAGTAGTAACAGTGGTAGTGGTAATAATAATAGTAATAGTAGTAGTAATATTTGCCACCATCTTGATCATTTTATACACATTGTCTCATTAAATGCTGTTGACAAGCTATAAGATAGCACTTTTAAAAATAGAAGAAACTGACTTCTAAAGCCATGTAGCTAATACATGGCAGAGGCAGAATTAAACCCAGGCTCAGTTACTCATACTCTTAACTGCTTCTCCATGTTTTTCCTTGAGAAACAAAGATCAGGCTAATTTGCACGTTGCACAAGTGCTAGACTGCAACCCTGAGATTATTGGCGGCTTTACCCAGAGATGCTCAAGCTGCAGCTCTTAGGGACCCAACAGTCACAGGCAGGCAGAACACAGACAAAGATCAACCATACACCCGGCATGAAGCCCCATCATGGAGCTTAGATCATGCCTGGGAAGAAAGACACATTGGAGGATGTGGAAACTTGAGAGGCTGACTCTGAGTGGAAAGTATTTTGAGAGCAACCAGAACAAAGGAGCAGAACAGAGTGACAGGTGACATGCAGCAGAGGGCATGGCTCCTTACCAGGAATGTGGCATGGCCAGGTCAGATGCCATGCTGTTAGCCTTGGGCGCTATCAGCACTCAGATCATTGTAAGTCACAACACCCCTAAAATGTCAACTTCTAATTTGAGTTCATGCCCATCAGACTTTCCTTTATAGCTGTGATTGTTGTTCACTAGGCCAGGTGGCTGTGTAGAACACAGGTTAACCAACCTTGTTATTATTTTTCATTTAAATAATTCCTGCATACTTTATATTAGATTCAATATATTTCCGCCCCTGGCTTCTGTCTTTGAAGACTATAGAATCTAGTGGGGAGTTAGACACATAAATAGCTACTAGGATCTATAAAACATGTTAGAAGCAGTGTAGTTGAATTTTTTTAGAACCACTTTCTTGAGTTATAGTTGACATACAAACAGCTGTACATATTTAATGTGTACAACCTGATGAGTTTGGAGATAAGTGTACACCCATGAAACCATCACCACAATTTATGCAGTAAAGCTGTCTATCATCTCAAAAAGTTTCTCCAAAGACTTGTAATAACAGGTGCATGTTGATAAACTGAAAACTGTATTTATTATTATGTAACACAGGTAACCAACCATAGCCAAATAGCATTTATTTATTCAGCCAAAATATATTTATCAAGTCTCTGTTAAATGTCAGATACTGCACTCATTGCTTGTATATACTTACAGTCAACATAGGGTAACAGGGAACAGACATTTTTAAGGTCTATATTTAATTAATGCTACAGAGAGAAGTTCAAGAAGCTATGGGGGTGCAATATGGGGGAATCTACAACCAGGCCTAATTGAATGTCGTTTAAATCAAGACTTGGCTGAAAATTTAGCCCCTTTTTTGTGAGAAAGAAGATAAGAATCTTCCATGCAGGGAAATAGAAAATGCCAAGTCCCTGAAGGAGAAGGCTGGGATGAGTAGAAATGTGGCTGAAGTAAGAACAGAGGGAAAAAAGAGGTACCGGGTGAGGCTGGAGACAAGGGTCATGGAAGACGTTGTCAACCATAGTTTATCCTATGGTTGACAAAGGACTTTATTCTAAGAGCACTTTATATATGTTAACTTTATGGGTGGAAATCTGATCTTCTGTCTTTTGTACTTGGGGAAGCTCATTCTTGGAAAATTTCGGTGAGAACTTGGATTTACACCGAAGACCCAGCTGAACTTGACATGACCTGTAATGATTAGCTTTGTGTTTCAGAGAAGAGTGCATGGGTAAGCATGTTCTATACATCAGTCATATCAGTTGGATTTGTGAGTGAACAAGAGTAGACTCAGATTTCAAGAAGAAATTACTGTTCATCTATCTGCCTTGAGTACATAAAGCTAGGGGAGACCTTTTGACAAACGCAACCATCACCGGCCAAAGTACTTTCTGTGTCTATAAGACATTTTGCACTTAAGAGACTCTGCAAAAATAGGAGTAGTCCATATTTCAGAACTTCCATTAAGCTGTCATACACCTTCTCTGCATTTTCTGCCTTATAGCAAACCTTGGATTAATAACATTTTCTATACTTAGTGAGGGTTTCCCCTCTCACCTGCCCAACCATCCTGCGCTCTGCTTCCACTATCACAGTCTAATAATTTTAATGTGAGCTGCACAAGATCAAACCCAGATCTTGGGCCCTTGAGTGATTGTGAATCATTTAGCAACTGCAAGCCCATCTTTAATGAAGGCTCGAAAGGATTGAAAGTTTTGAGCTTTTCTTTTCCCCACATGAACTGTGCCATAGAGTAGTGATAATCATTCTGATAAGCAAATGTGCCTTTTCTGAAATTCTAGATAAAACTCCTCCCCACCCCAATACCTGAGTATGAGAAATTGTAAATAAAAGCTAGTCATTTAATTTTGTTTTGTGTATTTTATATATATGATAAAGTTGAGACACTATAGATACTCTATAGATGTAAATATATTTTAATTAAGCACTTCAAGCTCTTGAAAGTGACTGGTTTTCAAAGTGTGTTTTTCAATAAGTAATACAGTCACTCAAAACAATTTTCCACCCATCTCACTGAAACATTATGTATATTTATATCCAAATACATATATATATATATACATATATATGTATATATATACACCTACGTACATAAACCGGAGAAGGCAATGGCACCCCACTCCAATACCCATGGATGGAGGAGCCTGGTGGGCTGCAGTCCATAGGGTCGCTAAGAGTCGGACACGACTGAGCAACTTCACTTTCACTTTTCACTTCCATGCACTGGGGAAGGAAATGGCAACCCACTCCAGTGTTCTTGCCTGGAGAATCCCAGGGACGGGGGAGCCTGGTGGGCTGCCGTCTATGGGGTCGCACAGCGTCGGACACGACTGAAGCGACTTAGCAGCAGCAGCAGCAGCATGTACATAAACAAAATTCTAGTTTCTCATTCTTTAAGTAGAAAAATTGAGGCCATATTCAAGATCAATGAGTTATTTAGGTCATTCAGTGTTTTCAAGAATGTGTGGGTTGCATTTATAACTCTATAGCTAATGACCCTCAGTAATATTGTGAGTGTTATTCAACAGCTGCTAAAATTTTCTCTGAAGGTGTATGGTTATCATCATCACCATTATGATCAGTACAATTGCCTTTTTCAAATGAGGCAGAATTCACTACTCCTCAGGATAGTGGGTCCAGGAGACAGAATGCAAAAAAAAAAAAAAAAGCATTACTTGAGACTTTCTTCACTTCTAGTCTACCCACCTTGTCACCTCACCAAGAAATTTTGCTTCTTTAATGTTAAACAAGGGAACTGAAGGCCATCTCTCTATCTCTCTCTCTCTTTTTTTTTTTTTTTCGGCCACATTGTGCAGCATGTCGGATCATAGTTCCCCAACCAGGGATTGAACCCTCACCCCCTGCAGTGGAAGCACAGAGTCTTACCCACTGGACAGCCAGGGAACTCCCTGAAGTCCTCCTCTTGACCCTCAACTCAGTGTTCATGTTATTTATGTAGCTATAACAAGCTGGGGGAGGAGTATAAAGTTTAGAGCGTGCATTTTGGAATATCACAAACATGGGCTTGCATTAGTTCTATCATGTGTTAGCTTTGGGAAGTTCATTTATACCCTCTGAGCTATTTCCCATCTGTAACATGGACGTTGGGCTTCCCAGGTGGATCAGCAGTGAAGAATCTGCCAGCAGTGCTGGAGACCCAGGAGACTTGGGTTCAATCCCTGGGTTGGGAAGATTCCCTGGAGGAGGGCATGGCAACCCACTCCAGTATTCTTGCCTGGAGAATCCCATGGACAGAGGAGCCTTGAGGGCTACAGTAAATGGGGTTTCAAAGAGTCAGACACGACTGAAGCGACTGAACACGCATGCACGAACAACATGGAGGTTATCATACATACGTCATAAAATTTAGCTGACAGTCAAATAAGAAAATTTACTTAATTCCTCAACCCAGTACCTGACACCTTGCCAGGCCGTAATAATGTTATTTTCAACGTTATTGTCAACAACGCATCACTATTGTGACTATCCTTTAGAAAAGGTTAACCGTAGTCTCTCCTTCCAGCCATCAATTCAGTGTCTCCAGTCCTTTCTCCAAGACTCCTGAAGGGACATGCCAATTTCAGGCTGTTAGTGAGGACTCACTGAGCACTAAGATGGGGTGGCATTTGTGGGGCACAGAAGGAGGTGGGGGCAGCCTCTCTCGCTCTGAGTGAAGCTGGAACATGAAGCTGGCTGGATGTGTGGCTGAGGGTAGCACAGCCAAAAAAGGCCATCTGGACCAGTGCAGACAGGGCCTTCAGGAAGCCTGTGGGGCCTCTGACTAAACCAAGTTATTTGGCTTCTAATCAACTTAATGTTAAAATTCTCCAAGCCCTCCTGTCTGAGATGCTAATTCCTCCTAAAGAGGTGTGTGATGCACCAAAGCCCACATCAATCAGGACGGTGATTTTTCTTCTGCTTCACTTCACTCCTGTCAGCTGGACTGATTCACTGGAAAGCAGAGATTTTCCTTTATAATAAAGCAAAACCCTAATTTGAATAAACACTGCTGCCAGACCCTCACTTTAAGAGCCTGAACACGTTTGGGGTGGGGAGGTGGTTTGTGGCTTTGTCACTCCAATAATACTTCTCATAGAATAGATGCCAGGTTCGTTTTCTTGTTAGGAAAGTGGTCAAGCTTTTTTGAGCCAACCGTACCTTCTGGAAGCACCCAGCCCTTGACTTCCAAACCTTCTAAAAATTGTCTGAAGGTCAAGAGTATCCTGAATTCCAATATAACATTAGTATAGAAGCTGTCTCCTCCAACATGTTAATTAGTGGTAGAATTCTATTTTAAGTCACAGAATGCATCCTGTAATTACTTTCTTAACTTCATTACCTGCTTCAGCCAGGTATATGGCATTCAGAGATGTCTAATTGTGTCAACGTTCTCACAAGTGAATCAAGACCTTCCAATTAGAACCCTGTATTATAAAGTTAGCCTCTGGTGCTGGGGCAGGGGGAATTTGAGATCAGACAATCTACCTCATTTTCCATTGCATCACCTTGAGTTCCCCAGATACAGGGCTAGGCATATAAAACTGCTCAGCCAATGTTTACTGAAATGATAACAACAGTTGCCACCAGAAGAATTATTTCTGAGTCTCCATGGATTTGCAGCCTTATGGTCAAGTAGCCTTAAAGGAAGATCTCAGTAAGCAATTCTGTGCGACTCAGACAAGCAAATAGTGTGTATGTGTGTGTTTTAGGTAGATTGAAGGTTGGAGAGGGGAGGCAGATATACTCTTGTGGAAAGAGATAAATCTATTATATAATCTCTACAATATAGTGCCTATAGTAATTGCTGCAGTTAGTAATAATAATAATAGCTGCTGATTATATGATGGTTTGGGGCTTTGATATGCAGATGATACCACCCTTATGGCAGAAAGTGAAGAACTAAAGAGCCTCTTGATGTAAGTGAAAGAGGAGAGTGAAAAAGTTGGATTAAAGCTCAACATTCAGAAAACAAAGATCATGGCATCCGGTTCCATCATTTCATGGCAAATAGATGGGAAAACAGTGGAAACAGTGGCTGACTTTTATTTTTGGGGTCTCCAAAATCACTGCACATGGTGATTGCAGCCATGAAATTAAAAGACGCTCACTCCTTGAAAGGAAATTTATGACCAACCTAGACAGCATATTAAAAAGCAGAGACATTACTTTGTCAACAAAGGTCCATCTAGTCAAGGCTATGGTTTTTCCAGTGGTCATGTATGGATATGAGAGTTGGACTATAAAGAAAGCTGAGTGCCAAAGAATCAATGCTTTTGAACTATGGTGTTGGAGAAGACTCTTGAAAGTCCCTTGGACTGCAAGGAGATCCAGCCAGACCATCCTAAAGGAGATCAGTCCTGGCTGTTCATTGGAAAGACTGATGTTGAAGCTGAAACTCCAATACTTTGGCCACCTGATGCGAAGAGCTGACTCATTGGAAAAGACTCTGATGCTGGGAAAGATTGAGGGCAGGAGGAGCAGGGGATGATAGAGGATGAGATAGTTGGATGGCATCACTGACTCAATGGACATGAGTTTGGGTAGGCTCTGGGAGATGGAGATGGTGATGGACAGGGAGGCCTGGCGTGCTGCAGTTCATGAGGTCGCAAAGAGTCGGACACAACTGAGCGACTGAACTGAACTGAACTTAGGGCTTTGTGAGTGGCACTAGTGGTAAAGAACCTGCCTGCTGGTGATGTAAGAGATGTGAGTTCGATCCCTGGGTCAGGAAGATCCCCTGGAGGAGGGCATGGCAACACACTCCAGTATTCTTGCCTGGAGAATTCCATGGACAGAGGAGCCTGGTGGGCTACAGCCCGTAGGGTTGCAGAGTCAGATACGACTGAAGCGACTGAGCATGCACACATGCACATGTGATGATTTACAGTTCACCTATGATATCCCATTTGGTCTCCATAACAACTGAAGGGAGATTCTTATTCCCATCTTAGTTATGGGGAGATAGCACTCCAGAGTTAGCTGTGAATAATTTACAGAACACAATTGTCTCTGTTGATGGCTATCCCGATTAACTTACTTCCACCTATTCCCGTCTGCTCCCTACACTCCTTTTCCTTAAGGGTGTGATCAGAGATCATGAGCCATTCCTATGTTTTAGAAGTTGATGATGTGAACTTGGGCAAACATTGGGAGATGGTGAGGGACAGAGAGGCCTGGTGTGCTGCAGTCCATGGGGTCACAGAGTCGGACACAACTAGGCAACTGAACAATAACATATTCCATAATCATTCATTTGACAAACTATCCCATGATTACTTACATGCTAGGCACAATGATAGTTTCTAGGGGAAAATAAAAAGCTAAATGAAAAGCTACCATGGTCTTCCTTGGTAGCTCAGCTGGTAAAGAATCTGCTTGCAATGCAGGAAACCCCAGTTTGATTCCTGGATTGGGAAGATCCACTCCAATATTCTTGGGCTTCTCTGGTGGCCCAGACGGTAATGAATCAATGCAGGAGACCTGGGTTCTATCCCTGGGTCAGGAAGATCTCCTGGAGATGGGAACAGCTACCCACTCTAGTATTCTGACCCGGAGAATTCCATGGACAGAGGAGCCTGGTGGGTTACAGTCTATTGGGTCGAAAAGAGTGACTTTCATTTTAATATAAAGATAATTGCTTTTAAGGGACTCAAAATCTAATTGGAAAAGTCATAATTATAAATAAATATTTTTGTGGAATGTGATAAGTGCCTACAAACAGTCAAACAAGCAAGGAAGGTAGATGAACTAACTTTCTGAGAGAATAAGGCAGAAAAACACCAGCTTCAATCTTTGGCAAGACTCTGGAGGATGAATAGGAGATTTTGTTGTTTTGGTTTTCTTCCAGTTTTATTGAGATATAATTGACATATAATATTTTTAAGTTTAGGGTGTATAACATAATGATTTAACTTATGTACATGTTGTAAAATGATTACCACAATAATTTAGTTAATCTCAATCATCTCACATAGTCACTTTTTTTTCTTATAACGAGAACTTTAAAGATCTACTCTTTCAGCAACTTTCAAATGTATAATACATTATTGTTACATATAGTCACCCTATTGTACATTATATCCCCAGAACTTGTTTGTTGTATAACTGGAAATCTGTAGAATATGATTTTTTTAGGAAGAGAAAAAGGGAAGGGAGGGCATGTCAGGGAGGGAAATGAGCCAAAGCCCAGAGCTGTGAACTGTGATGGCCTGCTCATGAACAGGTGAGATGCTCAGTGTGTTACAAGTACAGAATACTTGTGAACAGTGATAATAGATGAAACTGGAAGGTGAAACCAGACCAGACAACCTCAACTGAGCAGGCTAGTTTTTAACCCTGTGTGAGATTAATATATTCAGAATGTAGTTTCTTAAAAGGCAATAAGGTTTGTAAATAATAAACTTCACAGTTCCTTCTTTAGAGAAAGGCTAAGTCATCCCAGATCAGGTATGGATAGGATGTGGGCCTTGAAGTCAATGGTGGGGATTGTATGGGTACTATGACTTTTCCTTGGTGGTTGCATGGAGAAAGGGGACAGCTCCTACAGACCCAGAAAAGGAACTCATGCCTTAAAATTCACACACACACACACACACACACACACACACAGAGTAAGCTAAACACCACACTCAGGGAACTACAACCCATAACCAGTGTCAGGAGGGTCATTAGGTAGAGGTGGGAGCCAGGTGACTAAATGACTAGTAAATCTCCACGCTCCTGAGACGGATCTCCCCTCCAGAGCTTTTGTGCTGTCTGCCATCAGCACCATTTAAATAAGATGGTAATAAAATAAAGGCTTCCCTGGTGGTGCTCGTGGTGAAAAACCCACTTGCCAACGCAGAAGTCATGAGGGACTCAGGTTTGAGCCCTAGGTCAGGAAGATCCCCTGGAGGAGGGTATGGCAACCCATTCCAGTATTCTTGCCTGGAGAATCCCATGGACAGAGGAGCCTGGTGGGCTACAGTCCATGGGGTCAAAAATAGTCACACACGACTGAAGCGACTTAGCATGCAAACAACAT
>NW_011495050.1:4695798-4697184 GCF_000754665.1 Bison bison bison
TTATTTTTCCCTGTTTCATTTTATTTTCACTTTTAAGGCATATCTGTGTCTGTGTGTGTTTGTATTTTTAAAAACAAAGCATTTCTTTACAAGGGATTTTTTGATACTTGGTAAATCTTTGATGAATTTGTTTGAAAATATATTTTGCCAAAACAACAAAGCTGCAGAATTGTAGCAAACCACTTTTCTGCTCAGATGGTAAAGAATCTGCCTGCAATTCAGGAGACCTGGGTTTGATCCCTGGGTTGGGAAGATCCCCTGGAGGAGGGCATGGCAATCCACTCCAATATTCTGGCCTGGAGAATCCCATTGTCAGAAGAGCCTGGCCGCTACAGTCCATAGGGTTGCAAAGAGTCGGGCACGACTGAACAACTAAGCACAGCGCACACAGGACGTTTCTGCTGTAATCCTCCTTCCATCCAGTGGAGGTCTTCCCTTTGACTAAACTTCCAGCTTTTATCCCTGCGGGGTACAGGGCTCTGTCCAGCTGAGCCCAGTGTGCCCCTCTTCCCCTGGCCTTATTTTCTTTTCTTCAGACACGCCCAGTTCTTCCTGCCTCGTGCCTTCACACGTGCTGCCTCCCCTTCCCTCCACCATTGTGCATGACTGGCTCCTTCCTAACATCCGGGCTAAGCCTGGGACCTACATAAAGGTCCTACATGATCATAAAGGACCTACATGATCACCCTGTGTAGATATCCCACACCAGTCAGTACCATATCATCTGCTTTCATTTGCTTCTTACCACTTGGCACCATCTGAAAATGTCTTATTTATGTATTTATTTCTTTATTGTCCATATCCCCTACTAGAATATGGGTACCATCATCATCCCTGGATCCTCATGTCTACCAGAGCCTGGCACATCCTCACTGTTAAAATCTCACTAAATAAACAAGTAGATTAAAAAGCAAAATCACTTTTAGGGTGACTTAAATTCTGCCCTACCCTGGCATTAGTATTAAACTGCTCCAATTTCTATTGGCTTTGCTAGTAATGGAGGGAAATGGCCGTCTGTTACTGTACTTGCATCAAGTTATTTCAATGTCCTCTATCCAAGATATGTGTAACTTATGAATCATTTTACTCTATTATCCTCAACCTCCTACCCTTCTGTCTACTGTATCCCATTCTCCATCCCATGTCCCCATTTTCCCAGTTTATTCTATTTTTGTGCACACTCAGATCAGATCAGATCAGTCGCTCAATCGTGTCCAACTCTTTACTACCCCATGGTTTATAGCACGCCAGGCCTCCCTGTCCATCACCAACTCCTGGAGTTCACTCAGACTCACATCCATCGAGTCAGTGATGCCATCCAGCCATCTCATCCTCTGTAGCCCCCTTCTCCTCCTGCCCCCAATCCCTCCCAGCATCAGAGTCTTT
>NW_011495050.1:4697548-4698262 GCF_000754665.1 Bison bison bison
CATCAGAGTCTTTTCCAATGAGTCAATTCTTCGCATGAGGTGGCCAAAGTACTGGAGTTGCAGCTTTAGCATCATTCCTTCCAAAGAAATCCCAGGGCTGATCTCCTTCAGAATGGACTGGTTGGATCTCCTTGCAGTCCAAGGGACTCTCAAGAGTCTTCTCCAACACCACAGTTCAAAAGCATCAATTCTTCGGCGCTCAGCCTTCTTCACAGTCCAACTCTCACATCCATACATGACCACAGGAAACACCATAGCCTTGACTAGATGAACCTTTGTTGGCAAAGTAATGTCTCTGCTTTTGAATATGCTATCTAGGTTGGTCATAACTTTCCTTCCAAGGAGTAAGCGTCTTTTAGTTTCATGGCTACAGTCACCATCTGCAGTGACTTTGGAGCCCAGAAAAATAAAGTTTGACACTATTACCACTGTTTCCCCATCTATTTCCCATGAAGTGATGAGACCAGATGCCATGATCTTCGTTTTCTGAATGTTGAGCTTTAAGCCAACTCTTTCACTCTCCACTTTCACTTTCATCAAGAGGCTTTTTAGATCCTCTTCACTTTCTGCCATAAGGGTGGTGTCATCTGCATATCTGAGGTTATTGATATTTCTCCCAGCAATCTTGATTCCAGCTTGTGTTTGTTCCAGTCCAGTGTTTCTCATGATGTACTCTGCATATAAGTAAATAAACAGGGTGACAATATACAGCCT
>NW_011495050.1:4698644-4726553 GCF_000754665.1 Bison bison bison
CCCATTCTGTTGTTTTCCTCTATTTCTTTGCATTGATCACTGAAGAAGGCTTTCTTATCTCTTCTTGCTAGTCTTTGGAACTCTGCATTCCGATGTTTATATCTTTCCTTTTCTCCTTTGCTTTTTGCTTCTCTTCTTTTCACAGCTATTTGTAAGGCCTCCCCAGACAGCCATTTTGCTTTTTTGCATTTCTTTTCCATGGGGATGGTCTTGATCCCTGTCTCCTGTACAATGTCACGAACCTCATTCCATAGCTCATCAGGCACTCTATCAGATCTAGGCCCTTAAATCTATTTCTCACTTCCACTGTATAATCATAAGGGATTTGATTTAGGTCATACCTGAATGGTCTAGTGGTTTTCCCTACTTTCTTCAATTTAAGTCTGAATTTGGCAATAAGGAGTTCATGGTCTGAGCCACAGCCAGCTCCTGGTCTTGTTTTTGCTGACTGTATAGAGCTTCTCCATCTTTGGCTGCAAAGAATATAATCAATCTGATTTTGGTGTTGACCATCTGGTGATGTCCATGGGTAGAGTCACCTCTTGTGTTGTTGGAAGAGGGTGTTTGTTATGACCAGTGCATTTTCTTGGCAAAACTCTATTAGTCTTTGCCCTGCTTCATTTCGTATTCCAAGGCCAAATTTGCCTGTTACTCCAGGTGTTTCTTGACTTCCTACTTTTGCATTCCACTCCCCTATAATGAAAAGGACATCTTTTTTGGGTGTTAGTTCTAAAAGGTCTTGTAGGTCTTCATAGAACCATTCAACTTCAGCTTCTTCAGCATTACTGGTTGGGGCATAGACTTGGATATACTGTGATATAATGCTGAATGGTTTACCTTGGAAAGGAACAGAGATCATTCTGTCGTTTTTGAGATTGCATCCACGTACTGCATTTCGGACTCTTTTGTTGACCATGATGGCTACTCCATTTCTTCTGAGGAAAACCTGCCCGCAGTAGTAGATATAATGGTCATGAGTTAAATTCACCCATTCCAGTCCATTTCAGTTCACTGATTCCTAGAATGTTGACATTCACTCTTGCCATCTCTTGTTTGACCACTTCCAATTTGCCTTGATTCATGGACCTGACATTCCAGGTTCCTATGCAATATTGCTCTTTACAGCATCGGACCTTGCTTCTATCACCAGTCACATCCACAGCTGGGTATTGTTTTTGCTTTAGCTCCATCCCTTCATTCTTTCTGGAGTTATTTCTCCATTGATCTCCAGTAGCATATTGGGCACCTACTGACCTGGGGAGTTTCTCTTTCAGTATCCTATCATTTTGCCTTTTCATACTGTTCATGGGGTTCTCAAGGCAAGAAAACGGAAGTGGTTTGCCATTCCCTTCTCCAGTGGACCACATTCTTCAGATCTCTCCACCATGACCCGCCCATCTTGGGTTGCCCCATGGGCATGGCTTAGTTTCATCGAATTAGACAAGGCTGTGGTCCTAGTGTGATTAGATTGACTAGTTTTCTGTGAGTATGGTTTCAGTGTGTCTGCCCTCTGATGCCCTCTTGCAATACCTACGGTCTTACTTGGGTTTCTCTTAACTTGGGCATGGGGTATTTTTTCATGGCTGCTCCAGCAAAGCGCAGCCATTGCTCCTTACCTTGGACGAGGGGTATCTCCTCACCGCCGCCCTTCCTGACCTCAACGTGGGATAGCTCCTCTAGGCCCACAATAGGAGGGGAATTTACACTTATTATCTGGGCTAGTGACCTAGCAAACTTGATACTATGCTAAGCATTTTATATGCATGACCTCAATGCAGTTTACTTTAAACACCTTCCAAGTTTTGTCAGGTCCTACAAATTTGCATTACAGTTGCCTTCAGGGTTATATCCAAAACAGTTACTGCCCAAACCTATGTCAAACGTTTTCCCCTATGTTTTCTTCAAGTAGTTTTATAATTCCTGATCTTCCCTCTAAATCTTTAATCCATTTTGAGTTGATTTTGTACACAGTGTGAGATGAAGATACAATTTCATTTTTCTGCACATGGATCTCCAGTTTTCCCAATATCATTGATAAAAGAGACTATACATTCCAAATTGTGTGTTCTTGGTACCTTACTGGAGATCAGTTGGCCATAAATGCATGGACGTATTTTGGGGCCTTTATTCTGTGGTGTTGGTCTATAGTTTGTTTTTATGCCAGTAGCATATTGTTGATTCCTGTTGTTTTGTGATGTATTCTGAAATCAGGAAGTGTAATGCCTACAGTTTTGTTTTGCTCAAGATTGTGATTCATTTTTTCAGGGTCTTTTGTGGCTCAGTATGAATTTTAAGATTTTTTTTCTATTTCTGTGATAAACTGCAATGAAATTTTGATAGGAATTACATTGAATTTATAGATAATTTTGAGTAATATTGATATTTTAACAGTATTAATTCTTCCAATCTATGAACACATGATACATTACCATTTATCTGTGTCTTCTCCAGTTTCTTTCATCAATATCTTATGGTTTTCAGTGTACAGATTTTTTTTACCTCCTTAGATAAATTTATTACTAAGTATTTCATTCTTATATATTCTAGCACTAACATTCCAAGCTTATCTAATCCTCGTCATTGCCCAATAATTTCTATTGTACAGTGAGAAGCACTGATATCTCAGTAATTGGAGAGAGAAATGAAGTGAAATATTTTAGAGCCATCAGTAAAATTTCATTAGGAAATGGGACTGATTTCATGATTTGATTGCACCTGAGCAATGCCTCTATAAAATACATTTTTTAAGGAAGAATGCAGATATGTTTACTTCTCAGAGTTGATGTCTAACATATGAGTATTAAGGTGTTTTTCAGGACCTTTGAGGTTTATTCAATCATTTCTTAATCTTCGATATAAAAAAAGTCTTCTAGATTATATATCTAAGCAATATTATACTCCCTTACGCTATGCCTGGTGTGTTCAATCAATAAATATTAGTAAAATCAGTTGAAAAAATGGATTACATGAGTTAATAAATTAATGAAAAGTTTCAGGGTGGAATTAGAAGTTTTCTTTAAAATCTGTATACTGAAGTATATATTGTGCAAATGTTTATACCCACATAAAACACCATCCATAGTTGGAGTATAAATGGTAAAGTCTAGGGTGTTTAAAAGCTATCAAAATAATATTAATTGTGATAATAAGAAGAAAAATAATTGATCCTCTCAGAATTTTCTCTTTAGTCAACATTAAAGATGATCTCATCTCAAGATCCTGAAAAATCTTCTCCATGGTTTTCTGTTTATAAAGGAAAGGTGATTTAATGGAAAAAGAATCTGCTTCTTACTTATGAATTCAGGGCTTACTGAGCCAGGGGAATCTGAAATGTCCTTTCCTCATCCAAATTCATACAAGGTGCTGAACTCTATGAGACAGTAGAAACCAGAAAAGGAGGCTTCATCTTTTTGGGCTATTAATTATTCATAGAATGTATTCCGCTAATGAAATGTCAACACAGGGTACTCATATCTTTCTGGTTGTGGATTCTGCCATGTCATAGACACATTTGGAGTGGAGAGTGGGACAGTAACAGAAATTATTGTTGATAAATCCCAAGTTCAGGCCAAAGAAAATCCCCTATTCATCACTGCAAAAAATAGGAGAGGGGATGGGAAAGAAACAGGGAGTTAGTTGATGAAATTCCTACTGAATTCCATTTGAAAAATGCAGGTCAACTCCAAACAAAACCCCCAAATCGCATCTGATGCTGATTTTATTGTACAGGTTAACTCGCCATGCTTTACAATATCTTCAGAATGGCTGGCAGCCTTGCTTCTGTAATAACCCCAAACACTCTGAAACTCTACAGGTCTAGGGACATAACATTTGATGGTGCCACTGGACTGTGTACACCGATCACTGGTTTTAATGGCTGCAAATAGGACAATTATGTTTTCAGCAAATGGGCACCCCTTTGAGGAAAGGAAATGTAGGGCAATTATATTGATACATTGTCCCCTGGGGCTTCCGTGGCACACCTGAATAGGGTGCAATTCAGCTTGACGTCTCTCAGCACTTCCTGGCCTTTATGGCCGAAGAAGCTCAAGTGTGTTTCAGTTTTTAACAACTTTCAAGGGCTACCATAGATTCTGACCACCAATGTCTAACCCCCACTGGGGATTCAAAGCAATGACCAGCATGTTCAAAAGTGCCTCTGATTCTTAGATCACCTTTGATCTCTCTTAGACCAATCCGCTCCTCAAATGTGTTCTTCCCTCCATTAAAAGACTGAGAGTGGACATGTATGTCCTCTCAATACAGTCCTGATTGATGTCACAATAAATATTTTCTGTCATGATTTTAGTGATCAAAAGATGACGACTTAATTCAAACTCTCTTTTTCCTCATTTTGTCTTAAACATACATTAACATTTTAAAATAGAATTTAAACAGGTGCCCAGTAACAGAATGACAAACGTTAAGTGTGAAATCTGAAAGTTAGGAAACTGAACCACATATGGTCACCTTTTTTTTTCCCTTAACATCCGCCTGCGCTGGACTGTTAAGTGGTTTCATCACTGTCAGGCCAGGCAGGACTTGTAAAACTGGGGATGTGGGTATTCAAAGACAACATTTGCTTGGTGCCTTTAATGATTTCTGTAATTAGTCATTTAAGCAGATTGCCCTGTGATCCCAAACAGGGAATACAGGGAGATGAGCTGAGAAAATGATTTCCTGAAGGTACTTGAAAGCTAATTGTGGAAAATTATGTCTGTCTCTTTGCAGGGTTCTCTGGCTCCCATTTCATTGGGTGGGGATGGCACTGGAGAGTGACATTCTCCAATAACCTATAAAATGTGTATGCCCAGGCACACTTTTTTTTTTATTTTTTGATACTAGAGTGCTAAAAGCCTTTGTTGGCTTTCAAAATTAACAGGTAAATATGTAAAATAGGTGACCAGTGCAAGTTCAAGGCATGAAGCAGGGCTTCCAAAGCTGGTACTCTGGGACAACCCAGAGGGATGGGGTGGGGAAGGAGGTAGGAAGGGGGTTCAGGATGGGGGGACACCTGTACACCCATGGCTGATTCATGTCAATGCATGGTGAAAACCACCACAATGTTGTAAAATAATTAGCCTCCAATAAAAGTAAATTAATTAATTTTAAAAAATTTAACAAGTAAATAAATGATCCAAATATGGCAATGACAACTGAGAGACGAGCAGAAGGAAATGCACCTAGCAAGAGCAAGTGTCAACTGCATGAGAGAAAGCGACACCAAAAAACCAAGGAAGTGATGTTTCATAGGAACAGTGTACAAGGTCTGGTCGGGGGAGGGGTCCTGTGACTGCCTTCATGGAATTGGGCAGTTAAACAGTGCTAATAAATGCACTTGGAATGCCTCATTCAGCTTTTACTTCAAAGATAAAAGTAGAAGTTTTCAGAGCATGTCAGAAAGGGACTTAACTATTTTAATGATTCCAGGACTCCCTTACTAGGTAACGCTCTCTCAGATAAGCCTTTATCTCAGCAAGCCTCAGTCGCTCCCTGTGAGAGAAAGGGCTGTTTAATTCTCACCAATAATTTGACCACTCTCTTGCCGGAGTGTGTTGATGACTCAAAATCTTTTAATAGTTGGCATGATACGAATCTCTGTGACATATACATACAGACTCACTTTGTACACAACAACAGTACCAGTTAAGATACTGAGTGCTAACTACCCGCTATACACAAATCCAACCTCTGAGTCCTTATTTATGAAATTCTCATGCATCCCAATAGGGAGGTTTTACTGATCAGGAAACAAGGCCAGAGCATTTAAATCACTAGCTGGAGGTCACGGAGCTAATGAAGGGAAGGGCTAGGACTCAGACTCAGGCAATCGACAGAACTGCTGTTCAAAGGGTAAGCATTCTTTCCTTCATGTCCTTCAGCATTCCCGTTTTCCATCTGCAACCAAACATACGGAACACATACATTTCTTTTCTGGGCCCTAACCTCACCACGGAGCCCTAGATAAATCTGGACCGGATACTGGATAACAGTGAAGCACAGTAAGGATGGAGGGTGGCAGTGGCGTTGGCTTGATGTTAGTATTCTGCAGAATAAAGCCTGTTGCTTTGAAAGACATGAAAGATCATTAATGTTTCAGTAGCCAGAGAAAATACCATGCCACAAAGTAAGGAATTCTACTGCACTATTGCAGTCAGTTCAATGGCCTGGAGTTCTGACCATGCCAGGGAGTGGGGCAGAGAGAGAGGGGGAGACCTTGGGCACTGATGCCTGGCACATGAAATCCCCTGGTGGTACTGCTCTTTCATCTCAAATCCTTAAAAACCCCACTTCAGGTTGTCTTGACTTTAACACAAAAACATCTACCATCCAGAATTTTCAATCAAGTTGACTAAAGACGGAGAATTTCAGGCAAAGAGCAGAAATGGCTGGGAGCCCGAGGCGCTGCCTTTGGTTAACATACAAGTCCATCTCCCTTGGGGTGACCTGGCATTCGATGTATTTGTGACATAGAATTGAATATTAACACAATTTCAGAGAAAAGCAGAGCAGACAGTGCCCCTAGAACTGGGTGCTTGCCAGGTCGTCTATCCGTTAGAGCTCCGTCCTGTACAAAGTATGGAAAAGCAAAACCACACGGCAGTCCTTGAGACGGGAGACTGAGTTGGCGTGAACCATTCCTTCTGTTTCGAGAGCCAGCTGAGGCAGAAGCCACTAGGAACCCCAGCAGCTCTCGTTCTGGTTGCCTAAGCTTGTTTCCTGAGGTGGGGGGCATGCCTGGCCGTCTCCACGGAGCAGGGCGAGCCCTCAGCAGAATGCTAAGTAGGTCTTTCGGCGGTGTGGATTGATTTGCAGAGATGGCACACGTGTGACCTCCTCAGTCAAAGTCAATGTTTGCTTGGCCCTCAGAATTTCAGAAAAACACAAACGTAAATAAAAAATAATGACAAGGCCCCAGAGTCATTGCCTCAGCAATTATTAATGCCTGCCAGGTTTCCAGCACCCTGCTAGACGCTGACAATGTCAGAAAAATCATCAAAGGCAGAACTCCTGTTCTCCTCAATGTTAATAATGATAAAGTACCAAAAATTACATTTTTAAACATCACAGAGTTGATCGTTTTCTTTGCCACATATATTCTGCTTTTCAAATTAAAAACCAGCAGGAAAACACAAGCATGATTTACACGTAGCTTTCTCTGTCGAGAAGACCTTTTTCTTCATCTGCCTGGAGAAACTTCCTATATCATTCAAACTCCAGTGTGGCTGTCAGCTTAATGACGTGAAGTCTCAGTCGCCAAGCCCACAATCCTCACCACTCGGTGTTCCTTCCTACCCCGTCCACATGGTTGCAACTTTAGATATCATTGTAGGTTCCTGGCTGTGTGTCTGAATCCCCCACTTAGTGACTTCATTTAGCTGAGGCTCTTCTAGACTCTGTTCTTTAGAATCATCTCTGGGTATGTTAAAACATACAGAAGTTCAAGTTCCAAACCAGACCCACTGAGGCCTGCACATCTTTACTTTATGATACTCTCTACAGGTGAAAGACACGCAGAGAATAATAGCAGAATACAAATCAAAGTTCCACATCCTTAAAATCTGAAGCAGGACCCAGTAACCCAGTGAAGTGCCTCCTGGTTTAGAACATACTGCTCCAGCTGGAAGCTGAAGTGAGACTTCCCTTTCCTTTCTACTGTTTGAATCTGAATCTTGAAACCAGCACATTCAGTTCTCCCTGGACAAAGACGGAGTGGGCTGGGGAGGAGAGATGGATGGCCAGATTTGCACAGAAGGCCTTGGCCTGACTCACCTACTCAGCTTTCTGCTCAGAGGGGTTGGAAAAAGAAAAAAAAAGAAAGGAGAGAAGCGTGACTGGCCTGGAACAAGGAGACACTTTTGTCTGGGTTTATCTACCAAAAAAGCAAGGAGAGAAAAAATGAGATTGTGTGTCCATGGCAGTAGACACAGGAACCCTGTCTAGGAGAAAACCACAGCCCAGAAAATGTTCTCGCCTCAGACGAGTCATGTTAAATGCTCCTGTCCCCTTGTTGGAGAGTCTGGAACGTGCACAGAAGTGGACCTGGCATGTAAGGAGCAGCTTCAGGCTACTTCCTCTTATCCCACTGACTTCTGGTCCAAAGGCACTTTTAGCGGTGCCTAAAGTGCCACTTCTGAGTCATCCTGAGTGCCAAGACCTCCATGCCCCATTTTCCTTTTTAGTCTGTGTGTGTGTGTGTGCTGGAGAGTGCTTGCAGTAATTAGTGGGTAGAGCCCAGGGTTGCTGCTCAACCTCCTATGATGCACAAGAATAACTTTCTGCCATTGTGTTGTAACAGTCCATCCACAACAAAGAATGATCCAACCCCAAAAGATGATTCCACTACGGTTGAGAAACTCTGGATTGAGAAGAATATCTATGGAGCACTCAATTTTTACCACACAAAGAACCTTGCTCTTTACATTTTTATCCCACATAGTTCTAACAGAAACCCACTGATGAAAATGTGATTCCCATTCTCAGATGAGGAATCTGAAGCTCAGAGAAATGGAATGGCAGTGGAAGGTCACAAATCTGGAAGGCAGCGGAAGGGACTGACCAGATTTCTCATTCCTTCTAACGTTCATTCCTTACCACAGAGTCCCCTGTTTCCACCGCTTCGCTCCTCTGTCCCTTTCATGTCCCACGTCACTGGCATGACTCAGGGTCTCCCGGGTCGATGTTGGCCCACAACCACTTCCAGTCCTTTAGGCTTCCTCTTTCTTTAGCAGACTCCTGCATGGACACAGTACTAGTGCCTCCTAAGACAGGATGTATTACAGAAGCACCTGTCAGGCCTTTACTGTTAAACACAGCAGTTTGTTCGTCTCATTCCTCTGAGGAACATAGGCTCCTCTTTTGCAGGCACTTCTGAAATAATGGCTGATCAGCAGCAGATGAATGGATAAGAAAGCTGTGGTACATATACACAATGGGGTATTACTCAGCCATTAAAAAGAATACATTTGAATCAGTTCTAATGAGGTGGATGAAACTGGAGCCTATTATACAGAGTGAAGTAAGCCAGAAGGAAAAACACCAGTACAGTATACTAACGCATATATATGGAATTTAGAATGATGATAAAAATAACCCTGTGTACGAGACAGCAAAAGTGACGCTGATGTATGGAACAGTCTTATGGACTCTGTGGGAGAGGGAGAGGGTGGGAAGATTTGGGAGAATGGCATTGAAACATGTAAAATATCATGTATGAAACGAGATGCCATTCCAGGTTCAATGCACGATACTGGATGCTTGGGGCTGGTGCGCTGGGACGACCCGGAGGGATGGTATGGGGAGGGAGGAGGGAGGAGGGTTCAGGAGGGGGAGCACATGTATACCTGTGATGGATTCATTTTGATGTTTGGCAAAACTAATACAATTACGTAAAGTTTAAAAATAAAAAAAATAAAAAAAAAAAGAAATGAATACTTAATAGGAAGTCAAGAGATTCAGATTCTAGTCTTAGTTCATTCATTGTGTGATCCTGAGAAAGTCACACTGTATCTTCTATGAAATAAAAGGGCTTAACCAGATAAAAAAAAAAAAAAGAAATAATGGCTGATTGTTAATGCAGATTACTTGATCAAAAAGAAACAGCCCCCTACCCAAAATAAAGCAAAAGTGTTCAAAGAGAGAGCATAGATGGGATTTTGGTCAAAATAGATCTGGTTTCAGCTACTTTCTTACTTGTACTTGCTTGTTTGTCCTGTCTTTTTTAAAACTCTTTTAGCCATGCCATGTGGCATGTGGGATCTTAGTTCCCTGGCCAGGGATTGAACCCTTGCCTCCTACATTGGGAGCACAAAGTCTTAACCACTGGAACACCAGGAAAGTCCCTCTCCAGTTTCTGGTCCTTCATATTCTTTAACTCACTCTTTACTTGGTACATTCTAGCCACAAGGACCTTTCCCAGTTCCTCAAATGAACCCTCTTCTTTCTTCAGGGTGTCCCCTCATTCTCTTGCTTCTTCTGGAATGTGCTTCCTTCTACAGTGCATTTGGCTTTCACTTACCTCTTAGATGCCATTTCTTAGAGACACCCTCCATTGACCTCCCCAACCTCAATCAGCCCCTCTTCTTTCATATCCCTTGCTGCTATTAGTAGTATATTCTTGGTGGTGTTTATTAGTATAATGACTATCTCCTCCCAAAGGGGAAAGACTTCTGTGAGGGCAAAGAGCATGTCAGCTTGGTTTACCAATGCTCTGCCCATAGCCTGTGTTGAAAAAGATGTTTAAATGAAAGAATAAATGACATTGGTTGATTCACTTAACCTTTATGGCTTTATCTATACAATGATGGTATTAATTTCAAATTTTTAAAAGTCATTAGAATGAAATATGGAGAAGGAAATGGCAGCCCACTCCAGTGTTCTTGCCTGGAGAATCCCAGGGACGGGGGAACCTGGTGGGCTGCTGTCTACGGGGTTGCACAGAGTTGGACACAACTGAAGAGACTTAGCAGAATGAAATAAGGGGACATATCTAAAGAGCCATGCATGCATACTTGTGTGCTCAGTCATGTTCGGCTTTTGCAATCCCATGGACTATAGCCTGCCAAGCTCTTCTGCCCATGGGATTCTTTAGGCAAGAATACTGGAGCTCCAGATTTGCTTTTACCCCTGACTCGGCTCTCCTTACTTTTGCTTTTCATGTTTTGGGAAAATTTTTGTGACTCTTTCCTTGCCACTGATTCCTGGTAAGACTCCTTCCTGAGTTCAGCTTTGCCCGTTCGGCCTGGGGACGCGTTACTGAAGGGAGGTGAACTTTCTATTACCTGTAATTACAAATAGCTGTTATTTCAGCCCCAGGCAGGAATAATCTATACATACATTTCTAGAATGAACACAGCTACCGATGAATGGAGAATCCAATTGACTGATGAATCTAAGCACGTTTTCATTTATGGTGGATGGAGCTACAGTGTGCATCGTACTGTATCATGAGTTTCTCAGACTTCTTCTGTTGGTTTCTTAGAAACTGTGGAGCAGCACACAGCGGCCTGTCAAACTTGGGGAGCTGGCAGAGCAACTGGCTAGTCCTGAGGGTCTTCGCATAAAAGACAGGCAGGATCCTGGTCGGCTAGCAGCTCCATCTGAATGGTGAGTGAGTGCACAGGAAAGCGACTGCTGAGGACTTTCTCAATTTCTCTCTGAACCACCTGGCTCTCCCGGCTGGCTGCTGTTGATAAAGAACTGAGAGAGATTGGCACTGATTGCACACACACAGGCAACGGCTCATCTCCGGCTTCAAGTACTTTGTCTCTGCTGCTGGGGTAGGGCACAGGCAGTGCACTTGAAAGGAGCCATGATGGGTCTGACAATCAGCTACACTTATACAGACACAGCTGCAAAGCGCCCTGTCACTATGGGAACTTCCTGCCCACAGTCCTCTCTGGGGTCTGGCATCCCTAGGGGCTGAGTGTGACAGAGGAGATAAGCCATGAAAAAGCCAAGTCAGAACTACTGTTTCTTATACAGCCCTGCTCACTGGCTCCCTGGGTTCTCTGAGTTTTCACCCTTATATATAATCACAATTTATCTCAAGGATGGTGACAAGAGCCAGGAAACATTTAGAGCAGCAGCCTTCTCTGCTGTCTTTTTCTCCTTTCCCTAAAGGTATCAGGAGGCTGTGAAGTTCCCTCCATAGTAACCTGAGTGTTTACTCGATCCTTCCATTTGCAGTGAAATATTGGTGTAGGGGAGGCTGTAAATTCCCTGCAGCCAGACCCAAGCCTCTCAGCTGAGATGAGGATGTCTGAGAAAGCACAGTCCTCCAATGACTCTTCCTGTATCCTGCCTCTAAGTAACTTCTTGAGTTATTTCTCAGCAGCCTAATATATCATTTTTGGTCTGAGCTGTCTCCCGAGCCATTGCCCATTTTCTCAGCCCTAGGATGTATCATGAGCAAAATCACCTTCTACTTGACAAAGTAGTTTTTTAGGGTAAACCTCACATCCCAAGAGTTATCTCACATGGTTACAGAATTGCTAACCATCCAGTCATGGAACCATCATTAATTCTGACTAGTATATCTTTTACCTTTTTGGAATCTTAAGGATGGGACCTGTGTCTCCTTCACCTTTCTCTCTTTGATGCTAGGGTAAAACATCTCACACACTAAAGATAATCAGTGAAAGTTTCTTGTTAAATTCATTCCACTCCTTTAACCAATAGGACATCGAGTCAAACAGAATTTAAGGCCTTGAAGCTTGGGTGGCTTTTTATCCTTTTATTCTACTCTCTAAAGCTCTACCTCCGACCTCCAGGGTGGTCATAAGTAGCACTGTTGCCATGACGACATTGGCATGGGGAAGGGGGTTTCAAAGGCCCTTGGTCACACAAAACACATTACAATTGTTTTGGCATGCAACAGACACTCAGGACTGCTCCACCAAGAGGAGGGAAATTACAGACTTTATAGGATATGACTGAATTTTTGTCCAGGATGTTTACAAACTCACTGAGCTGCAGCAGCATGAACAGAGAGAATCACTTGGTTCATTGTTAGTGACCAGACATGCAAACTACACAGACGCCACCCCATCCGCTGCTGAGATGAGCTCTTTCACACCATTGTAGCTCAGGTGCTTTGGCACACCCACTAAGAGGAGAGAACAGGAGGCTGGGGTTAGTAGGTTATCTCATGAAATATGGCTCAGTGCAAAGATTAATTGGGGCTGCAAAGTCCTTACTAAAATACTACCTTGCCCTCTCCATCTATGGTTTCTTTTTTTAAATGTTTACAAAAGCAGATTCACCTGTTTCAACGGATTTGCCATCAGCCACAGGTTCACAAAGAGCATTTGCAGATTTTACTCTGCAACCATCAAGACAGTCATCACCCTTCACTTCCAGAGTGTATTATTTCCCCCAATTACATTTGTAATTATCTGGAAAGCAAAGTGAAATCCCGTGGGATTTGGTATTGAATAATCTTGGGTTGGCATTCTGACTACAACTATTGTGAATTTGACCCAGCACTTGGAACTAATCCTCAGAATATTTGTAGCAAAATAGGTATAATAAAAGCAATATGTAGTTAACAGAGTCCTTTGGGGACTCTGAAAACATCTCAGAAAACATCTGTCTTTTGTAAACTCTAATGCTATACAATTGATAGTTATCCAACCAGTCCCTTAGCGAACTATGATAATAGGAGATCCTAATGTTATAATACCATCTCATTATTCTGTCTGTAGAATTTCTATGATTTTAAGTACATTAGTAAGGGTTTACTATTCAATGACTCTCATCATTGTTTCTAGAGGAATGGTGTGGGACATGCATGAAGGTGGGGAGTTTGGCAGCCAGTCAGCTATGTTTTGGGGCTGAAGGAACTGGAGTGTCTCTACCTGGATATGGGAAGGTGAAGGGAAGTAGAATTGCCATTTTCAAACATTGCAAGGATTGTCACAGAGATGATAGGATTTGAAAATATAAGGGCATTTGCTTTGGCTGGCTACAGAGAGAAAAACCAAGTCAATGGTTGGTTAAAATCATAAAAGGTATCAGGTTGATATAAGAATTTTTTGAAAATCAACTCAATTAGCACCACAGTGGTAAAGCCATTTGATGCTGTAGGTAAATCTCTGTCAACTAAAGATGATCCAAATAGGATTCTGTAGGAAAGTTTTCTAAGGATGAACATTTTTTAGCTGCCACTTCAATTATATGCATACAACAGAAACACCTGGTGTGTTGGTTGTAAATAAATATGCCTTGGTTCCATCAAAATTCTCCTAAAGAAAACATCTCTGGATGAGGCTCTGAAATCTATATGCTTTCAGAGTGGCTCTTGACCTTGGATGTACATTAGTGTCACCAGAGATTTAAGAAATCCCAATGACCAGGTTACACCCAAGACCAATTAAATCAGATTTTCTGGGGATAAGATCAGCATCAGCATTTTCTTAACTCATTTGTTGATTCTAACAGAGCCAAAGTAGAGAAGCATTGCACGAGTATTTACAAGCTACTGGGCACCACTGCTTGGAAGTGGTTCTCAAGCTTGCCTACATGTTTAAAAAAAAAAAAACACCAAAGCCAGCTTCTATGAAATCTGTCAAAATCTGTCAAGATCTATCAAGAGATCTATCAAGATTTCTGGGTCTAGGGCCTGGGCATAAGTATTTTTCAAAAGCTTCTTGGATGATTGTAATGAGCTGCCAGTTTAGAACCACTTTCTTAAAGGGAATAGGGAATCCTTAACCCTCCTTTTTCAGGATTTAAGAACCTTGCTCATAGGGATTCCCTCCTTGGAGCTAACTTAAAATTCAGTACAGTTTGAGTTTAGTTTTATCCCATTTTATATCTTTTCATAGAACAAACAGCTGGTCAACATGATTTTTTACTCTATGAGCGCCACAAAGCTCGGGGTACTAGAAACAAAGAAATTCTTATCTCAGATTAGCCATAGAATGTGCATATAGTCATGGGTGAAAATGTTACACAATAATAAAATAATTAATAATATTAGCACCTTTATTGAGAACCTACTATAGGCCAAGGTTTGCACTAAGCACTTTCTAGTAATGATCTTATTTAATAGTTATAAAACTTTAAGATCTAATCAGTGTTAGAACTGTTTGACTGGAGAAGAAATTGGGAGTCAGAAGGGTTAAGAAGAATTTGTAAGGCCACATGGGTAAGTGGGATGCCAGACTCTAAGATCCCTCCTCTGGGTGTGAAGTGTTATGTAAACATTAGACCCCAGGTATTGTAACCCAAAGGTGACAATTATGCCTAATGCGTCATCCCTGGAGAGTTTCCTTTGACCTTCTGCTGTCATTCATCTGGGACTCTTGAGATTAAGTCAAGATCCCACTCCTCTTTTTCTCTTGCCTCCTTTTATCACTTTGCTTTTATGGAGAATGCAAGTCTGCTCCTATTTATTTTCCTCTATGAAATAATACTGACAAGCAAGAGGACAGGTTCCCGTGGACCTCAGTGTTCATCACATCCTAGAAACCTTTTTCTTTCTGATGGAGAGCCTGCAAAAATATTAATGCATCCAGAAAAATACCAAAATTAGTGTTCAAAAAAATAATTACCCAGGCTAATAGGTATATGAAAAATCACTCACTAGGTTTCATAATTAAAGATTCACATATATAATCAATAAGGTATAATATAATCACCTATCAGATTAGAGGAGAATCAACAGTTTGATAATATCCAGTGACGGTGAGGTTGGGAAGAAATGAGCACTCTCATACACTGTTGGTGGGAAAAAAAACTGATATGGTCTCTTTGGTATAAATGACAGTATCTATCAAATTTTAAAAGGTCCATAACTTCTCAAACAGCAATACACGTCTAGCAATTATTCCACAGATATAAGTGCTAAGAATATAATTGAAGCATTATTTGTAATGTCCATCAATAAGCAAGTGGATGCTAACAATAGAATACTTTGTACCCATGAAAAAGAAAGAGGTTATCTATGTATATACTAATATGGAAAGATTTCTAGTTGAAAAAAACAAGGTGCAGAACAAAATACGTGTAGAATCTTGTTTGTATGAGAAAAAGACATATACACATACACTACGCACACACACACACACACACACACACTCATGTATATAGACACACACATGTATACACATATTTAGGGTTTCCCTGGTGGCTTGGTGGTAAATAATCTGCCTGTCAAGCAGGAGACATAGGTTCAATCCCTAGGTCGGAAAGATCCCCTGGAGATGGAAATGGTAACCCACTCCTGTACTCTTGCTCGGGATGGGGTTGCAAAAGAGTCAGACACAACTTAGTGACTAAGTAGCAACAGCATACACACGTGTATGTGTGTGTGTGTGTTTTATTACATATACATATATGTGTAAATGCATAGATATTTTTGGAAAGATATATGTCACCTTTTACCTTATTAGTAGGTATTAGGCTTGAAGAATAAGATTGAGAATTTAAAGGTGAAAAAATGGGGAGAAGTCTTATCATTTTATGCCTTTCCATTTACACATATATGTGTATGTATGCCTTTCCGTATATATGTATATATGGGTTTACCTTGTAGCTCAGCTGGTAAAGAATCCACCTGCAATGCAGGAGACCCTAATTCAACTCCTGGGTTAGGAAGATCCCCTGGAGAACAGATAGGCTACCCACTCCAGTATTCTTGGGCTTCCCTGGTGGCTTAGACAGTAAAGAATTGGCCTGCCATGCGGGAGACCTGGGTTTGATGACTGGGTTGGGAAGATCCTCTGGAGGAGGACATGGAAACCCTCTTCAGGGTTCTTGCCTAGAGAATTCCATGGACAGAGGAGCCTGGCAGGCTGCAGTCCATGGGGTTGCAAAGAGTCAGACATGACTGGGCGACTAAGCACACAGCACACACACACACACATATATATTTAAATTTTATCAAGTACAAGTATTATTTTATGCTAACCTAATTTGAAAACCTAATTTAAAAATAAGTATATTCCATGTAGGAGTTACCTGCCTATCCGATAGGACTTTCAATAATTAGCTACACTTTTCCTTACATAAAAAAAGATAATCATGAGAGAAGAGCTGTACTGAGAGAGGACACTGAATATAGTCATCCTGAATTGTGTATGCATTTGTCTCTTTTCGATAGCTTCTGAAAAGCAGCAACAGCTGCGGCTCGGCACTCAGCCCCCAGGACAGGGGGTGGAATCAGCCGGGACCTAAACAAATACACTGTCCCCTGCCAAGCGAGGGCGTTCACTTGTCACACAAGGACTTTCGATCCATTTCCTGTTTCACTGTGGTCAGCACCATCACCTACCAATGATTACAGTGCCGGCCGAGAACAAAAGCCCTCATGTGTCCTCCGCAGTGAAGGCTAAGCTAGGCAAGGAGGAACTGTTGCGAAGGCAGCTGCCCTCTGAGACTGTGTCCACCTTCTATCATAGTGTGCTGGACAGAAGAGAGCAGCTCAGCCAACATCTGGGTGTTTTTGATCATCTGAATGTTTGACAGGATGCAAACCTCTAGCTGTGATTGGATTTTCCAAGGACCCCTCCCTGTGCCCTCGTGGAGGAACCCCTAAAGTGGTATGAAAACATTTGTCCAGTGGTTCTCAAAGTACGGTCCCCAAGGCAGTAGCATCAACATCTTGTTAAAATTCAGATTTCTCAGGCCCCCTGCCATCCAGGTCTACTGTCTCAGGAACTGTCCGGTGGGCCTCACAGTCTGTTTTAACAGACCCTCCAAGTGGTTCTGATGCCACTAATGTCTGAGAACTGCTGGCCTAGTCTAACAAGCATTTTACCTTTTCAGTATCATAGTAGTTATAATGCTGCCCAAGAGACAGAGTTACACAATCTTTCTCAGGTAATTTCCATATATTTAGGAATAAACGTATAATTTTGCTGTTTCTGCCTCACTGTCTCTAGTGTCTGTACATATTGCTTTTATACTGTGCCATATGATATGATAGTTACTAGAGAAGAAATAGAAGCCAATTCTTTTTTGTTTATTCCCATATGAATAAAACTCATAGTACTTGGATTCATAAAAATTCCTTCTCAGTTTACATTTTCCTTATAATGCAGGCTCACAGTGAGCATGCCTTGAGGTCATTTCCTTTTGTGGTTATAGGGAAGAGAAAACACACATGCTGGAAATAATACGAAAATCACTCCTACCTTCCATGAGTAAGATGGAGAAGTCCTTTAAGAGAGTGACGGTGCTGGCCAAAACCAGGCCAGAGAAGACGAATGTGCAGATCGGGTCTGCCATCCTATACTCTGGCTAGAAAAAAAAAAAAAAGGAATTTCAGTTCATTGAATCCAGGCCTCCCCTGCAGAGAGTCTGATTGATAAAATAAGTAAAGCCCCACGCTTCCTTCCTTTCCTGTCACCCATTCACTCTCCTGACACTTAACATCCCAATCAGAGACAAGACTTCCTAAAGACATAATTCTTCTAAGCTTTCAACTCTCGATGACTAAAGAAAGGGACACCATAGGACATGTTCTCCCTACAATTTAAGAGGTAAGGAGAGGGATTTTCCCAGGGGTCCAGTGGTAAAGAAGCTACCTTCCAGTGTTGGGGACTAAGGTTTGATCCCCGGTCAGGTAACTAAGATCCCACATGCCATGGAGCAACTAAGCTCACACAGCGCAACTACAGAAAGCCTGCTCACTGCAATGAAAAGCCAGTGCTGCCAAATTTTTAAAATGAATTTATTTATTTTAATTGGAGGCTAATTACTTTGCAATATTGTGGTGGTTTTTGCCATACATCAACATGAATCAGCCTCAGGTATACATGTGTCCTCCCTTCCTGAACCTTCCTCCCACCTCCTTCCCCACCCATCCCTCTGGGTTGTCCCAGTGCACTGACTTTGAGTGCCCTGCTTCATGCATCGAACTTGCACTCTGTTTTACATATGGTTATATACATGTTTCAATGCTATTCTTTCAGATCAGGAAAAGCCAGTGCTGCTAATTTTTTTTTTAAATGAGGATGAAAAAGAAGAGGAGAGATATCCTTGAGTGCTCCCTCAAAAGGCCTTATTTAATGTCTCTCAAATTAATAGAAGTAGAGAGGATGGATGAAAATATGCACACATGGGCACAGCATTCAGTGACTTTTCAGCCTTAATTATGATAAGAAAGGAAATCATCTGCTCAGAGGTTGCATATGACTAAGGTACAGCCAGAGCTTGGTCTTGGCAGATGGGGTCAGTTTATATCTTTCTCTCTTAAGTATGTTGCAGACTCAAGGTAGGCATCTTTGATACAGTCCAAAAAGTATACACTGAGGCCTCATTCTCACGCCCTCTCACCACTGGAGCCCTTGGCCTCAGGGTGAAACATTTGCTATTCTGCCCTTGATGAAGTTCTGTGCCACAGAAAACTCTGTGCCCCATTACTTCTAAGAAACTCGGCCAGGGGTTCTTGATAAGAGTACTTTCAAACTCTACTCACCTGTACAACTTGAAGAATTTTGCCTTAAGCTTAAAGCTTTCAGTGAGTTTTCCTCAGTTGAATTCAGACATGTCTTTGTAATTTTTGTTTACATGTTTTAGTTTTTTAGTAAAACAATAGAGTCCCTGTGAAATGGACAGTCATGATGCAAATGGACAGAGATAAATGCCCCTCTCCTCCATTACCCGCCTGCCTGTACCTCTGGCCTCACCCACCTCTTCTAGTTCTTGTTATTACCAAACAGAGAGCTATAGTGAATATTTGCTTAGGGTCAGAGGCTCACCCAGATCTACTCCAGGTTTCCATTAACACAGTTCTTTTGGGAAAGAAGTTCTCTCCCTCCCATTGTGGAAGAGTCAGTCAACGGCTCTACCCTCCCCAGCCAAGCAACAGATACAAGACCCAATCTACATCAATCGGGTTCCATTTCCCGGAAACATGAATTTTCAGCAGAGTGACAAGAAGAGGAAAAAAAATTAGCTGAATCACATTCATTTCAGGCTTCCCAAGTGGCTCAGTAGTAAAGAATTCTCCTGCAAATGCAGGAGATGTGGATTTGATCCCTGGGTTGGAAAGATCCACTGGAGGAGGAAATGGCAACCCACTCTAGAAAATCCTGGAAAATCCTATGGACTGAGGAGCCTGGTGGGCTACAGTTCATAGAGTTGCAAAGATTTGGACACCACTGAGTGACTGAGCATGCACACACATGTACATTCATTTCAGCATGGTGCCTGGGATAGAAGTTGGATAGTTTCTGACATTTGAATACCAAAACTTTTCCTTATTTCTACCTTGCTTTCTTAGAGGAGTACCTCTAATAAATTTCAATCAGTGAATCTATGTTTTGCTTAAGTGAGCTAGAGACCTTTTCTGTTGCTTATAACCTAAGAACCCTAAGTTTTTCATGGTCCTGTTGCTGTCCACCTTAACCCCAGGACAAAAGAACTGCTTTCTTAAAAGACTGGCAGCTGTATAGTTAAAGACATAGCTCTTATGAATTTGGAAAATCTAAGGTTTCAAGCTTCGAATGTTTTGTTTGTTTACACCTTGTAAAGTAATTTGTGTAGGCAAATCGGCAGTCCACCCCCATTTAAAGTAATAATGGGGGGCCAGATCATGTACCACCTAATCTATAAAGTCACTGGAACAGTGAGTTGACTCCGATATACTCACCTTAAAGTAGATAATAAGCGCGCTGGCTAACACACCGATGCTCTGAAATAGATCTCCAAGGGTATGTACAAAAGCAGCTCTGACACTGGCATTGGCTTGCACTTCTTTGTGATTGTGGGCAGGGCATTTCTGGTGTAAAATCACACTTAGTCTGAAAGAAAAAACAATGTTCTTGGCACACATGAGATTAACCCTTAAAAATCTTTGCAGTATCATGTTGACAACAGCCTGTGTTATCCAAAATGGCAATGGATGAAACATTGCTGCTTTATAATGGACTATTTTGGAGTAATTTTGAACACAGGAGTATCACAGAATTTAAACATTTTCACACAAGGACAGACATTGAAGATTCACATCAGTTTTCTCTTTCTAATTAATGCTGTGCTGTGCTTAGTTGCTCAGTCATGTCCGACTCTTTGTGACCCCATGGACTGTAGCCCGCCAGACTCCTCTGTCCATGGGGATTCTCCAGATAAGAATACTGGAGTGGGTTGCCATGTCCTCCTGGAGATCTTTCCAACCCAAGGATCGAACCCAGGTCTCGCACATTGCAGGCAGATTCTTTACCATTTGAGCCACCAGGGAAGCCCAGGAATACTGGAGTAGGTAGCCTATCCCTTCTCCAGAGATCTTCTGACCCAGGAATCAAACCGGGGTCTACTGCATTGCAGGCAGATTCTTTACCAGCTGAGCTACCAGGGAAGCCCAGTTAATGCTACTGTGTTTCATTTTAAAACTAGAGAGTTACATCTGTTAGGTAAATGCCAAGTATTTAACAATGAGGTGGGGAAATATCATTTATCAAGTGTCTACGGAGCTAGACTTAAAGCTGAGCTTTGGTGGGAGCTTAATTAAATGTGCTGGTTTCAAAGGCAAAAAGCAGCAGAAAGCAATACAACAAAATAAGCAGTGAATTTCATCAAGGTTGAATTTTTTAAACTTTTATTTTACTAGATTTTATTCATTTCCACTAGAACTTGAAATGTGAATCACTCCCTAATGGCCAATGATGAGAGTAATGTGCTTGTGTAAATATGTAGCTATTTATCAAAACTGCAATATATTCATGTATATAAATGTTTTATGTTTGTATAACATATTGCAAAATTTAACGTCTCTAATCCAATTCCAAGAGATTAGTGGTAGGCTCTCTAAATTACGTACCCAATTCTGTTTATCTACAACTTTAGGAGTAATATCTCTTACGTCTTGCCTAGAAACACTTTCTGAGCATTTTGGAACAAAGGTGTAAAAAAATAATTTTTCAGTGCCACATACCCCAGTCTGTTTGCAGGTAAAGTGTCTATTAAATTCAGGCCATCGTCACAAAGCAGAGTGACTTCTATTCATCAAGATTTGACCATTACATAATCTAAAAGGTTTTATATTGTTAGTGTTTGAGCAGAAATTCACCTTCTATTAGAAGCTACCATTTAAAGTTCTTCAGACAGCCGTGTACGCCTGGCATTTTCTAGGCCTGCCATGTATGCTCATTCCATTGTCATTCATTCTTTTACTCATTTTATATTAAAAAAAAAAACTTATTTAGGGATTTTATATGCCAGGCACTGTTAAGTACTTGGAGCATAATGGTGTAAACAGACATGGCCCCTCCCCATTATAACTTTAAGTATGATGGAGATGGCGGAGATTCTAAAAAGACACACATAAATGGAAAATTCTAATTATACTAAGCCTATTAAGAACTGGTGCTACAGATAGTACAACAAGGGAGTCTGATTTAGTTAGACAGACAAAGCAATTGAGTTGGGTTTGAAAGGTTATACTAGAGTTAAATGGGCTAGGAGAGGAGGAAATGTTTCAGGCAGAGAAAACTTAGCCTTAAGGTTCTATCAATAACCTTCATCCTAGAATCCCTTAGCAACTTCTGTTAGAACTTTCTGCCCTGATTTTGGGCTCCCAAGGAATAGATGTATTCCCAAATTATGGTTCAGATATCTCTGTAGTCAGACAATGCAGCATCCAGCACTTAAAATCTGTAATCCCAGTTCTCTAAGTAAACGTTTTAGTCACTCAGTATGTTTATCCATAAAAATTACCTCCTTGTGCAGGGAAGTCCGTGCTTTTCAATTCCCTGGTCTTTGCAAGTATGAAAATCACCTGCAATGTTAGGCTCAGAGTTTGAAAGCAGTCGCAGTAAAAAGAAGATGTGGATGGTATCTGTTCAGAAAGTCAGCCTCAGTCATAAGGTGCCAGATTTATGTGGTGGTTAACTGGTGCATCTTCATCTTTAGGCAGCATGGACACAGCCTATATGACAACAACTCTTGGGAAATTATTAATATTTTTATTGTTACTGCTGTCCTGGGGACGTATTGTTCTTCTTATGCAAAGATGATGACAGTCAGCAGGACATGTGGCCTGGCTTATTTGTCTCCTAGGACACGATTGAAGCGACGCAGCAGCAGCAGCAGCAGGAGTGATAGACTTGCATTGATCTCCATACGTTTTCTCCCACTGCCAGTGTGAAATGCATTTTCAAGTTAACTGGGTGGAATTAGGGATCTCATCAGTGACAGCAGATCAGATACCACTCTTCTGATTGTTAATCTTAAAGATTTTGAGCAATGGGTCCCAAACTAAGAAGGAAGGAACTGAAGCAGGTACAAGGTCAGGATATGAGAGTACCTACAGGAACTTATTCAAAGTATGCATGCTCAGGTTGTCCTCTAATTCCAGGGACTCCTTTATACCCTCTCTTAAAAAAAAAAAAAATCTGTTTAAAATGCCACTCTACTCTCACTGTCTTCTTCACTTTTATGCGTGAACCTACCTGATTGCATATATTATGTTACATTGCAAGACAGGTGATACATAGATGGAATCTGGGTTTCCTGTTGCTGCCATAACAAGTTACCACAAAGCCTTTGTGGCTTAGAACAACATAAATGTATTATCTTATAGTTCTGGAGGTCATAAAGTGGGCAGGACTGCATTCCTTCTGGAGGTTCCAGGGGGAATTCATTGTCTTACCTTTTCCAGCCTCTAGAGGTCACTTATGTTCATTGACTTCAGGCTCTTTCCTCCATCTTCAGAGTCAGCAATACATCATCTTCTCTCCCCTCTGACCTATGCTTCCCTCTTATAAGGATTTTTGTGGTTATGTTGGGCCTGTCTGGATAAACCAGGATAATCTGCCTGTCTCAAGATCCATCCTTAACTTAATCACATTTGCAAAGTTTCTCTTACCATGTAAATTGACATATTCAGGAGTTCCAAGGGTTAGAATGTGGAAACCCCTGAGGGGTCGTTATTGTGTCTACCATAGATGGTAGGTAGGTAGGTAGGTAGATAGGTAGATAGATAGATAACAGAGTTTTAAGTAAGGTTACCCCAAATCAGGCTATCAAATAGGAAAGATAAAATCAACCAAAAAGGGTCGAAGTCCTGGCCTCAACTCCCCATTATCATGAGTAATCAAACAGGTCATCTAGGAAGACCACACCAATATGGCAATGATCAGATGTCCTATGAGAATGATTCAAGACTGCCTGGATAAGAGAATGGACCAATAGATGGAAACTAAAGAGAGAATTTAGCTAACACAGTTTAAGGAAGAATTTTCATGCAGTCATAATGATGCAAAAATAAGATAGGTTACTCTTGAGAGAAATAAATTCCCTGTTATTCTGTTAAAATATATATAAAACTAATGACCATTTGGGCTTCCCTGGTGGCTCAGAGGTTAAAGTGTCTGCCTGCAATGCAGGAGACCTGCGTTCAATCCCTTGGTTGGGAAGATCCCCTGGAGAAGGAAATGGCAATCCACTCCAGTACTCTTGCCTGGAGAATCTCATGGATGGAGGAGCCTGGTGAGCTACAGTCCATGGGGTCTCAAAGAGTCAGACATGACTGAGCAACTTCACTCTTCACTCAATGACCATTTTTTGGGGATATTGCAAAAGGGAATTCAAAAGTAGAAAGGGGCTGAAGTAAACAAATTTATGATCCTTTCCAACCCAGGTCTCTGGGAACCCATAATGTGTTCATGTAACAAAAACAGGAGAGGGGTAAGTCACATCCCACGTGGAACTCTCACACTGTTTATGTGAGACAGTAGAATGGCTAGAAGCTCAATTCTGGGTTTGGTGGATCTACTTTCAAATCCCCCTCTGCACTACCTCATTGGCAATTTATTTAACCTTACTGAGCTTCAATTTCCTAATCTGTAAAGTATTTGTGTTGTGAACATTGAGCTTGATAATGTAGATCAAAAGATCTTAGCAGTCTCTGGCACACAGGAAGCATTCAAGATGGTAGCTTTAGAAGAGGATATTAAAATGCACATTAACTAGCACAAGCAGCCTGATCTTCGGTTGTAGAGCCATTTGACCACTCTGTCAGGTCTCTACCATCCTCACTAGTGGAGGAATTAGAAACAAGCAATAACAACAACAAAACCCCCACAAATCTCTGTCCTGACAAGCTTCATGGGCAGAGTGCGGGGCTACTTACATATTGTTGGCTGCCACTGCACAGCTCGAAACGATGATCATCAGAGTCGCCTGGATCTGGTAATTGGGGTACAGCAGGCGTTCACATGCCAGGTACACCAGCACACCTGTCACCACCCAGATGCATAGGATGGATAGCAGGGCCCAAGGATCTCTAGGGATATAAGCACAGAGACACCCATGCACAAAGAATCTGCAAACCACCTTAATTTCCCCAAGACTCAAAGGACATTAATGCTCCACCTCCCCACCAAAGAAAAGAGGCCTCACAGTACTTCACTTAGTCATTTACAAAGCAGAAGTGTGGATGAATTTTAGTACTAAGATGAGACACTTTCTTGTTGCATTCATAAAATACTAGTTCATTATGCTCCATATTACTAAGTAATTTTCAGCAAAATTTTAAAGCATATTAATTGCTGCCTGCCCTTGCTGTTTTCCTGAGGGATTTTAATTTAAACAGGTGCTAAAATGATTGAAAGTTATTAAGAGATGAAATAATGAGACACAAAGGGTAAAATGTGTTTAGAAACTCTTAATTCTGCCATAAAACATTTACAACTTGCCAGCGCTGTAAAATAGTAAAAAGGGAAGGTTTCAGAGGCTTAATGAAAATGAGTTTCATTTGCCAACCCAACATACTATAAATACAGAGGCAAACTCCAAGGTATGTCAACTCTCTAACTGCATTTTATGGGCAAGAGTAAGGAAGAAAAGTATCAGAATAGAGGCATTCGCATGACTATTTAAAGATAAGACAGTGTTCAAGTTTTCCACTGAGCAAAGCATGCTTGCTTACTTAGAAGCGCCTTAAGCCTCACCTTGATCTTTCACTCAACCTTTTCGATCAGTTCTAAAACCCTACAAGGCTCTAGAAAAACTCTGTGAGTCAGTGGTCAGGCATATCCCATAATTTTGACCCTCCCCCCTTCTAAGTAGAGCAATGTAACATTTCATTTCCCAGACTTCAGTTATTTACATACACAATTTATGATTTTTGCTATATCCACATGCCCCCTGTCTCATTGGCCACTTAGCACTCTATTCTTTTATTGAGGTATGGTTGATGGACAAAGTTATATAAATTTCAGGTGTATGAGATAGTGATTCAGAATTTTTTAAAGTTTTATTCCACTTATAGTTATTGCAAAATGTTGGGTAGATTCCCTGTGCTGTATAATATAACCTTGTAGCTTATTTACTTTATGTATAACAGCTTGTACCTCTTAATCTCCTATCCCTATCATGCTCCTCCTCCTTCCCTCTCCCCTACTTTGTTTTATTTTTTAGATTCCACATATAAGTGGTATCATATAGTATTTTTCATTCTCTGTCTGGTTTATTTCACTTAGTAGAATGTCCTCCCTGTCCATCCATGTTGATGCAAATGGCAAATTTCTGCTTTTGTTATGGCTGAGTAGTATTCCATTGTGTGTGTGTGTGTGTGTGTGTGTGTGTGTGTGCGCGCACCCATCTTATCTTTATCACCTCATCTGTTGATGGACACTTTAGGTTACTTCTATATCGTGGAAATTAAAATATTGTTGCTGTGAACATTGGGTGCATGTATTAACATTATCTTTATCTAAACTCACTTTTTATACTTACCTTATTCCTAAACAAAGTTATCCATGAAATTATATGTTTGATGTACTAGTTGATTTTCACCTATATGTCTGTGGCTGCTGCTTCTAAGTCACTTCAGTCGTGTCTGATGCTGTGCGACCCCATAGACGACAGCCCACCAGGCTCCCCCGTCCCTGGGATTCTCCAGGCAAGAACACTGGAGTGGGTCGCCATTTCCTTCTCCAATGCATGAAAGTGAAAAGTGAAAGTGAAGTCGCTGAGTCTTGTCCGACTCTTAGTGACCCCATGGACTGCGGCCCACCAGGCTTCTCCATCCATGGGATTTTCCAGGCAAGAGTACTGGAGTGGGGTGCCATTAGGTGCTGCCTAATATGGTAGCCATCGATCCAATGTGGCTGTTTAAATTTAAAGTAAAATTTAATATCCAGTTTTTCACTAGCACTAGTCACATTTAAATTGCTCCATGGCCATAGTGTACTATCTATTGTACAACATTTCTCTTGAAACAGAGAGTTCTGTTGAGCAGCCCTGGCTTTCTGGAGTGTCAATTCTCATTGACCTCCATGGCCAGGAGGAGAAAGTTCAAGTAGCAATCTAAATTCTGAGTCCTCCCTGTGTTTACAAAACAGCTTTGACCAATGGTATCAGAAAGGGTAAAATACAGGTAAAAATTTATGAGGATCAATGATGGGTACTCAGTCAAAGGTACATGTTTGCCAAATGTAGCCCTATTAGGGACTGAAAAGCATCTTTAACTCACAATGTCACCAAGTCCTTTTATTGATGTTTATTTCCTCAATTCTCCCTCTCCCTCTCTTTCTCTGAATGTTAAAGGAAAGACAGTGCAAAACACCTCTGATGATAAATTGTTTGGCATGAAATTGTTGTTATTGTTCAGTCAAGCCAAATCATGTCCAACTCTTCGCAACCCCATGGACTGCAGCATGCCAGGCTTTTCTGTCCCTCACCATCTCCCGGAGTTTGCTCAACTTCATGTCCATTGCTCAGAAATGGCACTCAACCATCTCATCTCATGAAGTTAGAACTTTCTATCGTTCTAAGCGTGAAAAACCACAGTTCATAATCGTCAGGCTACAACCTGTGATCTGCGTCTAGTGGCACCTTTTAGTGAAGGCTGTCTGTGTTAGCATGTTGGCCAAAGCTCTGCCCTCAGGTCTCTTTCACGTTGATCTTCTCAACTGGTGTGAAAATATGGAGTTGTAATATTGTGTTAGTTTCAAGTGTGCAGCAAAATGACTTAGTTGTTCATATGCATATACCTATTCTTTTTCAGATTCTTTTCCCATATAGATTATTATGGAATATTGAGTAGAGTTCCCTGTGCCATACAGTAGGTCCTTATTGATCATCTATCCTATATATAGTAGTGTGTTTATGTTGATCCCAAACTCCTAATTTATCTCCCCCCTACCTTCCCCTGGCTTCCCTGGTGGCTCAGACAGTAAAGCGTCTGCCTGCAACACAAGAGACCCAGCTTCAATCCCTGGGTCAGGAACATCTCCTGGAGAAGGAAATGGCAACCCACTCCAGTATTCTTGCCTGGAAAATCCCATGGACAGAGGAGTTTGGCAGGCTACAGCCCATGGCGTCTCAAGGAGTCAGACACGGCTGAGCAACTAACACACACACCTTCCCCCTTGGTAGCCATGAGTTTATCTTCTGTGTCTGCAAGACTGTTTCTGTTTTGTAAATAAGTTCATTTGTATCATGTTTTTAGATTCC
>NW_011495050.1:4726653-4733629 GCF_000754665.1 Bison bison bison
TTTTAGATTCCACATGTAAATAATATCATATGATATTTCACTTTCTCTGACTTATTTCACTTGGTATGATCATCTTGAATGCAGCAGCAATCCAGTAAAGCATAGGAAGGGAACCCAGACCATAGGAGACCTGCCTTGTTGTCTGTTTGGTTTGTTCCCTGCACTCCCGTTTAGTTCTCCATTGAGAAAAGACCTCCAACCTCTAAAACAGAAGTCAAAGAGCAGCTTTGTCTTTTCTCAAACAGGGCTTGTTGCTTGAGTGCAATAACCTTTATTGCTCTTGTTCCATCTTCCCAGCAAAGCGCTTCTGCTGATGGATTAGTCCTCCCAGAAGCTGTTTATCGCCTTGTGTATTGCAAAGTGATGGAGTCTGTCAGTCATCAGCCCCTCCATCATCAGACTCACCTTGTCTCAACTAATGATTTTTAAAAATTACATATAAGGTTCATAATTGCAGTAATCCCCACAGATTGCTGGCTCTAGCTGTAGTTAATAACTGGTTTGTCAGAGTTTAATGGTCTGAAGCAAAATCGTCTTCAAGCTTGTTACTGAGCTGTCAGGGCAAAAATCGGAATGATTCATTAGCCAAAAAGCAACATTTTGCTAACAAATCAGTTGTCCTTCCAATTATCCTCTAATGTTGCTCTGTCTGCCAAACTTGGGCCTGATAATAAAGCTGTGTTAATAATGCATTATTTCTTCCCAGAGGAATGACTACATGCAGATAAGCAGCATGCTACAATCTTAGCAATGAGTGATGGTGATGATTCTGTATGCTGGGCTAAAATCGTAGCTTCAGTCAAGGAAATGACATCTTATAGGAGTTCTTCCACAGACTCAGCCAAGTCAGGAGGCACCCAGGAAAGAAAAAGGACTTACTTTGGAAGAAGCATGTTTGTATGGAGACCCAGGAACTGAGAACCATTTTACAACCATCTGAGCTTCTTATAATAACAGTCCAGAAAACTGTGGGCCCTCATTCTGAGTCTTATGGAGTAAATTGTTTTTAAGAGGTCAACTTGGCTGAACTGCCATTTGCTTCTGAAAGCATGGGGATATTATCGACAATTAATTGAATCATCCCGCCTGGATGTATGGAGCCCTTATGGTGCACAGTGTAGGGGCAGGGTGTACAAAGATAAACAAAGTGAAACGAAGCACAGGCCCTCTCTGCAGTGATCTCATCGTTTGATGCTCACTGTCCAGAAGACAGGTGACATGAGCAAAGGGATCAGAAAGCCACTGTCACTGGGAGCCCTGAAGAACTTTCCACAGAAGGGATGAGTAAGAAATAACTAGAAAGGAAGTGTTTTTCAGGAAGCGATAAGAGCATGAACAAAAACAGAGAATTGAAAGAACAGGGCACCTTCGTTGAAAAGTAAAAGGGGTGAAACTTTGCTGACAAAGGTCCGTGTGGTCAAAGCTATGGTTTTCCCAGTAGTCATGTACAGATGCGAGAATTGGACCATGAAGAAGGCTAAGTGCTGAAGAATTGATGCTTTCCAATTGTTGTCCTGGAGAAGACTCTTGAGTGGTCCCTTGAGAGACTGCAAGGAGATCAAACCAGTCAATCTTAAAGGAAATCAACCCTGAATATTCATTAGAAGGACTGGTGCTGAAACTGAAGCTCCAGTACTTTGGCCACCTGATGCGAAGAGTTGACTCATTGGAAAAGACCCTGATGGTGGGAAAGATTGAAGGCAAAGGGAGAAGTGGGTGGCAGAGGATAAGATGGTTGGATAGCTTTACTGACTCAATGGACATGAATTTGAGCACACTCCAGGAGATAGTGGAGGACAGAGGAGCCAGGCATGCTGCAGTCTATGTGGTCACAAAGAGTCAGACACGACCTAGCAGCTGAACAACACCACCAGGAGGGGTGGAGTGTTGGAGGAATAATGGGCAACGAGACAGGAAGTGTGGCTTCGGCCCATTGTAAGGTGTCACACATCACACTAAAGGACTTGAATGTTATCCCATGGGGGAGAGGGATCTTTCTATGATTTTGAGGCAAGGTTATGCCATGCTCAGGTCTGTATTTAAGCAGGAGATCTTTGCCAGTAATAGAGAGGATGACTCGGAGCCGAGAGAAGCTGAAGGTTAAGACACAGCAGGAATAGCCAAAGGGAATTGCAATACAGGCATGAAGCGAGGCAGCAACAGTCATATTCCCGGAGTACTTGACACAGTGTAGAGAGCGAGGCACTGAGAGCAATGTAGGAGAGGCGCTAAGGACTGCGTCCTGGAAACAGACTCTTCTAGGCCTGGTGGGTGGAGACGACCTTAGACAAGCAGGGGAGATGTTGGGTCTGGGTCTCATATTCACCTCAGATCTGGAGAGTTCGTGTCACACACTCGTGATGTTCTTCATGAAGAGCAGAGGCATGCTGACAGGAAGGAGAGAACTGAGTGTTCATCTGACAATTGCAGTCTTGTGTCCTAGAACTAGACTACTCCCAGTATATGTTGTTAAGTCATATTTTAAAAATTGTTTATGAGTAGCATTATTATGCTATATATAATGTTATGTCAGAAATTCATGATGTCATTGTTTTAGAAGTATTTCACACACATCACAGTTTGCTTTGGCACATTTTCTTAAATTTTTAGTACCAGGAACCTCAAAAAATATAAGTAACCTAAGCCACTAAGACACTCTGGCTCTAGTACAAAACAGGTACCCTTATTAATCAAGCTTGTGGTTGTCACACCACCCAGCTTTGGCCTTCTCATATTAAAAGAGAATTTTTTCTGCCTCTGAGATACTTACCATCTTCCCCAGCCTGCTGCCAGCTCTGTATTCCTGTCCAGGAAGCTAGTGCTTCCTCCATCCTTGTGTGACTCTTAACAGTCCTACCTCAGGATGTCTTTCCCTGGCCACTCTCATTTTCTTCCAGAAATGGCCATACTTGAGCTTACTTCTGTGGGTTCTCTGTGTCTGTATATCTGTCTTCTTAAGTACAGATGCATATTTACATATGCAGTATAACTCTGCTTAATGGCCTTTCTACAGTTAGGACCTTTCACCAGCAATCAGAAAGTATTCCAATTCCGTAGGTTCAGAGGCCTATTCGCAGTGGACACGCTGATGCTTGTGGTCTCCTTTAATTCCTTCTTCCTATCTGCCCTGTACCCTGTGGCCAGTTCTTTCTCTAAACACAGCTCTATGACCTTGTTCTCTCCTGTTGTAAATGTCAGTTACTCCCCAAGGCCTCCAGAATAAATCCAGATTCCTCAGCCAGGCTACTCAGCCTTCTGGAACCCTCAACCACGATTCTAGTTTCATTCTCCACTAACCATGTTGTACCACGTACCACTGCCTCTAGTTCTCTCAGTTGTTAAGTCATAAACACCCAACGCAAACCACTTTAAACAGCAAAGTGATCATTTATTGGCTCAAATAACAGAATAAATCTGGGTGGGATTGGATCAGGTACAGCCTAACCGTAAGATTCAAAAAATCTTATTGGGGCTCTGCTCTGGCTCCGATTTATTGCTTTTTATTTTTCTGCTGAAGACAAACTTTCTCCTCTTCAGCAAAAAAAAAAAAAAAAAGTGGGTCTCTGAGTTTATATCATTTCAGCGTAGTGTTTTAAAGGAAAACGAGAGAGCTTTTTCCCAAATCTCCTTGTATAAAGACCGAGAGACCCTGATTTATCCAGCTTGGCATCTCACATCCCACTGTGCCTGTGAACTTGAAGTGCTGGGGCCAGAAGGACCAGAGCTGCCACCAGGACAATAAGTTTGAGAAAACCTTATTGGACAGGTAATGCCAGCCCAATGCAAACAGGGGCACCCAAATATAGCTACACATCAGAATCACTTGACTTGCTTTGTAAGAATACAGATTTCTTGTCCTGATGCTGACCTACCCACCCAAAATCTTTCCAGGTGAAGCTGATATTTATGATCTCCTGGGCCACATGCAAGGCCCTGAATGTGAAAGGCCCTTCTCATCTCCCTCTTTGCCACCTTTCAACTCCTACTCATCCTTCAAGGCTTTGTTCAGACCCACATCCTGCAGGAGGACCCTCCAGATTCCCAAAAGTCATCTGCTAACACTACTTGCTTTCTCTGACTTGGTCAAAAATGGTTTTAGAAAGGCAGTGAGCTGTGAGTTGGGGTCTTGAATGATGGTCAGGGTTTTGATGAGTAGAGAGAATGAGAGGGCTTTTTCATATAAATCAAAAGGCATAAGCAAAGGTTACAGAGACCTTAAAGTGCAATGATTATTTTGCACAGAATGAATAAATAGCTGAAACAGAAGAAACGTCACATAGGGAAGTAGTAAAAGTAGAAGATTGATAGTTTGGCAGCCAGATGGTGGAATAACTTGAAAGCCAAAGTCGAATTTTTCACTTTGTCCAGGATGCCAGAGTTTTCCAATGTATTGATCTCTTTTCACTTGGGGCAACCAAGTAGAGCTTAACACAGAGAAAGCCCTGGAGTCAGCCTCTTTCTGCTGCAAGGATACTTGTCAGTTTATCTCTGTGCTCAGGAAAATTTCCTGTGCTTGCCATGATGGGGAAAAGGTTGTGAAGGACTGAAATGGCAAAGGTGAGCCACTGGAGAATTTTGAAGACAGAATTAACACAAAGAGAGCAATGTTTTAGGAAAATTAGCTCAATATCAATACAATTTGAATTCCAAATGATTTTCTGTCGGTAGCCATTGGATTCCTTTACTGACAACATCACTTTTTTCTGACTCTAAAGCCAGATTTGAACTCATAGACTAATTATTAGAAATGAGAAGGAAAGGAGGAGATTGATTTGCTTTCTCAAAGTGAGTAGCTTCTCATTTCCCCTCTAAAAATATGTCATTTTAGAAACAAAGTGACAGGGCATGGAAAGGTACTAAGAGGAAACTGAGTTTTGTGAATGAGAGACCATCTCATTCCAGAATATTAATTAGACATCACCTGGGGAGATTATGTGTCTGTTCTCAGCATCCACATGATTTCAGGGCAAAGCAATAGAAGAAAATTGTGGAGAAAACAAGCCAGTTTATACATCCTGCGAGGTGTGTTCACATGGGGGTGGTGTGTGTGTGTGTTCAGTTGCCAAGTCATGTCCAGCTCTTTGCAACCCCATGGACTGTGGTACGCCAGGCTGCCCTGGTTGCTTAGATGGTATGGGGTGGGGTGGTACCAGTACTTTATCTGTAAGGCTATGAATTTCCAGAATATCACTTCTTCATATCATGTTTCAAATGGATTCTGTTTTTTAGATTTTCCATGTTGTTGATCTCTTATACAAGCAATTGAAAGTTGTGTACAATCTCATGAAATTTCCTTAATAAAAAAAAATGCCTCTCCAGTATAGATATCAGTGGATTTCCAGAAGGAGCTTTCCAGATTGGAGCTGCTAAAAGTAACTGCTTGGCAGCTCTATCAAGTTATTAAGTCATTCATTCAAAAGACTTACCCTGGCTCTAAAAATTATATGGCATTAATTTTTTTAAATTTGACTAGAAGGTTATTTACCAACTCTGGATTCATCTTGAATTTGATTAAGGGTCTAGGCTCTCTTCCCTGATGCTGGGAAAGATTGAAGGCAGAAGGAGAAGAGGGTGTCAGAGGATGAGATGGCTGGATGGCATCACCAATGCAATGGACATAAACTTGGGCAAACTTCAGGAGATGGCATCCTGCAGTCCATGGAGTTGCAAAGAGTTAGACACAACTGGGTGACTGAACAACAACAACAAGCTCTCCTCAAGTTTTCTAGTTTCCAAAAGCTATGAAAGTCTATGTGTATAGGTCAGAAGACTCAATAGCTTGAAGAAACAAATTAATTCTGATTGCTTGCTATTGTCGTACAAAAAAATAGCTTAGCAAATTCTCCTTTAGCCTTAGATTATTAATTTAGCACCCATTTGGGATAATAAAGAGAAAATGAAACCAAAATATCAGTAAGAGAATCTAACAAGTAATAGTGGTAAGAGAGGTATTGAAAAATGAAAATGTTAGTTGCTCAGTCATGTCTGACTCTTTGTGACTACCTGGACTGTAGCCTGCCAGGCTCTTCTGTCCATGGAATTCTCCAGGCAAGAATGCTGGAGTGGGTAGCCATTCCCTTCTCCAGGAGATCTTCCCACCCCAGGGGTCAAATTCAGGGATCAAACCCAGGTCTCCCACATTGCAGGCAGATTCTTTACCATTTGAGCCACCAGAGAAGTTCCAAGAGTACTAGTTGCTGCTAAGTCACTTCAGTCGTGTCCGACTCTGTGCGACCCCATAGACGGCAGCCCACCAGGCTCCCCCGTCCCTGGGATTCTCCAGGCAAGAACACTGGAGTGGGTTGCATTTCCTTCTCCAATACGTGAAAGTGAAAAGTGAAAGTGAAGTCGCTCAGTCGTGTCCGACTCTTCACGACCCCATGGACTGCAGCCTACCGGGCTCCTCCGCCCAGGGGATTTTCCAGGCAAGAGGACTGGAGTGGGGTGCCACTGCCTTACTACTATATAGGTGGTTTATAATGTTACTTTAAATTATTTTGGTAAAAAAATTATAAGATAACATAGCATACCAAAACCTCTAGATTGTTCTTGACTATACATAGCTTTGTTATTAATAAAAAAGGATACAAATATATTAAATAAGAATATAACTTAAGATATTAAAAGATCCAGTAAAGACTAAAGCTCTAACAAAGAAACATAGAGGAAGTAAAAATATTTTTAAAGCCAAGGATTGTGAATTAGAAAACAGAAGGAAAATTAAAATAATATATTCAATAAAAAAATTTACCAATAAAATAAATAGACACCTACTATATGCAGATCAGGAAGCAACAGTTAGAACTGGACATGGAACAACAGACTGGTTCCAAATAGGAAAAGGAGTATGTCAAGGCTGTATATTGTCACCCTGCTTATTTAACTTTTATGCAGAGTACATCATGAGAAACGCTGGGCTGGAAGAAGCACAAGCTGGAATCAAGATTGCCAGGAGAAATATCAATAACCCTGGATA
>NW_011495050.1:4733729-4738615 GCF_000754665.1 Bison bison bison
GATATGCAGATGACACCACCCTTATGGCAGAAAGTGAAGAGGAACTAAGAAGCCTCTTGATGAAAGTGAAAGAGGAGAATGAAAAAGTTGGCTTAAAGCTCAACATTCAGAAAACGAAGATCATGGCATCTGGTCCCATCACTTCGTGGGAAATAGATGGGGAAACAGTGGAAACAGTGTCAGACTTTATTTTGGAGGGCTCCAAAATCACTGCAGATGGTGACTGCAGCCATGAAATTAAAAGACGCTTACTCCTTGGAAGGAAAGTTATGACCAACCTAGATAGCATATTCAAAAGCAGAGACAATACTTTGTCAACAAAGGTTTGTCTAGTCAAGGCTATGGTTTTTCCAGTGGTCATGTATGGATGTGAGAGTTGGACTGTGAAGAAAGCTGAGCACCGAAGAATTGATGCTTTTGAACTGTGGTGTTGGAGAAGACTCTTGAGAGTCCCTTGGACTGCAAGGAGATCCAAACAGTCCATTCTAAAGGAGATCATATGAGACTATCATGTTCCATTGTATGATAATATATTTTACAATTTCTGAGATGAATCAATTTAGAGATTTATAAATAACCAAAATTTACTCAAGAAGTAGAAATTTTTGATATGTCCATGAATGAGAAAGAAGCTAAAATATATCAAAAGATTATATCCAAGAATGTCTCTGAAGTCAGAAAATTTATTAGGGAGTTCTTAAAAAGGAAAAGATAATTTCAACGCCATATAAACTTTTAGCTTTTTTATATCAAAAGGAAATTATTAAAACTAAATGCATAATTCAGATTCAAAAACCTAGAAAAGTAGTTCCAAATAGAAAGCTATAGTTAAATTTCAATGACGAAAAAAGGTATAAAAATCCCAACAAAAGGATCAGTGACTCAGATTGAGCAAGGCATTGAGAGGATGGTCCACCAAGTCAAGTTCAGAGGCACCACATGGGAGCCTAAGAACATAAGCTCTGGATTCAAACTTCCTGCCACTGACAGGTATGTTACTAAAGTCAATACTTTACTCTTTGTGCTTCAGATTTATGGTCTATAAACTGCAGTTTATAATAGGACCTATCTCTCAGGAATGTCATCAAGGTTAAGTAAGGTACTTCATGGAAAGCACTCATTGCAGCTCCCAGCACATAGTAAGCATAAATAAATATTAGCTGTTGTCATCATAATGTCAGAAATGCATGGTGTCTCTTAATACAATGCACATCGACAATAGGCCAAACTTTTTAAAACAGAATGAACTTAAAAGGTTTTTGATAAAAGGCAATACTCATCCTTGATTATTTGTTAACCATTAAAAAACTAGGAGGACAAGAAGAATACTTTGTTAACATAATAAAAATACTTAACCCCTCAGAAAATATTTCACTTAACAGTTAAATAGTTGAACATATGACTTGGTTTAACATATTATTTAACATGATAAAAATATGAAACATACAGAAGAGAAGTAACTATTGAAAGCAAGGAGAAATAAACATCTTTGAACAAAAGAGGGTTATCTCATGGGATGGGGAGGAGGGATGACAGGAACAAGGAAAATTAACTGAGATACATTTGGAATGGCAATAGTTCAAATACATTATCGAATTCAAAGTGAATATACAAAATGAAAACTTTCCAAAATACAATAAGTAATGATCTACAAAGCAGGACGTGAGAAAAGGGAGACCCCACTCACCTCTGGAAAGAATAAACCAAACACACAAAACTACTATAAACCTTGCAAGAAATAGATTGGCCATGTCTTTAAACAAGCAAGCTAAAACCACAGAACCTTGAAGAGAGATGTAGAGTACTGGGGTAAATGGGGAAACATACCGTATTCCCAGAAGGAAAAACTGAGTATTTTAAGAAGATTTGTGTTCCCAAATTAATTCATATACAATGAAATCATAATTAAATTTCAAAGGAAGCCGAACAAAATTATTTTCATGTTCAATTAGAATAATAAACAGGAGTCAACAGCTTTATATTTTTTTTCTGTTAAAGCATAATGAGGGAAGAACAGACATTACAACATGTAAACCTACATTAATATGTTAACTGCCCACAGATCAGCAACACAGGTCAATAAAACACCTCAGAACTGAACTCTATTAAGTTCAAGAGGGAGGTGATGTATGTCTACTTATGGCTGATTCACGTTGTTGTTCAGCAGAAACCAACGAATTGTACAGCAATTATCCTCCAATTAACAATAAATTTAAAGAAAAGAAAAAAGTAATATGGAGAAAAATCAATGGAGGAAATAATGAACTATTCCATAAATGATGCTGAAATCTTTGTTAGCTCGTTAGAGAATTTTCGATCCTGAGAGCATATATAATTTCATATCGATTTAAAATTAAATGTGAAAAATTGAACAACACAGTGATATTTATCTTCTCCATAGATAGGAAAGGCTTACTAAGCACTAAAATAGTGGAAGACTACTATAATAAAATAAATCAGTTCAAAATGAAATGTTTGGTAGAATTACCTATATAAAATTTGAAACTTCTCTAAGGCAAATCAAAAATTAAACCAAAATTTTTTAAAAAGTAAATGACAAATTAGAATAGTGCTTATAACAAATGTAACGGAAGTTTAAGATCCTAATATATAAAGAGCTCCCAGAGATCAATATAGAGAATTACAAATTATCTGACAAAATACAGATCACTAATACATTAGCAGAGGGAAATAGAGATCACTAATAAACATGCAAATAATATTAACAGTAACAATTAAAGGAATGCATATTAAAATAAAGCATATTCATCTATACATTAGCAAAGATTTTTGAAAGATTGAAATAAATTCTAGTAATGATTTGGAGAGAGTCATTCTGCAAAGGTGGCAGACCCAGGAATTGTTTCAAGCTTTCTAGATAGCAGTTTGACAATGTGCTCAAAGAAGTAATAAAAATATTCATATTCTTCAACTAACAATTTCCACTTTCAGGAATCTCTTTGAAGGGATAAACCAGAAAAGCAGGCAGTTTTATTCAAGATTTTTCACTGCATCATTGTCCATAAACAGGCAAAAAACTCCCTAAATTTCTAACAATGGAGAGATGGTCATGAAAATCACAAGAGCATATTATAGAATATTGTTCAGGCATAGAAATGTTTTTTGAAGATTATTTGATGGCATGGCAAAAAGCATTCAGCATGCTCTCAGTTATATTTTAAAAATGTGTGAGCTATGAATAGAAAATATATTGTACAAAAATACTCCATAATGTTATTGGAGATTATCATTCAATTGTAGGATTTTGATGAATATTATTTTGCTTCCTTCTATTTTCCAACTTATCTACAATGAGCATATTGTTACTTTAAGTGTACAGAAAATACTCAGTCTCTTTTTAAAAGAAACACTTTAGACAACCCTCCTGTAATGATGCGGGGGTTTCGTTTGTTTGCTTGTTTAATTGGAGACGTTTTGAGAAGTACTCACCCACGACCTCTGCAATCATGAAAACTAAGCATCCTCCTGAAGCAGCGCGGAGCTTCCACTTGGCGCAGGTTTGCTCCTGCGCCCTGTCCTCTGTGGCCTTGCGGTTATGGTGGCAGTGATGGATGGCTCCTGCCTCCAGCTCCTCTGGCTTTTCTCCACGGCACTGATCTTTATTCAAGGGTTTCTGCTGGAGTTCCAGGCTGTGGAGGAGTTTGACAGAAGCAAGAAGTGAACATGGTTGCAAACAAACTTCTCACTGACAGCCCTATGCATTCTCAGAACAGCTACGAGGACATTTGCTGACTAGCTCGGAACTTAGAATTCACAGCTCCTTCCAGGTGAAACATCCAGTGTAAGGAACAAGCAAGACATTCTCTTCTGAATTCTCAGTTTCAAGAAAGTTTTGTTTTTATGTAAGCAAACTCATATTTAGTGACTCTTGAGAGTCCCTTGGACTGCAAGGAGATACAACCAGTCCATTCTAAAGGAGATCAGTCCTGGGAGTTCTTTGGAAGGAATGATGCTAAAGCTGAAACTCCAATACTTTGGCAACCTCATGAGAAGAGTTGACTCATTGGAAAAGACTCTGATGCTGGGAGGGATTGGGGACAGGAGGAGAAGGGGATGACAGAGGATGAGATGGCTGGATGGCATCACCGACTCGATGGACGTGAGTTCAAGTGAACTCTGGGAGTTGGTGATGGACAGGGAGGCCTGGCGTCTGCAATTCATGGGGTCACAAAGAGTCGGACACAACTGAGTGACTGAACTGAACTGAACCCCTGATTAGGGCTTCCAAGGTGACTCAGTGTGTAAAAGAATCTGCTTGCAATGCAGGAGACGCAGGCAGATGCAAGTTTGATCCCCGGCTCAGGAAGATCCCCTGGAGGAGGGCATGGCAACCCACTCCAGTATTCTTGCCTGGAGAATGCTATGGACAGAGGAGCCTGGTGGGCTACAGTCCATAGGGTCATAGGCATGACTGAAGCAACTAAGCACTCACACACACCCACAGCTCTAATTAAGAGGGAGCAAACGAGGGACTTCCCTGGTGGTCCAGTGGTTGAGAATCTGCCTAACAATGCAGGGCACGTAGATTTAATCCCTGGTCCAGGAAGATTCCACGTGCAGTGGGGCATCTAAGCTTGCGAGCTACAACTACTGAGCCCAAGCACCCTAAAGCCCATGCTCCACAACAAGAGAACCCACCGCAACAATAGAAGCCACCACAATGAAGAAAAAAAAAAGCCTACGCACCTGCTACAAGGAGTAGCCCCCGATCGCTGCAACTAGAGAAAGCTTGCACGCAGCAAGGAATACCCAGTGCAGCCAAAGATAAATTCATTTTTTAAAAGAGATCAAAAAAAAAAAAAGGAGAAAGGAAGCAAATACAGTTTGATTCATTTCCTTCCCAGCTACTTCACTGAAAAGATTTT
>NW_011495050.1:4738726-4740507 GCF_000754665.1 Bison bison bison
TGGAAATACTCACTGTGGCATGCCATCACTGTCCTTCTTCCCAACAGTCACATTGTTAATAGGTTATAAGCACTTTTTCCTGCTGAATCCATATGGACCCTTAACACAGCTTTGTAGAAATCTCTACCAATCTATCAAAATTGTAATGAGAGTTTGTTGTTGTTGTTCTTTAGCCACTAAGTCATGTCAGACTCCTTTGAGACCCCTTGGACTGTAGCCCACCAGGCTCCTCTCTCCATGGGATTTCCCAGACAAGAATACTGGAGTGGTTTTCCATTTCCTTCTCCAGGGGATCTTCGCAACCCAGGTATCAAACTCACATCTCCTGCATTTGACAAGCAGATTCTTTACCACTGAGCCACTAGGGAAGCCCCGTGAGAGTTAAACCTACTTGTACTTCCCAAAAGAGGCAGTGCATTTTTGTTCTATTCAAGTATAAAGAATTCATAGAAATATGGAGCCATTTATAGAAAAATATAGAATTTCACAGATGCAAAGATTGTGGATGACATTAATCCAGTGCCACAGAGAGGAGCCTGTCGGTTACGGTCTACGGGGTCACAAAAGATCAGACACAACTGAACAACTAAACAACAAACAACACATTTCTTACTGAAGTAACTAGGATTCAGAGACTTTAAGTGATTTCCTGAGGTCAGATAGCCGGGAAATGGCAGAGCTGGGACTCCAAGCTCAGCCTTGTTTGCACTGTGCCCACACTGCCTCTCTATCTAAACATCGGTACGCTTAAAACCAAAGTTTACCTCCACAGTCATCTCGAACTACTCAGGCTTATGGTTTTACTAAACTTATTAGAAGGCATTAATAAGATTCTTAGAAGAACTTGCATTCATGGCTTTGAAAGGCATAAAGATAGAAATAAATTATTTTCCTCTTATCACCATCCAGAAAAAAGATCTGATGGCTTTGGCTTAAATGATATTTATGATTATAATTCTCAGTTCAGTTCAGTTCAGTCACTCAGTCATGTCCGACTCTTTGCGACCTCATGACCTGCAGCACGGCAGGCCTCCCTGTCCATCACAAACCCCGGAGTTCACCCAAACTCATGTCCATCCAGTCAGTGATGTCATCCAGCCATCTCATCCTCTGTCGTCCCCTTCTCCTCCTGCCCCCAATCCCTCCCAGCATCAGAGTCTTTTCCAATAAGTCAACTCTTCGTATGAGGTGGCCAAAGTACTGGAGTTTCAGCTTTAGAATCATTCCTTCCAAAGAACACCCAGGACAGATCTCCTTTAGGATGGACTGGTCGGATCTCCCTGCAGTCCAAGGGACTCTCAAGAGTCTTCTCCAACACCACAGTTCAAAAGCATCAATTCTTCCGCACTCAGCTTTCTTCACAGTCCAACTTTCACATCCATACATGAGCACTGGAAAAACCACAGCCTTGACTAGACAGACCTTTGTTGGCAAAGTAATGTCTCTGCTTTTGAATATGCTATCTAGGTTGGTCATAACTTTCCTTCCAAGGAGTAAGCGTCTTTTAATTTCATGGCTGCAGTCACCATCTGCAGTGATTTTAGAGCCCAAAAAAATAACGTCTGACACTGTTTCCCCATCTATTTCCCACCAAGTGATGGGACCAGATGCCATGATCTTCGTTTTCTGAATGTTGAGCTTTAAGCCAACTATGTCACTCTCCTCTTTCACTTTCAGCAACAGGCTTTTTAGTTCCTCTTCACTTTCTGCCATAAGGGTGGTGTCATCTGTATATCTGAGGTTATTGATATTTCTCCCAGCAATCTTGATTCCAGCTCTGT
>NW_011495050.1:4740607-4741919 GCF_000754665.1 Bison bison bison
GCTTCCTGACCTGCATATAGGTTTCTCAAGAGGCAGGTCAGGTGGTCTGCTATTCCCATCTCTTTCAGAATTTTCCACAGTTTATTGTGATCCACACAGTCAAAGGCTTTGGCATAGTCAATAAAGCAGAAGTAGACGTTTTTCTGGAACTCTCTTCCTTTTTCCATGATCCAGCGGATGTTGGCAATTCGATCTCTGGTTCCTCTGCCTTTTCTAAAACCAACTTGAACATCTGGAAGTTCATGGTTCACGTATTGCTGAAGCCTGGCTTGGAGAATTTTGAGCATTACTCTCCTAGCGTGTGAGATGAGTGCAATTGTGCAGTAGTTTGAGCATTCTTTGGCATTGCCTTTCTTTGGGATTGGAATGAAAACTGACCTTTTCCAGTCCTGTGGCCACTGCTGAGTTTTCCAAATTTGCTGGCATATTGAGTGCAGAACTTTCACAGCATCATCTTTCAGGATTTGAAATAGCTCAACTGGAATTCCATCACCTCCACTAGCTTTGTTCGTAGTGATGCTTTTTAAGGCCCACTTGACTTCGCATTCCAGGATGTCTTAGCTCTAGGTGCATGATCACACCATCATGATTATCTGGGTCATGAAGATCTTTTTTGTACGTTCTTCTGTGTATTCTTGCCACCTCTTCTTAATATCTTCTGCTTCTGTTAGGTCCATACCATTTCTGTCCTTTATTGAGCCCATTTTTGCATGAAATGTTCCTTTGGTATCTCTAATTTTCTTGAGTATAATTCTAATTATCATTATATATTTTTCTGAATAAAACAGCATACATATTCATTATAGAAAAACTGGAATTACAAAAAGGTACAAAACAGAGGGAAAAATCACTAATAAACATACTTCCAAGAGACAAATACTATTGATAGTTTTGTTTAGCTTTGTAATACATAAACACACTTTTTTAACTTAGTTGTTGCTGTCATTCACCCACTAAGTCGTGTCCGACACTTTGTGACCCCATGGACTGTAGCACACCAGGCTCCTCTGTCCTCCACCATCTCCTGGAGTTTGCTCAAATTCATGTCCATTGAGTCGGTGATACTATCTAACCATCTCATCCTCTGCCACACCCTTCTCCTTTTGCCTTCAATCTTTCCCAGCATCAGGTTTTTTCCAGTGAGTCAGCTCTTCACATCAGGTGACCAAAGTATTGGAGCTTCAGCTTCAGTATCAGTCCTTCCAATGAATATTCAGGGTTGATTCATCTTGCAGCCTCTCAAGGGACCTCTCAAGAGTCTTCTCCAGCACCACAATTTGAAAGCATCAATTCTTCAGCACTCAGCCTGTTT
>NW_011495050.1:4742019-4779937 GCF_000754665.1 Bison bison bison
CACTAGGGCTTCCCTGGTGGCTCAGATGGTAAAGAATCTGCCTGCAATGCAGGAGACCCAGATTCGATCCCTAGTTTGGGAAGATCTTCTGGAGAAGGAAATGGCAGCCCATTCCAGTATTCTTGCTTGGATGACTCCATGGAAAGAGGAGCCTGGCAGGCTATAGTCCATGGGATTGCAAAGATTCAGACATGACTGGGAGACTCACACTTTCACTTCTTTGACTATACAGACCTTTGTTGGCGAGTGATGTCTCTGCTTTTTAATATGATGTCTAGATTCCTCATAGCTTTTCTTCCAAAGAGCAAGCACCTTCTAATTTCATGGCTGCAGTCACCATCCACAGTGATTTTGGAGCCCAAGAAAATAAATCTGTCACTGTTTCTACTTTTTCCCCTTCTATTTTCCATGCATTGATGGGACTGGATGCCATAATCTTAGTTTTTTGACTGTTGAGTTTCAAGCCAGCATTTTCACTCTCTTATTTCACCTTCATTAAGAGGCTCTTTAGTTCTTCTTCACTTTCCGCCATTAGAGTGATAATATCTGCATATCTTGAGGTTGTTGATATTTCTCCCAGAACTGTTGATTTCAACTTGTGATTCATCCAGTCTGGCATTTCGTATGATGTACTCTGCATGCAAGTTAAATAAGCAGGATGACAATATACAGCCTTGACATACTCCTTTGCCAATTTTGAACCAGTCAGTTGTTCCATGTCTAGTTCTAACTATAGCAATAGTTAGAAGCATCTTCTAACTATTTAGCTTCCTGTTAAATAGTTAATAGTCTAACTTCCTGTTTCTCAGGAGACAAAGTAGTCTGGTATTCCCATCTCTTTAAGAATTTTTCAGAGTTTGTTGTGATTCACTTTTTTTTTCGAGTCCATATTAATTAGAATGTTTTTCATTGCAAGTACAGAAAACAAAGCTCATGCTAGGTAGATCAGTACATGGGGATTATTGGTTTTGCAGCTGAAAACATCTAGAGGCATCAGGCCTGATTTATCAAAGCTCCAGAGCCATTGCTCTGCAGTTCTCTACTACTCTTACTGCAGGCTTAACTTTTATCATAAAGTGGAACAGTTGCCCATGGTAATCAGGACTGTGTACTCGTATTTTCTTATACAGGGAGAAAGAGTGTTCATTCTCCCAACTGCTAAACAGGAGTCCTGAGTTGCATCCTGATTTGGCCAGCCTGTAAAGCCAGAGGAATATGGATGGGCTAATTGGCTTAGACCTTGTTACAGCCAGAAGACTGGCTAAACCCAACCACACTGACTCCTAGAACTGAGAGTGGGGTAAACTCTAACCAGATCACATGACTGCAACTCAGTAGGGGTGGGCTGGGGATTCCACCAAAGATACAGCTTTGGGACCTAATTTTTAGCTGTATATATTATTAACGTTTTCTCAATTTATTAAATATTCTACATCATTAGTTCAATATAGAGAACATTATATTTAGTATAGATATGTCACAATATTTCCTAAAATTGAATAATTGACTCATAATTATTTGCTTGTATAAGCTCTTCTGTGATTCATATTCTTATATTTAATCTTTACTCAATATATTATTATTTCCTCAAAATGTAATCCTGAAAGGGGAATTACTTGGTTAAAGAATATCTACATTTTTAAGGAATTTCATGTATGTTGACAAATTGGCTTCAGAATGTTTTTGCTGGTAATGTTAATAGCACTCAGGATTTTGAAGAATTCTGAATAATCTAATTGAAATAAGAACCGTTTGGCAAAAGACACATACAGTTCCTATATCTATAGATTTCCACCTTTGTAATGTGATACACACTGGTAATTAGCAACCCTATAGCATAGTAATGTTAGTCACCGATGGTCATTGACTCAGAGGAGCCAGAGAACTAATAGGAGAGCATGGTGGAGGCTTCCTTTTTCCTTGTGCTGAGAAGGCAGTGTGAGACGGACAGGGTCACCGAATGTTCTGGCATTGTTCGTATGAACACTGGTTTACTTCGCTTTATTTTCTGTTTTTCATAACCTTGTAGGCAGAGAAAACCAGGTGGTGAGTGAACTTACCTTGGAGCATTTTTGAAGGCAGAGCATGACAGGACTCCTACCAGAGGCACAGCCTGTGTGCAATGCCACAAGAGGAAAAGTGCACAAAACCTGGCCAGTTTTTACTTTTAATACTGCTACCTTGTCCTAGACAAGGACAGGAGCTGAGATTGTTTCTTGAAGCGCTAGGCCAGAAATCCAAAAGTGGTACTGAAATTGGATGCAGTGTGTTCATACATGTATATGTATGTGTTTTGTGGGGAGAGGCAGGAGCCCACCATCTTCACTGAACTCCCCAAAGGGTCTACAATTCCAAAAGAAGTTAAAGACCGAAGTTAAAATATATTCCTCATCGTCTCATAAGACCGAAGTGATCTAACTATCTCTAGACGTAGGACAGGCCCTCAGCCTGAAAGTGATGCAAATTCTAAGAATTTTAAAACATAGGTTCTAGAAAGCAAATGCTAGAATATATTAAAAATGAAATGTGAATCTGTCAAGGAGTAAATCACCAGAATTCCCACCCATTCAAATACGGCTGAGGCTTTGAAGAGCAGGAGCAATAGGGTAGAGCAAAGAAATTTACTGTAGTATCAAAGAGAAAAAAAAAGGTGGGCGGGGGGGAGGTAGAAACAGAGAAGAAAAATAACAAAATATTAGAAAATTTGATATCAGTAGTCTAGAACTTTGAGTTCATCCCTTTAAAAAGGAATTAAAGAGTGGAGCTTTATTTTGTGACCTTGGAGAATCATTCTTTTTTAATTTGTGTCTTATTTTCATTTGGTTTCAGAGGTTAACGTTTTTGGCTCTATACCTTTGAAGTGGAACTGGTAATATCGGGCTGGCCAAATAGATTGTTCAACATTTTTGGCCAACTAGATAATTTTTTAACTTCTTATTTATACGTTGACTACATAAAATCACTTTGTTTTTGTACTTTAACATTACTTTTCCCAAGAACCTCAAATCACTAGTCCTGTTCGGAGAGGAAATAAAAGCTTAGGTCCCACCATGACATTCCACCACTTCATGTATTCATCCATTCAACAAATGTATTGCATGTCTACCATACAAATGCCCTATCAAAGGTGCTAATGATACCATGTCCTTGATACAAACAAAGCTCTTGATCTAAGAAGCTTTATGTCCTAGCGGGGGGGGACATGGCAAACCAGCGGACAGTAACAGAGGCCATGTGGTATCATGGGCAGTGACTGGGAGAGGAAAGGTTAAGAAGAATGGTATATGGGAAAGTTGAGAGACTATAGATGTAAGTGTATTTTAATTAAGCGCTTCAAGCTATTGAGAGTAACTGGTTTTCAAAGTTTAGTTTTAAATAAGTAATATAGTCACTCAAAACAATTTTCCACCCATCTCACTGAAACCTTATATATATGTATATTCATAACCAAATAGGCTGCTTCCCTGGTGGCTCAGTTAGTAAAGAATCTGCCTGCAATGCAGGAGACTCCAGTTGGATTCCTGGAATGGGAAGATCCCCTAGAAAAAGGATAGACTACCTGCTCCAGTATTCTTGGGCTTCCCTGGTGGCTCAGACAGTAAAGAATCCACCTGCAATGTGGGAGACCTGGGTTTGATCCCTGGGTTGAGAAGATCCCCTGGAGAAGGGAATGGCTACCCACTCCGGTATTCTTGCCTGGAGAATCCCCATGGACAGAGGAGCCTGGCAGGCTACGGTCCATGGGGTCACAAAGAGTTGGACATGACTGAGCAACTAATCTGATATCCAAATAGAGCTTCCCTGGTGGTTCAGATTATGAAAAAAATCTGCCTACAATGCAGGAGACCCCAGTTCCATCCAATACCTGGGTTGGGAAGTTCCCCTGGAGAAGGGAATGGCACCCACCCCAGTATTCTTGTCTGGAGAATCCCATGGACAGAGAAGACTGGCAGTCTACAATCCATGGGGTTGCAAAAGTCAGACTGGACTGAGCAACTAACACACACTCAAACAACCATCACCACAATCTAATTTAGAACATTTTCATCACCCCAAAAAGAAATTCCATACCCAGTAAATCCCCAATCTTCTCACAGACAGTACTCCCTCAAGAAACCACTAGTCTACTTTCTGTCTTTATAAAATTGCCTATTCTGGATATTTTCTACAAAGAGACCCGTACATTATGTAATTTTCTCTCATTTAGCATAATGCTTTCAAGGTTTATTCATGTTATAGCAAATATCAGTACATCAGCACTTTATTGCTTTGTATTTAGTGTGTCTGCAGGAGAGTGGGAAGGGAGGGGAACAGAATTTACAAACAGGAGATGTGAGTCCACATCCCAACTCTGCTATAATCAGACATCCAGCCTTAAGAATGGTATTTATTCTCTTTGGAATTCCCTTTCCTATGTGGCAAAATGAGGGATTAGGATAAATAATGTTATGTAGGTTCAAGTGTCTTTGGAATTTTTTGTTGTTTTTGGCAGCACCCATGTGGCTTATGGAATCTTAGTTCCCCGACCAGGCTCTAACCTTGGGAGAATCAGGCCATAAGAACAGAGAGCTATGCGTCTTTCCCTTAGAGGACTGCTACTACCTCAGCTAAAAGTTTCCTTGGCAGTGAAAACAAGGAGTCCTATAGGTTCTATTGTTTCTATTTGAAAAGAAAGTAAAAATGAGCTTGGCAGTTTTTATCATCACTGTATCCTGAAAACTGTACCCATATATGAGGTGAATGAGACCCTATAACCATAAACAGTTGCTTTATTTGCATCACAGAGAGCTAAATGGTCTATTTTAATGAGAAGGGAAATACTATTAATTCCACCATGTAGAAATGCTCTATTAATAGTGTCCATAGTGTTAACAATTTGTTGTTTAAAATTTCTGCTGACCTAACATGAGGCTTTATTGTTTATGATCTCAATAAATCACATCTAATATTATTTTCCAAGAAAAAATAATTCTTACAATATGAGATAATGTGCTAGATTCTTTATTGTATATTTTTTAAGCAAAGTTATAAATATCCTAAGGAAAAGTCCCTTTGCAGTTGCTCGAATATTTGATGCTATCAAACACAATGCCACTACTCTTTGGAATATTAATTTGGCTTCATGAATGCACAAAAACATTAAACATACTATTATGGGTATGTATTCTCTTAAATTCCAGTCCTAACACAGATTCTCATTCATTTATCTATGTATTCTGAGTACGTTTCTCTTGGACTGAATTCCCCAAACGCAACAAAATCTCATTTTATTTGCCTCTATCTTTACCGGGAAATTACCTCAATCAGGCAAATTTTGTAACCCTACCTTCTATGTAGAGTTTCCCTAACTTCACGCTAACTCCTTTTTCTTTTTCAATTCTCAGTCTATCACTGCTGAAAAGCTTTCTCTGGCTCCCAAAGTCCAGCAAAGACCTAGGTTCCCTTGAGATATTCTTACTGAATGCTCCTAGAATAAACACATGCCATTTTGTAATTGCCTATTTCTCAAACACATTCTACATTAGACTCAAACTTTCAAGAAGACAGAGATCTGTGACTAGGAATGTTTTTGTTTTCATTATATATCCAGATGTGTTCAACCAGTAATTGCTAAATAAGGGGGAAATGAATGAATACATTGCACATGGCACTGTGGAAGATAATAAAAAGAACTAGAGCTAGGTAGAACATTAAACTCAGCTATATTTATTCTAGGTATGAATATTTGATGATGATATTATGTAATTAAGGAAACAGCAATTAAGATCAGTGTAACCACAATTTGCCACATAGCTGAAAAAAACCTTAATTCTTTCTAAATATAATTTACTAAAATTTATCATCTTAAAAGTGGGAATAATTGAGGGAAAGAAAGGTAAACACATTAGATTGTATATATCAATTTTTTTAGAAAATCTGCAGATAAAAATATATTAATAAGATGTATCCTTCATGCACTCAGGATATGTAAGGAATCAAATCAACTATACAGAGTATGACCTTTTCAGAATATAAGTTATACAAGTCGATCAGGGGTTGATAAAATTTTGCAAAATGCCCCTGGGTGGCAACAGCAGAAGTCTCCAAGTCTGAAGCAGTAGGATCTAGGGACTTTGTGAATATTCAGGACACAGAAAATTGGGAAGCAGAATCAGATGTCTGTTACCTGTCTAGTGTGAAGGCGTACATCTTGGTGGCTTTGTCATTCACAAGGTAAGTTCTTCCAAGAAACTCCATGGTGGTCAGGATAAAAGCTTTGGCTGCTGTTGTTACTGTTGTTGTGTCTGCGGCTGCTGCTCTTTAACTCACTGTCCAGTTTTGGAAGCGAAGCAGCATTACAATTATTCTCACACTTTCCAAAGGAAAAATGAAAAGACTTACCGGGATTACAATAAGAAGCCTCCCACATCAATGTTCTTGATAGATCTGCTAAAATTACACTCTGAAATATCACCTGGCCTCATTCTCTCACCCACAGAAACTTGTTTCCTGCAGGTAGGAACATATGGATTGTGTGTGTGTGTGTGTGTGTGTGTGTACTTCCCATGATACCTGATTCTGTTGTGCTTTCTGGGAGGTAGAGGAGCTCAAGGGTCAACTACTAATCATGATGTAGAGGGTTGGTCTGCAGAGCACACCTGAGTGAGCTGCAAACAGTGACCTTCTGATGCTGCTATTCCCCCCTCTCTTTTCATTTTCTTTTTCTTCAGTGGGGAGTGGGGAGGTCTCTCTCGGAACCTAAACTCCTGGGATTTAGTTCTAAAATGCCCTCTAAGCAGCTGTCACGATTTACTTCTCTTCTCTTCTGGGACCATTTGGGGATTTCACCACTGAAGCGAGGACACGGGTCGTTAGTCACTGAAATCTGTAATCTGAAACACTTCCTGGTGCGGCAGCTTTGAAACCCTTTTGACAGGCAGGAGGAGGGCAGTCTCAGCTTCTAAATAAATAACAGCCCTCAGTCACACAAGAACTAGAATGATCTGTGTTCTGCCTGGCCAGGGGGCCCTTGGCTGAGGATAAAAGACTGGCCCAAGCCAATCCTACCAGGCAAACCCATCACAGATCTTAGAAATGGAGTCTTCTCACTTGATCTTGAGAGAACTTCAACCCCCAAATTCCTGTGAATTGACCTTTTATTTCATGACAAAGAACTTTCCAAATAAGAGAAAGGACCATGACCCAAGGACAACAGCCTGGTCACCCAGCAGACCTTTACGTGTGAGCCAAACACCACCCAAGAACTATGGAGATGCAGGCAGGGGCAGGCGAGGGCAGAGTGGAGAAGAGGGCATAGACCCTCCACCTCTGAGTCCTGAGCTCCTTCTCCCTCTGTCAAGACTAATTCCCTAGTGAGAAAACTCAGAGTGGTGTAGCCCTGGAGTAGCCCAGTGGCCCAGCACCCTGGAGATTTACCCATGTTACTGAGCAGAGATCTCCCACCATTAAATCAATATTATCTCCTGGAAGGAGAGTGGAATTCAATGGCAATGACTATAGACAATGAGGGGAGAAGTCACCTTTCACTGAGTGGCTGAGGTTTTCTATGACATCTGCTGTAAAGCTGTACCTCTTGTCTCTTTTAAGCTTTCAAACACTCTCCTCTCTAACATGAATTCTAAGGTCTCTTCCTGTGGCCCCACTGCCTACCTGATCATTAACTTTGCTCTGACAGATGGAAACCAGAGAAATGGCTCTGGGAGGCCATTTTTCTTCACAGGAGAAATTCTGGGTCTGGTGTTAAAGTATTTCCTTCTCTTACATCCTTATTCTTAACTTTGCAAAATAATGGGTTATTTTATGGAGGCAGAAGTAAGAAACGAGGAAAGAATGACTAATCGATTGTGTGACCCGTTGCCATACTTTACAGCTTGAATATTCGTGATTAGTTTCTAGCATATAATAAAAGAAAGAGAATTCAAGTGAATGAGTATCAAAAAAGTGAAGCAACTACTTAAAACCAGGCTAAAATCCCTTAAAGATAAGTGCCAAGAAAAGGAGATAAGTATTATTCAAATGCAGGAATTAGAGTATTTAGCGATAGCCTTCAACAGAGAAAAAAGCAATCTGAAAGTTTGAGGTTTCACATGATGAATTTGGTGGCTGGCATGCATACAGATGCACAGATATATTTGTACCTGTTTGTGATTCCATGGGCCTTCCCTAGTGGCTCAGACAGTAAAGAATCTGCCTGCAATGCAGGAGACCTGAGTTCATGATTCCATGAGTATGGAGATATATACATACATGGTTATTAATGTGAATTGCCATGAGAAGAGGATAGCGTGGGGATATGTGAGAAGGGCAGAGTAGAGCTGATATAGACAGGGTAAGGTGGAAGTGGGAAAAGAGGAAACAGGGATCCAAGCAAAAAATGTTGAGAGAAAAAATGTATTATATGATTGCTCATGAGTTGAAGTATATAAAATTGCCATTTTTGTAGACCCAGCAGTTTCATATGATTTTACTTAAATATACATGCACATGTCTGTGTGAGTGTGTGTGTGTTTGTGTGTGTTAGTCACTCAGTCATGTCTGACTCTTTGCGACCCCATGGACCGTAGCCTGCCGAGCTCCTCTGCCTATGGAATTCTCCAGGCAAGATCACCGGAGTGGGTTGCCATTTCCTTCTCCAGGGGATCTTCCCCGCCCAGGGATCGAATGTGGGTCTCCCGCATTGCAGGCAGACTCCTTACCGTCTGAGCTACCAGGGAACCCCACACACATGTAGCCATACTTCTAAAATGCATTGCGTGCATGTGTGACACATTTAAAAATTAAAAGTTAAGTGTGCATATACTTTAAAAGTACTGGGAAATTAGGTAGTATTTTCATCAAAGATTTGTGAATTCCCAAGAACTACCCTTGATGATAATTACTTGACTGCAAATCAAAGCTTTTGGTATAAGTAGCATAACAGCAGGGAATAGTGGATTACAACAAATAAAATTTTCATATTAAAGAAAAGTAAGTTTTGCTGCTATAAATTTAGTTGTAAAGTTATGATCAAGAATTGCATGCATGTTATGTAAAATATTCACCTATTGATTATCTTATCTTATAAACCCCTTTTAAACTGCACCATAATTCCCCTTCCCCCAATATGTTGTCAGTATATTGTTTATGAAGAATGTCCCACCCTCCCCTACTAACCTTTGGCCCACTTAGGCCTACACTGACCACTAGGGGTTAATGGCCCAAATCAGATGCCATTCCACGTGAGACACAAAATACGTATTTGGAAAGCAACACAGATCAAAGAAGAAAACCCCCTATCTTGTTGACAGTTGTTTTGGTGGGCATTTTGCTGCTTATCCCAGTTTCCTAGGCAACAGGCTTTCAAACCATCCTGAATTACAGGTTGTCCTCTCCGCCCACTCTCCATCACAAGCTTGTAGCAACTGAAGGGGCAAAATGCAATTTATAACAGTTAACTCTGGGAATAAATATTCTATCAGCCACAAGAACATAACTGACACAACCAAAGATCTGGTTCTGCTCCCCAATGCTAGCTGTTGTCAACAAAAATTTCTTAATAGGATTTTACACGTGGTAGCTAACACATCTGGAAAAATAATTTACATGTGTGTCTTACACATGGTTTGCTATTTTACTTGCAGAAAGGATGTGTGTATGCGAAAGCATTGTAATCATCCCTACACACTAAAGTACTGAGTTCTCACAATCTGCCTTCCCCAAATTTAAATTCTTATTTCAGGAATACTTCATGTTGTTTGCATATGACTGTTCTTTACAAAGACATATGAAAATGTGCTTGTTTTTAAATACAAATGTGGATTTTTGCTCTGTTTGTATCCTTGTTGTGTGTAGAGGCAGTGGAATGGAATGATTTTGTTTGTTTTTTAATTTCTCTTGTCCCCTTGTCCAGACAGTGGCCTACCCCACAGAAACAATAGCTTTGGTTTCTGTCACCATTGATTAGTTCCACCTGTTTTGGAACTTCATAAAAATGGAATCATATGGTATTGACAGTGTGCAATATTTTGTATATGGTTTCCTTCTCTCAACATAATGTTTTGGGGATTCATGCATCAGAGTGGTTTAACGTATGGACTTTCAAATGTATGCGTGCTAAGCTGGTTCAGTCGTGTCTGACTCTTTGCGACCCCTTGGACAGTAGCCCTCCAGGCTCCTCTGTCTATTCAAATGTATAGACAGACTTGGTTTTGGTTTCTGGTTTGACCCTTTTCTTCTTTCCTTGAACAAGTTTTCTGACTGCTGTGGTTTTCACTTTCTCATCTGTAAAATGAGGACATTGTTTAGAATCTATCTTACAGAGCTCTTATGAAGAGTAAAAGAGATACTGTGTTTAACAGTACTCCATGTAGTATCTGCCATGTAACCAATTTTATCTAGATGTGAGCTGCTATGTAATTGGCCATGTCTGGGCATAATACGTTGGCTGTCCAGTAGAAATTAACCCCGTCTTAGTAGAGGCTAAGAATAACTCAAGAAATGGAAGTAGAGGTTTCTGGGGAAAAGACCTGGGAACTAGAACCTGCCATTAGCTGGATGACTCTGAGTAGATGCCTCAAATTCTCGGGCATGAACTTTCTCAAATAAGAGATTTGTTCCTGCCCTCTCCTTCCCGTGTGGTAGTAGAGTGCCATTCAGGTGTGTCCTCAATAAAGAGGACACAACAGGAGAGAAAATGCAGACTCCATCAATATAATCACCTACTAAAGATTCTAGACTTATGCATTCCCATACAGACTGTGAAGGTATTATTTCTAAGTTGGGTAGCATTTGCTTAGCAAGGTGGTTTTATGGTTATTACTACAGTGTGAGTTTTTCAAAAGTTCCATCCAGGAGCTTGTAAACACACTGGAAATTTAATTGGATTGTATTTTAAAGAACATTATGAAAATTTCATTTTACTCTAAAGCGAACGTGTATAAAAAGCATCTGCCAATATTTCGTACTTTACTTGAAAATGTACCGAAAGCCATCTGAGTTTTATTTTTTTTTCCTGATAAATTGGGACTATATAATTCCTTGGGCAGGGGAGGGGGTCAGGCATTTTTAATTTTAAAGAGATGAGCTGTAACAGTGTTCCAGTGCAAATGCAACTTGTATTTGTTGAGAAAAAAAAGACTTGATAAAATATTGATGCTAAAACAATAAAAGAAACATTTTATTAAGTGTGATAGATGCAAATAAATAATACAAAAATAAACAAGCAGTGTTTTAGTGGGGAGAAATATTGAGGCTAGGTGGTTTAAATGTTTACAAAGTGTATATTTTATTGATTAGTCTACATGTCTCATGCTTCCTTTTCCAAGTCTTCTGCAACTTAAAGTAGTTAACTCTTAAACACACCTCCCAAGTTACATATGATTGTGCTTGCAAACTCTGGGGCAGTTTTCTGCTGGCTTCATATTCTCATCACAGTGCATGTCTCTTTTCTTTATTTTATTTGCATTGGCAAGCAAGAGAAGGCCCCAAGGACCTAAGCCATGATTTTAAGGTGTTGGAATAAGAAAGGCAAACAAAAGCATGTTTCCTAATATTCCAGCTCTTTGATCTATAAATGCACAGAGCATCACTGAAAACCAAAGCACTGAATTCCTGAATCTAAAAAAAAAAGAGAGGGAGAAAGAAAGAGAGCCCTCTTTCATTATCTAGAATGCCTCCATTTAATTTTCATGAGTACAGTTTACTTTGCTTTAGTGAAGTCTTGCGGGGCTGATAATTTGTCCTAGGAGAAGGATTTTCACAGCAAGTCCCCAGATAATGCCAAGAGAGCAAAGGCATAGCTCATCTTCTCCTCCAAATCGTGAAGCCTGGATTTATTTGACTCGAGGCTGACAAGCCTGCCTCTCAGGAGATAGTCCAGGAGACAAGACAAAAGCCTCCTCAAAGCTTTCCCCTGAAAGACTGAGCCATCGCTTTTTACGTCAAACTCAAAGTGCATCAGGGGACAGCAGCTGGGTTTTCTGCTTGGAAGCGCAACTATAGGGCATCTCAGCTAACTCATCTCTTCTTTTGGCATTACTGAATTTGCATCCAGTGAATCCACATTTTTAAATGCTTCTAATCCAATTGGAGCAAAGCTCACCACCACTGCCAGGGTAGGAGTCCTTTGAAGTCGCATCCAGTACAGCAAGTGAGGCATCGTATTACTTTTTGCACCCCAAGACTCGCTATTCATTCACCCAGATATTGTCAGTGAGAAATGATGGGAATTTCGACTTCCTTCACAGTCAGCTAACTCTGAAAAAGAAGAAAAAATATATAATTATAACAAGCTAACAAATAGCACATCATCGAAAAATATTGTCTTTGGCAGCAGATTTTTATGTGCCTAAGATAATATTCTCCTTTAGCCTTCAGAATCTAAAACTAAGATTTTTCTCTGAGTTTGCACCAAAATTGTGATAATTCATCATTCACTGAATAAGCATTTCATTTTAAACTTTATAAACATTCAGATTAAACTGCTATAGAAATGATACCCAAGGCAAAGACAATGGCAATTAATGTCCTTCTATAGTTTAAGCTTTATTTATGCAACAAAAATCAATATGGCAAAACCATCTGGTGAATTTTTGATACAAGTTGGTTAGAATGGAATTTGTCATAACCTGCATTTCCTAGTCACAAGTTAGTTTCCAAGAGAGCTGGTAAATAGTAAACTCAGATACCCCTTGGCCATTCTCTACTGAAGGAAACAGAAGGAGAAATGTATTCTGTGATTAATGTAATGTCCCAATGAGTACTAACTCTCCATCACTTCTTAGAATCATCATTGTTATGGATGATGCTGTCCGCAAATGGGGAATAGTTCTTTTTTAATTTATTTTTTATTGAGGTAACATTGGTTTAAGCATTATATAAGTTTCGTGTGTACAATATTGTATTTTTTAACATTATTTAGTTAATACTAATTTTGGCTGTGCTGGGTCTTTGTTGTCACAGGAGCGTTTCTCTAGTTGCTGTGAGTGGGGGCTACTCTCTAGCTGTGGTGCATGAGCCTCTCATTGTGGGGGCTTCTCTTGTTGCAGAGCACGAGCTGTCGGGCGCAAGGGCTTCAGTAGCCGCAGCACGTGGACTCAGTAGTTGCGGCTCCCTGCCTCTGGAGCACTGGCTCCGTCGTTGTGGTGCAGGGGCTCAGTTGCTCCACAGCATGTGGGATCTTCCTGGACAAGGGATCAAACCTGTGTACCCTGCATTATTAGCAGGGAGACTCTTTACCACTGAGCCATCAAGGAAGCCCCTAATATTTTATTTTTATTTCTGTATATCCTATAGCATGCTTATCGCCCCCAAATTTAGCTTTCATTCTGCACTATATAGTTAATTCCACTCTACCCATTCTGTCCTTCCCTGACCCCCTTTTCCTTCTGGTAACCAATACTCTGTTCTCTGTATTTATATGCTTGTTTTCGTTTGGTTTGCCTGGCGTGCTACAGTCCACGGGGTCGCAAAAGAGTCAGATACAACTTAGAGACTAAACAACAACAATATGAAATAGTCATATCTCCTCTTTAATAAGGACCGGGCCCCCCCACTAAGGTGAGGTATACTGGTTAGTTCTAATATTTGAACATAGTGGAGTCATTGTCTGCCCAAATATACCCTTTCCAATATTGGCTGATCAGATTACAGGCCTCGGGCATCCCACTTGGTTATTTCCTACTAATTCAAACTCTTTGCTTTGAAGATGCAATTTAATTTCTACCTAATGGCTTAGACAGTAAGATATACTCACCTGCATTACCCTCTTCTGAGAAGATACTGCCCGCAGGGCTCGCTTATCTGACACCTGCATCCAGCCCAGCCACCCAGTTTTAACTGATTTCACTGCTACACTGGCCATACTGCAGTGCTGAATGCACCCCGTTTGTAAATTTGGCTGCTGCAAGTTCTCATTCTGTCCTTTTTACAAATTTTCAATATGTCAGTGAATACATTCGCTCCTTTCTACCCCAATTTCCTAGCCAGAAAATGTTGAATGATAGTACTAAGCCACTTCAGAAGACTCTTCTGAGTAAAAATAATCCCTTTCTTCCTTCAGAGATAACAAAACACTTCCAAAGTTTTAATATTGTTAAATACATTAAATATTGAGAAGTCATTTATGGATAAAAGCAATAAAACATACCAGAAATTAAATACCACCTATATAAAAAAATTTAACATTTTAATTTAAAAATAATATATATACACAGCAAAACATCTTTAAAATTCAAGAAGATTGACAATGGATGGTAAATCCTCCTGCCTAACATCCTAGGCTAAGATAGAGGGAATAAACCAAGTTTAAGAATATTCTGAATATCTTCATGGAATTTTTTGTGCATTTATGGGCACACATACACAAACTTTTTTTGCAGTCCAAATTAATGTGTATTTGAGGGATGACTTATAAGCTTGTCAGTAGTTGATTATTTACATGTCATTTCTTAATTGTTAATAGACTTTCTTTTCTTTGATGGTTCACATGGTAAAGAATCTGCCTGCAGTGCAGACCTGGATTCAATGCTTGGTTCAGGAAGATCCCCTAGAGAAGGGAATGGCTATCCACTCCAGTATTCTTGACTGGAGAATTCCAAGGATAGAGGAGCCTGGCAGGCTACAGTCTTTGGGTCACAAAGAATCGAACACGACTGAGCAACTAACACTTTCACTTCACTTTTTTTTCTTTTCTACAACAGTTTTAGGTTCACAGAGAAACTGAATGGAAGGTGCAGATTTCTCGTATACCCCTGCCCGACGTATGAGAAGCCTCCCCCATTCTCAACATGCCTCCCAGAGGGGCACATCTGTTGTACACACAAAGTGTTTCCATTAGGGCTTACTCTTGGTGTTGTCCATTCTCTGGGTTTGGACAAATGTATAATGGGATGTGTCCACTATTATAGGAACACACACAGTTTCACTGACCTAAAAGTTCTTTCACACACACTTTTATTTTTAAATTTTTAAGATTAACGTATTTATTTATTTTAGGTGGCACTGGGTCTTCATTGCCTCACCTGGACTTCCTCTAAGATTAGTGTATTTATTTATTTTAGGCCGCACTGGGTCTTCATTGCCTCACCTGGACTTCCTCTAGTTGCAGTGAGTGGGGTCTGCTCTCTAGGTGTGGTGCCCGGCTTCAAATAGCAATGGCTTCTGCTATTGTGGAGCAAGGGCTCTATGGCCCACGGGCTTCAGTAGTTGCAATGCGGGGCTTAGTTGTCCGGCTACATGTGTGATCTTCCTGGGCTAGGGATCGAACCCATGTGTTCTGCATCAGCAGGTGGATTCTTATCTACTAGACCACCAGGGAAGTCCTACACACACTTTTTAAACCAAATTCACCCGGTTTTTATGAGAGTGCTATCTGGTGAATACTAAGGTTGCAACAATAATAAAGCTATTGTCTTTCCTTTTGCTCTTGCTGGGAGACTCCCAGGCTTGTCCTCTCCCTACTGGACCAAGACAATCTGATAGTTGTGGCTGCTGTCCCACAACCTCCACGAGCCAGCAAGTCCAGTTCCACGTCCCACCTCATGTTCTGTTTACCAGCAAACTGAACAGGCTAAAGTTCACAGCAGTTGCTCTTCATTAGGAGAAAAGTAAAAGAAGACAGCCAGAGGCCCCCAGAGACAACTCAGCTCTTTGTTCAATCCAACAGTTGACATTCATCTCATCCTCCTCTCCCTCCCAAGCCTTGATGAAATTTCTGCTGCTAATGGCTAAGCCCCAAGCTCATCCTAAGCTCTAGTGAATTGGACAGACATGGTTCCTGCTTTCTAAGAATTTATAATCTAGGGGAGAACTGCCTTTGAAAAGCAACCCAGAGACTTCCCTGGCAGTCCAGTGGTTAAGACTTCCCTTTCCAATGCAGCAGATGCGTGTTTGATTCCTGATTGGGGAACTAAGATCCCAATGCCTATCAGCCAAAAAAACAAAACGTAAAACCAAAGCAATATTGTAACAAATTCAATAAAGACTTTTAAAACGGTCCACATCAGAAAAATTTTTTTAAAAAGCAATCCATTTGGTCCAGTACTGGGTGACATACCATAGTCATTACAAACCAGTGAACACATCCCAGGACATATTTATATTTGAATATATATATATATACACACATACATATATAGCATGGGCTTCCCAGGTGGTGCTAGTGGTAAAGAACCTAACTGCCAAAGCAGGAGACGTAAGAGACATGGGTTCGATCCCTGGGCAGGAAGATTCCCTGGAGAAGGGCATGGCGACCCACTCCACTCTTCTTGCCTGGAGAATCCTATGGGCAAAGGAGCCTGGCAGGCTACAGTCCATGGGTTGCAAAAAGTCAGACACAACAGAGAGACTTTTATATATATATATATATATATATATAGATGGATATACTGATATGTATATATATGTATATATAATATTCTCCCACAAAACCTGAACAGAGTGAATATTAAAGTGAATATCACCATCCCCAGTCATTTTGTACACCAACATTAAAAATTAGCAGCTCTTATCTTAGCCTCTTGGATTATCAGATCTGGCTCTGTCAATCAAAAATAATACCACACATCATGCGTTATCTTACAGTTGCTTACAGCTCTGAAAAGAAAATCTCTCTCTTAGAGCCTGAAATGACAGACACTGATGCTTATAACATTGTTCTGAAAGAGTTAGACAATTTCAAATGAAACATTTATTTTGTCGTATGAATCCAAATACGTTCTTGTCTTTCAGGGGAATGTCACAGGAAGGCGGATCTTGTCTGGCTTCCTCTAATTGTGGGAGTAATGACAGCGCACAAGATGCAGTATCTCTTCCAACACCCTGAGGGCAAAATTACCCTGCCACTCCACACTGCAGATCTCTTTTATGGAGAATTTCAGTCATTACTCTTCAGCACAGTGTTTACAAACACTCAGCAACTTATTATTCAGTAGATGAGAGGAAATGGGAAGGCTACCAAAAAGTAACTAAGACATTAAATAATTTGAAAAAACTAATTAGATGTGTGACTTGCCCATTATTTTCCCCTAAGAACTCCCACATGAGGCTCCTTTCTCCTAGGTCTCAAAAATAAATGTGGTACATACATAAATAGGCTTGAGAGTTATCTAAAGTGAACACCTGAAGATGTAATGGTGGTCTTAATTTAATCAACAAAAACTAGAGGACACATTCAGTGACCTGTCTTCTAGAAAAGCGCATGGTGTAGAATTGATTGTGGATACTTTCCACTGAACAAGTTATCTGGATTTTTAAATGGGCACTCATAAGAATAAACTTCCATTGCCTGAAATTGGCCCTCCTAGACACCTCCCCAACCCTGCCTGCTCTTCTGAAACACTGCTCCTTCTGGCCATGCACGTGGATGCCGCCTTCTCATCTTGAGGGTCTCAGCTCAGTTAGCCCCTCTTCAGAGAGCCCTTCTCAGACCTCGCTGTGAAAAGCAGTGGGGTCTCAGCCACACCTAATCTCTCTTCTTCACAGTGCTCTCTTCATTCCTTTCAGAGCTCTTCTCACCATGCATGTTACCCTCTTTGTTTTCTATTTCAGTTCTCATCTACTGCTACAAGAATGTAAGCTCTTAGGGGATCAGGGACTTTGCTGTTCACACCGTTGTATCCCCTATTCTTGGTACACGGTATCCGGTTTATGGTGGGAGAGTGGGTGAATAATAAGATTTTTTAGAATTCAGTGAATGGAAAAATAAATGATTGCATGAATGGTTGGATGGATGAATGAAAGATACAAGTAAGAATTACATTCAGAGTACTGTAATTACTTGTGATTCAGAGTAAGCCTTTTTTTTTTTTTTAAGTGTTGAAAGTACAGTATTAGGTGCTCATTTGTGTTCGACTCTTTGTGACCCCATGGACTGTAGCCCATCAGGTTCCTCTGTCCATGGAATTCTCCAGGCAAGAATACTGGAGTGGGTAGCCATTCCCTTCTCCAGGGGATCTTCCTGATCCAGGGATCAAAGCTGAGTCTCCTGCATTGCAGGCAGATTCTTTGGCAGGGATCTCTTTATTCATGTGATGATGAAGTTAAAATTAATTTGCATGATACCATCTCTGGGAACTCTGCTTACCTGCTAGTTTTTGTTTTTGTTTTTTTTTAACTTTTCATTTTATATTGGAGTAGAGCTGATTAACAACATTGTAATAGTTTCAGATGGACAGCAAAGGGACTCAGCCATACATATATGTGTATCCATTCTCCCCCAAACTGCCCTCCCATCCAGGCTGCCACATAACATTGAGCAGAGTTCTCTGTGTTATTCAGTAGGACTTTGTCGGTTATCTATTTTAAACATAGTGGTGTGTACATGTCGATCCCAGAGTAAACCTTTTGAACTCATGTAGACTTGTGTATCTCTCTACTCACTAGCCAGGCTATGATAACCTTTATGAACCTGTTTTCTTATCTATAAAATGGGGACAATAAAATTTTTCTCATAGGACTGTGATAAAGATTAAATTCAATTATTTATAATAAATGAATTTCACATTTAAAGCTAATAGTAATTTCTCAGTGAACAAAGGATATCCATATTAATTCTTCATTTGTAAAATCAGCCTGTAATCAGATAGGCAATTGTGCCTTATCAAATATGAAAAAAAATCACAAAGTACTTTCAGATCTAGTTGTCAAGTTTCAACTAGGATGGAAAAAAGCTACAATAGAGTGGACTTTTCTGCCTTAAAAAAAAAAAAAAAAACTGGAGCTGCCAAGGGTTTAATTCAGTTCAGCCACGCAGTCATGTTCGACTGTGTGCGACCCATGGACTGCAGCACGCGAGGCTTCCCTGTCCATCACCAACTCTCGGAGCTGGCTCAAACTCACGTCCATAGAGTCAATGATGCCATCCAACCGTCTCATCCTCTCCCCTTCTCCTCCTGCCTTCAATCTTTCCCAGCATCAGGGTTTTTTTTTCTAATTAGTTAGTTCTTCATCAGGTGACCAAAATATTGGAGTTTCTGCTTCAGCATCAGTCCTTCCAATGATATTCAGGACTTATTTCCTTTAGGATTGACTGGTTTGATCTCTTTGCAGTCCAAAGGACTGTCAAGAGTCTTCTCCAACACCACAGTTCAAAATCACCAATTCTTGTATTAAAACTTGAAATGGCACTGCTAGCTGGTAAATCTTAGATATATCTATACTTCCTTTGAATGCAAATGGAGACAGAAAGAGGGAAGAGAAGATCATTAAGAACATATTTATGGAAGCAAAAAAACCCACAACTCTGATATTTACTAAATTACTATACACCTAGATCATATTATAATTTTCTTCTTAAAATTCAGAAACTTTATTGCTTATTTCCTTTACTTTACTAAAACTTACAGAATATTCCAGTGCTATTTAAATTCTAAGTACATTTGGACAGTATATACACATCTTAAAAATATATGCGGAAAGAGCCAATTTTATAAGATGACATGAGGAGCTCTGCATTGTTTCTCATTGGTGCAAAACTAATTGGCTTTTCCCATTCATTGCACAAATACTTGTTTTTCCATTTTACTATCCTTATAGTTGTAGCTGAAATTAAAAGAGGGCACAGCTACCTGCCAAAATCTGGTGCAGGATGCTTTGCATTTCCAAGTGTCCTAGCCGGGCTGTTTTCCCAAGTCTTGGGAGCCATTGGTGGTAGAAGTTGTTACTCCGTAACGCCACCCCATTGATGACACTACTTTTCCAGGTGTGTATCCAGTTACACCAGCATCTGGTGAATTGTTTTGAGCTGAAAAGGAACTCCTAAAATATACCTGTTATCTAAGACTCCAGAAGTAATGATGAAAAAATGGTGGCATAAACTCCTAGTTGCTCCACTGGACAACATTAGAATCATGAAAAATCTAGGGTGGTGTCTCTTCATGTGAAGTGGAGAGGAATAAGGACAAGTAAAAGAGGATGGAAAAAGTAAAAAGGAAAGAACTATAACCCTTAAAACCAAGTTACATTTCTAGATTTGGTGACCAGATCCAAGAATCTCAATAAATGCAACAAAAACTTTCTTAAATACCCACATTTTTTATCCTGATAAAATCCTGAGTTTATGTGGATATAACCAACCAGGAATCTCCTGGCTCCTTGAAAGATTTGGCTTTAACCCCCAATTCCATAGTCAGTGTAAATCTATAATCTTCCCTTTATTTTGGCAACTTTCTGTGGAACAGAAAGGACATGAGGAAGAATGGGAGAATGTCTGCCTTCAGGTTCTGCTTCTGTGTTAAATCAGAAAAGAAACTCCCCTTCATTTTTTCACAGAAGAAATCTGTGCATACAGTGTGTAGATGAAGGTAACAGACTTACTGAAGACAAAGATGAAGGAAGTTAAGTTGCAGCCATGTGAAAAATCTAAACTGGAACTGTAGTCATCCTTGTTCTCATGACTTCAGTTATCTTACTGAAGGGTTTAAGGTTTTCCATGAACTTTTACACATCTCGTCTGTCTCTGCATCTTGCTGACATCTGTCTCTTTATTCTTTTTTTTTTTTCTCTTCTTCCTCATAGATCATAGCAAATTCTTAAATGTATCACCCTTGGAGTAATCCAGGGATTATTTTCTGTTGCCTGGTTAGTCAGCTCTCAACCCTCATGCTGAGATGCTTATTGGGGTATTTCCCAAAATGAGAAGAATTTTCTTACTGAATGTAATTCTGATGCTAGAATTTTAGTATTAAAATATTTCCCCTCTCACTTCATTAAATAGTGCTATATATGTGGTGCTGTTTACTGCCATTTTCTGATATTTGGTTCTCCTCTCTTTCTGGACACATGGGTAGACTTCTCTGCCCCCTTGGGACTGGATGATAATTCAGTGCAATGGGCTTAGATTGAACGTCATGTGGATTACTTTCTGTTTGAGATATTGAAATGCCAGTGTGAGGCCCCCCAGTACTGTTTGCCCTGCTGTGACATCCATAAAAACCTGTGTATAACTTGAATCTGTCTCAGCCTGGGTGCCTGAAAGACAACAGTGAATCAGCAGAGCCTCCCTCCTGACCGGCACTAGATTTATAAAACAAGGAGAAACAAATCTTTGCTGCTGTGAGCATCTGGGATCCGTGGCTTGTTTGTTTTTGCAGCGTTACCTGGCCTCTTCTAACTTATACAGGTAGGTCCTCCACTTAGAATGAGTTCTGCATGTTTGTACATCCAACTAAATCAGCTCAACAGTACTGTACTGTAATAGGTTTATAATACTTTTCACCCAGTTCAGTTCAGTTCAGTCTCTCAGTCCTGTCCAATTCTTCACAACTCCATGGACTGCAGCACACCAGGCCTCCCTGTTCATCACCAACTCCTGGAATTTACTCAAACTCATGTCCATCGAGTCAGTGATGCCATCCAACCATCTCTTCCTCTGTCGTCCCCCTTCTCCCAACTTCAATCTTTCCCAGCATCAGGGTCTTTTCCAAAGAGTCAGTTCTTCACATCATGTGGCCAAAGTATTGGAGTTTCAGCTTCAGCATCAGTTTTTCCAATGAATATTCAGGACTTATTTCCTTTAGGATGGACTGGTTGGATCTCCTTGCAGTCCAAGGGACTCTCGAGTCTTCTCCAACACCACAGTTCAAAACCATCAATTCTTCAGTGCTTAGCTTTCTTTATAGTCCAACTCTCACATTGATACATGACTACTGGAAAAACCATAAATTTGACTAGATGGAACTTTGTTGGCAAAGTAATATCTCTGCTTTTTAGTATGCTATCTAGGTTGGTCATAGTTTTTCTTCCAAGGAGTAAGCATGTTTTAATTTCATGGCTGCAATCACCATCTGCAGTGATTTTGGAGCCCCCAAAATTAAAGTCTCTCACTGTTTCCATTGTTTCCCCATCTATTTGCCATGAAATCATGGGACCAGATGCCATGATCTTAGTTTTCTGAATGTTGAGTTTTAAGCCAACTTTTTTCACTCTCCTCTTTCACTTTCATCAAGAGGCTCTTTAGTTTTTCTTCACTGTCTGCTGTAAGTGTGGTGTCATCTGCATATCTGAGATTATTGATATTTCTCCTGGAAATCTTGATTCCAGCTTGTGCTTCATCCAGCCTGGCATTTCACAAGATACACTCTGCATATAAGTTAAATAAGCAGAGTGATAAATATACAACCTTGACATACTCTTTTCCCGATTTGGAACCAGTCTGTTGTTCTGTGTCCAGTTCAAACTGTTGCTTCTTGACCTGCATACAGATTTCTCAGGAGACAGGTTAGGTGGTCTGGTATTCCCATCTCGTGAAGAATTTTCCACAGTTTGTTGTGATCCACACAGTCAAAGACTTTGGCATAGTCAATAAAGCAGAAATAGATGTTTTTTCTGGAACTCCCTGATGTTTCGATGATCCAGCAGATGTTGGCAATTTGATCTCTGGTCCTCTGCCTTTTCTAAAACCAGCTTGAACATCTAGAAATTCATGGTTCACGTATTGCTGAAGCCTGGCTTGGAAATTTTTAAGCATCACTTTACTAGCGTGTGAGATGAGTGCAATTGTGTGGTAGTTTGAGCATTCTTTGGCATTGCCTTTCTTTGGGATTGGAATGAAAACTGACCTTTTCCAGTCCTGTGGCCACTGCTGAGTTTTCCAAATTTGCTGGCATATTGAGTGCAGCACGTTCACAACATCATCTTTTAGGATTTAAAATAGCTCAACTGGAATCCCATCGCCTCCACTAACTTTATTTGTAGTGATGCTTCTTAGGCCCATTTGACTTCACATTCCAGGATGTCTGGCTCTAGGTGGGTGATCACACCATTGTGGTTATCTGGGTCATGAAGATCTTTTCACCCAAATAACACATAAAAAACAAACACAAAAAATAAAACATTTTAAAATCTTACAGTGTAGTTCCTTGAAAAGTATAGTAGTATAGCACAACAGCTGGCATACAGGGGCTAGCATCAAGTGAACAAGTGAGAAGAGTTACTGACCGGAAGAGGGAGTGAAGGTGGGAGACAGTGTATAGTCAGCAATAGGAGATGGAGGCCAAGGTGAAATTTCACTCATGCCTGACATCGATGGCACAGGTTCTGGTGCCTTGCTAGAACCAGATGCACATTCACATCTTTGAAAGTTTGCAACTTGAAAGTTCATATGTAGGAGGCTTACTGTACAGTGTTCTTATCACAAAGGCTTGGCACAATCCTTACTTACTTCTCCCTCCAGTAAAAGACTACATCCCCTACCATATTTTACTCTCAGGGGACTGAGCACCAAAAACAGTTTCTACCTTTTGACAATGTTCTCTCTGAGTCTCAAGGCCTGAAAACACATCATTTTGGAGAATTTGTTCATGGGAATTAGTGGATCATTCTGCTCATCCATTGGCTTCCCGAGCTTTGCCTCTGCTTTGCACATTGCCTATCAAGAGCCTATCAATTTGCAACTAACCAAACACTTGATTCTCAAGTGCAAGCAGAGGGGAGGTTTCCCCACGGCAGGTCAATATACAGGTTTACTGGCCAACAAGACCCAATGCGGGTTCTTTGTTCATTTTCCTCATTGATAGTTCCCAGTATCTTCAGTGTCCATTCAGTGGTCTGTACTACTACATCTCAAAGTGAATTGAGAAATTAAAATAAGCAACTATCTTGTATGTGAGGTATATTAAGAATGAAACATTAAGTTCTAAATTAGAAAGGGACTATATCCTATATCTGTATAAATGTACTAAAAAGCCTTGAAGTGAACACATAAAACAAGTAATAAATCATACCTCAAAAAATCTGTTAAACATGATGAAGTGAAATATTTCTTTAAGTATAATTTTGAAAACCAAATACTGCTCTATGCTATGACATTTTCATGATGCTTTACACACAAAAAATACCATAAACTTTCATTTCAGTATTTCAAGAAGTATGATCATGTCCCCAAGGTATTAGTGGCTAATAATGAAATTAGTTCAGGTTTCTAATTAATTTACATTTAAAGATTCCATCGTGTTATTTTAATATTGATAGTCTGTTTATACAAATATCATTAGTCTCATTCTGGTGTCTATTTATTCATTGCATAAAATCAAGAAGCCATATTTTTAAAACATGAAGGCTGGTGGTCAGGGGAAGAGACCTTTAGTCTCTGTGTCATCTGAGTAAATGGGAAAGCTTAAAAGTTGGCGCATCATTTCTATTGTCATGTATTAAAACTTGAGCCCAGGAGAGGGTGGTTAATTATTCAGTGGCAAGGAGTAAATAGTGAAGGTGGAAGAGATGGAGCCTGACCTGAAACCTGCCCTCTAAGGTGAGACAGAAGATGCCAAAGCTTCTCTTTCATTCATTTGACAAATGTTTGTTGCATGTCAACTCTGTGCCAAGCAACATGCTCACTGCTGATGCTGCAGCGGTGACCAAGTCCACAAGTTCTCTGTGCTGTGCAGTGTGTGTTCTGATGGTAGAGACAAATGCCCAGGACAGTTCAGAAACCCTGGCAATCTCAGTAATGATTTAGGGAGCAACTGATTCAAGGATTCCCATACAGAGGAGCAGAGCTCTGTGGAGGAGAATGGAGACTGAGGTCCTCCCCGGGATAAAGGCAGACTGTGATCATCATTAAGGACACAAGGACCCTGCAAGGCTCTTTGGTCCACACTTGTCAGAAGGGAGACTTGGGCTTCCATGAGTGATCAGGAGAGCACGTAGAGGTCAAGTGTTGTGTAGAACCTAATGCCAAGTCCTAATAAATGAGAGCGTGAAAGTCTTCAAATTTTCCTGTCTCAACTATGAGTTCATCTGGGGCCTTCAGTGGGTGTCAGACCTCTCAGGAAGAGTCAGAGATGGTGAGCCAGCTGTTGGAGGCTATGATGATACAGACAAGGAAAGGCTGTATGGCAGTGGTTAAGGGTATGAGTCATACGAGCAGAAAACCTGGCTTGGAATCCCAGTTCTGCCCTGCATGAGCTAAGGAACTTGGGGCAAGTGGTATAATCAAGGTCTTTAGCTGTAAAAGGTCAGTGATTATGACAGAATCTAATTTACTGAATTGTTGTGATTATTAAATGAGATAATGTATGAACAGTACTTAGAATATTGCCTAACTCACCTCAAAATATATTACCTGTTATTAAAGGTGCCAGGGCCCAATCTTTGCCGCTGCAAATAGGTCTCTTGATCTCATTTCCCCCACATTAAGACCCTAGTGTAAACCAAATAGAGTGTGTAGGCCACACAAAAGCCAGTCTCATCACTGCTTCTAAGCCTTAATTACTAAAAAGTAACTAACATGAATATAAACACCCAATGAAGCAGCATCAGATGCAAATGGCAATTCTGACACCCAGTTTTCCATTTCAGTAAAAGCCCAAATACCATAGACAATGCTGTAAAAACACCTTGCATTTTATGTTCAGATAGCACCATGCCTTCCTAGTACTGTAGCTTCTACCACCTCTCCAGACACTAGGCCTCCTGAGAGCATCTTAAGAATGGGGTATTAGCCATGCAGAATGAAACTTAGGCTTAATGACCTCACTTAGGACCAGATGATGTGATATTAGAGTGGGGAGCAGGGAAGGTTGCAATACAGAGGAAGGAAGAAGGGCTGAATAGGTGGTCAGGTTAAGATGGTAGAACAATTCCTGAGAGAATGTATTCTTCTCACATTTCCCTTAGCTTCCTCTTTGATTAAACTGAAAGTTGCAAATGCAGAGAGTTACTTCAGCAGCCAGAACGCTGACACTGGCCAGAAGTCTTTCTTGCTTGCAAACTCAGTCTAAATTCTGATGATGAGGGACTTCTGGTGGCCCTGTGGTTAAGAATCTGCCATGCAATACTAAGGACACAGGTCTGATCCCTGGTTATGGAAGTATTAATAAGATCCCACATGCTGCTGAAGAAAAGTTATGACCAACCTAGACAGAATACTAAAAAGCAAAGACATTACTTTGCCAACAAAGGTATGTCTAGTCAAAGTTATGGTTTTTCCAGTAGTCATGTATGGATATGAGAGTTGGACTATAAAGAAAGCTGAGTGCTGAAGAATTGATGGTTTTGAACTGTGGTGTTGGAGAAAACTCATGAGAGTTCCTTGGACTGCAAGGAGATCCAACCAGTCCATCCTTATTCATTGGAAGGACGGATGCTGAAGCTGAAACTCCAATACTTTGGCCACCTGATGCGAAGAACTGACTCATTGGAAAAGACCCTGATGCTGGGAAAGATTGAAGTTGGGAGAAGGGGGACGACAGAGGAAGAGATGGTTGGATGGCATCACTGACTCGATGGACATGAGTTTAAGTAAACTCTGGGAGTTGGTGATGGACAGGGAGGCCTGGCATGCTGTGGTTCATGGGGTCGCAAAGAGTTGGACAGGACTGAGCGACAGAACTGAACTGAACTGACATGCTGTGGAGCAATTAAGCCTACCAGACACAACTACTGAGCTTGCGCACTCTAGACCCCAAGTGCGTCAATGCAGCCAAAAATAAATCAGTAAAAATAAATCATGAAGATGGACAAGAGCAGTGTGAACTGACTCCCAAAGAATTCTAGCTCGGGGTTGGTCTCAAATGTTTAATTAGCATAAAGTGTCTTAGCTTGTAAATAGAGCCTACCTGGAACCTTTTCCAGAACACTCTTATTGATAAAGGTGATCAAAACTGGATCTGTCCTTTTCAAGTTAAGGCTTCATTATTACTTGCCATGGAAGCCAAAGAAAAGGGCCATACTTGTTTTCTACCGTCTCTGACTCCCCATGACACTGGGCCTGTCATGACTTTGGGCCTCAGAGGTACTTGCCTGATTTCCAAACTCTGAGTGAGTTTCAACTTTAACTGAATTGTTTCCACTATTTTCTCTATATAAATTCACCAGAATTTTATCATCACCTAATAGCAGCAAAAAGATGAATGACTTAGATTGTTGTTCAGGTAATAAAAGACCAGGCCAATGAATAGCTTCACACATCAAAAGAAAATGATGATGTCTTTCAAGTGAGAAGGTATGCATAGAGAATGAACAGGATATGTTTGGAGACATTTACACTTTGGTTGACTGATCTCTTTTAATATGTTTGCACAAAAAAGAGAGGGGGGACGTGTAGTGAAATACTACTCCAAATCTACATTAGTTTGAGGGTTGCTGTAGGCTTTCAAGTTCTGAAAATATGACTTATCCAGTCTGGTAATGCATTGGGAATGCTCTGAGGTTTAAAAAAATGAGCTATTGATCTTAGAAGATTTTAATTTAGATTAGTTCACTTAAAAGTGTAATAAATGGCAGAGCTCACATGTTGAATCACTAAGGCAGCAATTATTTTAAGAGGATCAGTTGTCTGTGCTTTGAATTTAATAAAATCTCTTTATGGAGCTTTTAGACAGTATTTGAAATAACCACATAACCTGTCTGTGAAACGATGTTTTGAGTTGTATGTCAAAAATTGAATAGAAATTATAAAGACAACTTATAGTTTTCTAAGACCAATAATAACAGATGGGCAGTTGCTTTTACTCTATTTGTGAGCAACTGTTGTTTTGAAAGGTTTTTTCTTTTTTTTTTTTTTTGTGAGAGAAAGAGAAAAAAAGGAGAGGGGGTACAATATCTGGACCCAGAAGGTTTCTGAGTTAAATTTGCAAGAGCTAAAATTCTTCACAAAGGTAGGATAAAAGTAGTGATACAATTTGGTAACCTCTAGCAAATGAATTCTTGCTCATGTTCATAAGGAAAAGGCAAATGTAATAAAAAGAGAAAAATGAGAGATACCTTGCTGGTAGCATTAACTTGCAATTTTACCTTAAAAGCCAAATATTTAGGTCGAAAGGCCTTCTACCTCTGACGGTTTTAGGTTTCAATGAAGATTTCATCATCATGGTTCTTGATATGCTAGTGGCTCCCTGCTGAGATAAAACCAGAGGGGTCTTCATCTCTAAGCTGAGACCTCTGGTTCTCCTTTTCATCTTATAAAATTCATTTAGAGCCATCTTTCCTGACATCTGTGCATAAAGCAATATAAAACATTACAATATAAATTATATCTGAGGGATTCATCTGAAATTCTATTTCACTGTTTAATAATTAAAAGTCAAAAACCTCTCTGTGGCTTTATAGCAGTCTCTATCGAGAATAAATTTTCTTTATAAGGCATCCTCCTCCCCAACAATGGAGGCCGTTGGCATATTCTGCAGAAATGAGTTTAGTTATTAATAAATCCTATCCTCTGGAATGTGACTCCATGTCTGAACCTCTTTGGAGGTGGTGTTACATATTCAGAGTTCCCAGATTATCCACCCATTTACAAGTGTTGGAATTTAACATAAGTGCCTCCATGTTTTTCATTCATAAAACGATGTTGGGCAGTTACCTGCTACACATGGTTGTGCAAGGACTGAATGAGTCAGTATGAATGAAGTGCTCAGAATAGAGCCTGGAAAACAGAAAACACTAGGTGCTGGCTGTTATTTTAACTGCTATGTTTTGTGTTATTCAGAAGAACCTTTCTGTTTCACATGAATGAGAAATTCTCCAAAGGAAAACCCTTCTAGGAGGACAAGCATGATGATAGCTAAAAAATTGTTTTTCATTGTTTTATGAAACTATTTGGGGAGGGTGATTCCTTTTTTATTGGACTGTAATTGCTTTACGGGCTTCTCTTGTGGCTCAGCTGGTAAAGAATCTGCCTGCAATGCGGGAGACCTGGGTTCGATCCCTGGATTGGGAAGATCCCCTGGAGGAGGGAAAGGCTACCCACTCCAGTATTCTGGCCTGGAGAATTCCATGGACTGTATAGTCCATAGGGTCACAAAGAGTTGGACAGGACTGGGTGACTTTCACTTTCACTATAATTGCTTTACAATGTTGTATTAGTTTCTGCTGTACAATGAAGTGAATCAGCTATATGTATACATATATCCCCTCCCTCTTTGGCCTCTGTTCCCCTCCCCTTCCTTGCCACTCCCACCTCACCCCCCATCTAGGTCATCACAGAGCACCAAACTGAGTTCCCTGTGCTTTGTAGCAGCTTCCTACCAACTATCCATTTTACACATGGTAATCTATACATGTATCAATCCTAATGTCCCAATTCATCCCACCCTCCTTAAGCATTTCTAAAATGACCCAACATTAATCTTTGAGAGCCTAAAATCTACAAAGTAGTAGGGACAGGGAGCAGTGTCCTAGGCTTTGCACCTGCCATTCCTGTGTGGAAGGATTTTCTCCAAATCGCAGGATGCCTGGCCTCTTCTCATCACTTACTTTTCAGTTCATTTCCCACAGCCTCAATGAGCATTTACCCAACACTCTAGAAACTCACTCCCAACCCTTGTCTCATCTTCAGTCCTGTAGCCATAGAACTGTCCTTCTACTTGTTGCTAATGAAAATATTTCATCTGTTTATTTATTTAGCATCTGTCTCCCTTACCCAAAAAGAATCTCAGGGAGAGAAAGGACCTTGTCTTCTGCCTAACACATAGAAGGTGCTCAATGCCTACTTGTGGAGCAAAGGAAAGTGACAATCATGAAAGAATGCATATGACATGAACACATACTATTAAAAATAGCACAAGGCTCTTGAAAGACCGAGGGGTGTGAGAAGGATCCAGGGTGAAGGGTGCACAAGGGAATAAGTAAGTTCCCTAAAAGGAACCAAGAGAACTGGAACAGAAGACTGATGGGAAGGCAAAGTAGGGGCGATACTTGGCAAAGATAACCTGTAGCTATTTTACAAGTCTGCCTGCAGTGCTAGGGAAGGCCCTCTTGCTGGTGTTCCACTTAGAGATCACTTACAAATCACCAAAGATGGTGATTATCTTATACAGCCCAGAATGTAATTCAAATGTCCTCATTCTTATTTCTGATGCTTCCTTGGCAGTCATTCTGGAGGACTGGGTCATTTTCATATAGCTATGGGATATTCTGTGGCCAGGGAAGCATAACCTACAAAAGGATAGCTTTCTGTCACTCTGTCCCTACTCGTTTTCTTAGTAGCCCCCAGTCTCGGGGGCTCGTGTGGCTGAGAATCTGCTGAAGTAGAAATCATGAGCCTCTGGCTCAGGAAACAGCCAGTTAATTCACTTTTAAAAAATGAAACACTGTTTAATAGGAGGGCCAGGGATTTAAGGCTGACAGGGGTCAGCTTAATCTTTGATGGGAGAATTCGCTCTAGTGATTACCCCACAGCTTAAGTGTTCCTCCAGATTGATTTTCCAGATTCTATCATCACCAGATCGTTGCCTCTCCACCAAGTATACTCCCTTGGATTCTGGTGCCCTGCTGTGGAATCTGATTAGCAATTCAGAAGAAGGGCCAGTGGAGAGGGTTCAGTTCAGTTCAGTCACTCAGTTGTGTCCGACGTTTGCGACCCCATGAACCACAGCACGCCAGGCCTTCTTGTCCATCACCAACTCCCAGGATCTACCCAAACTCATGTCCATTGACTCGGTGATGCCATCCAACCATCTCATCCTGTCATCCCCTTCTCCTCCTGCCCTCAATCTTTCCCAGTATCAGGGTCTTTTCAAATGAGTCAGCTGACCAAAGTATTGGAGTTTCAACTTCAACATCAGTCCTTCCAATGAACACCCAGGACTGATCTCCTTTAGGATGGACTTGTTGGATCTCCTTGCAGTCCAAGGGACTCTCAAGAGTCTTCTCCAACACCACAGTTCAAAACCATCAGTTCTTTGGCGCTCAGCTTTCTTCACAGTCCAACTCTTACATCCATACATGACCACTGGAAAAACCATAGCCTTGACTAGACAGACCTTTATTGACAAAGTAATGTCTCTGCTTTTGAATATGCTGTCTAGGTTGGTCATAACTTTCCTTCCAAGGAGTAAGTGTCTTTTAATTTCATGGCTGCAATCACATTAGGTACCCAGAATACAGGGGTTCCGTGATAGTCCTTGTCAGATGAACATTGTTTTTCTCATCCAGATTTTAATTTAATTTCCCCTAACAATTATTTCTAGCTGTAGACAGGCAATATGATAGCACTTCCCTGGGAAACTTTATGAACCATAGAGGAAGAAAAGAGCCCCTGTTTTTAAGTGCTATGTATCTGAATTCTCTAATTTGATGATGAATTAGACAAGGTGTGTGTTCCCACCTGAAACTGGGTCATCACTTTTTAGTGATCTAGGGATGGATTACTCTACTGCCTGTGGATGTCCTATGCCCCAGCTGTGCTGAGAGCTTGTTAAGGGAGCAAATGAGAAAAATACAGTCTCTGTAATCTGTCGTGTTCTGGTTTTACAAATTGCTTTGCTTTTATTCTTCTACCAATGTCCTCACCTATTGTCTGACCCTCTCCCAGAGCAACTACATTATTGTACCATGAATTTTAATGATTTTGTATATTATATCATCATACTAAAATAAACTTTTTGTGGGTGCAGGGGGAACCAAGCCCGCATTACCCAAGAGTTTTTCCCAGTAGTCAAGTCCTTAAAAAGTTTTACTAAACTGAGTTGAATACCTAAAATGTCTACCAGGACTATCTCCATAAATGCATAGCTAAAAAGCACCAAAACCTGACAATGTGCTGGCGCCTTAACAAACCCATTATTCACATCTCTGAATCTGAGAGATAAGAATGCCTTAACAGAGAATCATAATGCAGGCAATTGTTAAATCAGAATCAAATCCCAGTTTCTGGCAATGCAGCCAGGCACAATACACAGAAACTTCTCTAACCCTTCGATGTTGTATGCAACAGCAATCCTTTTCTTTTGGGTGCCACTAACACTTTTGAAACTAGTTTCTCATCTGATCTTCACAATAGCTCCAGAGACAGGGAAGGCAAATATTATTATCTCCATTTTGAAGATAATGCATTGAGTCATAACATAGATAAGTGACTTGGCTTCAGTTCTATAGCCAGCATCAGAGCAGAAAGTTAGCAACCACTAGCTCCCAGGGTTCTGGACTACTAATCCATTCTTTTTCCAATAAACTCCATTATGACATATGCCTTCCTAATGCTGCACTTTTCATATTTTCATGAGCACACAGATTTCCTGCAGATCTTGTGAATACACAAATTCTGAGTTAATATTGTCTGAGGTTGTACTTGAAATTCTGTATTTCTGACAAACTCCTAGGGGATATTGATACCATCATCCTTCATATCTTTATATCTCCATTGCTTGGCTCATAGCAGGTGCTCAATAAATATTTGTTGCATTAATGAAATAAGGAATGACCAACCTTTCCTGTCCCACTTTGGGTGTCTCTAGTGCTGCCTGAAGGGCTTCACAGGTGACATTAGTGGTAAAGAACCAGCCTATCAATGTAGAAAACATAAGAAATGGATGCTCGATCCCTGGGTTAGGAAGATCCCCTGGAGGAGGGCATGGCAACCCACTCCAGCATTCTTGCCTGGAGAATCCCCACGGGCAGAGGAGCCTGGCAGGTTATAGTCCATAGGGTCACAATGACTCAGACATGACTGAAGCAACTTAGCATGCACAGTGCTACACAAATAGTTAAACACTCAGGAAATAAGCAGTAAATGAATGAACTAATGTAGCAGTGAAGCAAGGTGCTGGCTGTGCGGAACTCCATGTGATCAGAGTTGATAAAAAAAAAAGGACTTGCAGAGCAGGAGCATTCCTGGGACACACCCCAGTGTTCAGCCTGTGATAGCTTGTGAGTCCATAATAACACATTTTGCTCACATAATTGCATCCATCAGAATATATCCTTGACCCCCTAAGTAACATGAAGATTTTTTTCCCCCAAGTTCTTTGTGTGCTTTGAAGACTCTGTCTCCCTAATACCCCCTACCAAGGCTCAGTGAAATAAACCCATTTCAGCATTCTCATTTTTACTCTGGAAAAGAAGTCTGAGTTGCGCCCAGCCTTTCAAGCAGTGCTGACATTAGAGCTTGGGCTTTCTGCCTCTCAGACCAGATCATGACACTTGGCCGAGTCTCTCGGAGTTTTTCCTCCATTCTAACACTTTCATTTCCTAATAAGTCAAGGTGATGAACAGAGGATTGCACTTCAAATGAAATATTTAATTGTTCTGAACTGAACTATGAAAAAAAGGCTTGATTCAGAGAAGGGATGCATACAACAGAGCTTAATTAAAATGTTCTTAACAGTTGGTGAGATAGAGCGACAGAAACCACAGTAAAACATTTTCTAAGAATCCCATCTCTCAAGGTCTGGGCACAGGACACTCTCTCGATGTGACTCTGCCTCAGGAAATCATTTATAACAAGCCCTTGCCATTTATAAATTAACCCAGGAACACTGTTACTTTCTCAAACGCTTAGTAGCAGGTACATTTTTCTGCAAGTGGGGTTGGCAGGGATGGGGGAGGACAATAACTAGAATGGAGGGGAGGGGAAGGAAATTTGCCCGCTTTTTACAGAGAGACCCAGGGCAGCTGCTGCTGGCCGCTTAACTTCCACAGCCTTCCTCTCACCCACCTGGGCACAGGTTAGCCTCATTATCTAGGACACTTACAGATGTTATGCAAGAAAGACATTTTGGAACTGAGAATTAAAACTCTCCAATTGTAAAGGGGAAAAAGAAGCCTCAACCAGGAGCAGAGCTGGTTTGCTGTCCAGATTCCTCCAACTGTGTAATTGGGACTCAGTTTCCCTACATCCGTCAGCTCCATGTTCCTCCAGGTCGACATCACTCTTAGGAAGGCGTCCCCTCAGGCGGCAAGACCTGCATTGTACTTGCTCAGCAGCCCCAGTGGGAGAGAAAGGCCTCTTATTCTATTCATTCACAAGAAAGTCTCAGGACTCACTCTAATTGGGTTAGCCTCATCCACCTGTTGCTGTTCAGTTGGTAAGTCGTGTCCAACTCTCTGTGACCCCGTGGACTATAGCACTCCAGGCTGTCCTGTTCTTCACTATCTCCCAGAGTTTGCTCTAACTCGTGTCCATTGAGTTGATGATTCCATCCAACCATCTCATCCTCCATTGCCCCCACCGCTTCCTCCCCTCAGTCTCATCCACCTGCTCAAGGCGAAACCCATCAGGGCCAGAGTGTGGTTTCTATGTAGTCGGGTCTCGGGGAGTGTCCAACCCCCCTAAAGCACAACCACCAAGAAGTTGAAGGAGGAGGACCCTAAAAAAAACTTGGGGAGTGTGCCTGAACGAAGAGGGAAGAGATATTGAATAGGCAAGCAACAGAGGCCTTCTACTTAGTCTGATCTTATATTTTGCCTGACTTCTGATAACTTGGTTTCTCCTTTGTTCCCAAATCCCAGAGCCCCAGACCCTAACTTGAACACCATTTCTGATAACTGACTCCTTATCTTTCCTATCTTTCCTATCTTGCTGCTGCTAAGTCGCTTCAGTTGTGTCCGACTCTGTGCGACCCCATAGACGGCAGCCCACCAGGCTCCCCCGTCCATGGGATTTTCCAGGCAAGAGTACTGGAGTGGGGTGCCATTGCCTTCTCTGTCCTACCTTGCTAACCTGCCTGAAAACAATAGTAATTATAGCTAGTCATGCTGACCAAATACTCACTTTGGGCCAGACTTTGTGCTAAGTGCAATATGTATGTAATTGTATTATCCCCAACAGATCTGAAGATGTGTTTTATCATAACCCGTTGTTTAGTTGAGACAACTGGGGCTCAGACTGAGGTGACTTTCCAAGGTAACATGACAGTTATGGGAGAACCAGGATATAATGTCTAAGCAATTAGACTCTAGACTTCATTTCAGAGTCTAAGCAGTTAATCACTATGCTATGTTTCCTGACTACATTTCATAGACTCGTCTGCAGTTAATGCTGGCAAATCAGTGAATGTCAGTTAATCTGTTAACATCAGTTAACAGACCTTAGCATCCTCACTTGTACCGTAAGAATGGTGTTACCTGCCCTGATCTGCCTATCTTATCTGTCAGGGCTATCGTGAAGCTCCAAGAAGGGGATATACATGTAGCTTTGTGATTATGATTATTCCTTAAATAGTCAAGCAAAATTGCAGAAATGGGTGTAAATTTGAATATAGAAACACATATGCCACATCAGTCCCCATAGTCACTTACTGTGAGCTTTGTCAAGAACACACACTTCTCAGCCAGTTCCCTGATCCTCTTGGAAGCACTGGGACTTGGTGTACTTTATCCCCTAAGAGGGGAAACTTTGTTGTGTGCCGCATCCATGTCCTGGTGTCTTGTCGCCTCATGAAGATCCCTCACTCCCAGCTTTTTCTACATTCTTGCTCTGCACATCTGCTGTCCACACCTGGGAGAGCATCTTGTCATTCTCTGGGTCACCATGCTCTGCCTCCTGCTGCACAGGCACACGTGGTAACCTGATGTCATTGGTCCTACTTGTATTATCTTTTTTGGCATTTATACCCATCAGACTGGAAGTTTAGTTCAGTTCAGTTCAGTTCAGTCACTCAGTCGTGTCCGACTCCTTGTGACCCCATGAATCGCAGCACGCCAGGCCTCCCTGTCCATCACCAACTCCCGGAGTTCACTCAGACTCATGTCCATTGAGTCAGTGATGCCATCCAGCTATATCATCCTCTGTTGTCTCCTTCTCCTCCTGCCCCCAATCCCTCCCAGCATCAAGGTCTTTCTCAATGAGTCAACTCTTCACATGAGGTGGCCAAAGTACTGGAGTTTCAGCTTTAGCATCATTCCTTCCAAAGAACACCCAGGACCGATCTCCTTTAGAATGGACTGGTTGGATCTCCTTGCAGTCCAAGGGACTCTCAAGAGTCCCCAACACCACAGCTCAAAATCATCAATTCTTTGGCACTCAGGACTGGAAGTGAAGTGAAGTGAAGTCGCTCAGTCATGTCCGACTCTTTGTGACCCCATGGACTGTAGTCTAACAGGCTTCTCAGTCCATGGGATTTTCCAGGCAAGAGTACTGGAGTGGGTTGCCATTTCCTTCTCCAGGGGATCTTCCTGACCCAGGGATCGAACCTGGGTCTCTGGCATTGTAGGCAGATGCTTTACCCTCTGAGCCACCAGGGAAGCTGGAAAGAAGGACTGGAAAGAAGTCCTCAAATCTGTCACCCTGAATGAGCAACAATGAGAGAATGCACATGGTTAGACTACTGTTTCCACTTAATTTGATGGCTTTTCTTTAAGTGAATGTTGCTGAATTCCTATAAAATTCAGAGGAGAGGAGAGAATTTGAACAGTCTCAGCATCTCTCTCTGGAGCCCACCCCAGATATCAGTAGCAGCCAGGTCTTCTGTCATCCTCTCAAAGTGAAGTCACTCAGTCGTGTCTGACCCTTTGCGAGGTCTTCGATCATCCTCTCAAGGAGGGTTTTAATCAACATATTTTTATTCTAAGACTCTTACTAGGTATACATATCTCAGAAACTGTAATGGGGACAAAAAATTTTTCAGAAATTCTTTAAGTGAACAAAATGCTTTGCACTTCAGCTTTTTTTTTTTTTTTTTTTTCAAAAACAGAGAGGGTTTGGAAAAGTCAATAAAGAAAGGGTAATTCTAAGCTTCTTAATCACTATAAATGCTGAGCTGGCTCTTCTATGAAGCTGTTTTCTGAATGATATCCAGAGTGGTAATTCTTAGATTATCCCCTCAAAAGAATGTCTTCTTTGAATTCTCAGTATTTGTCCTTAACAGCACTAAGGCTTTCTGTTAATGACTTTTTACCTTGGTAGGCAAAGTTGAAAGCACACAAGACTGTGGAGATAGCAATTTTTCAACTTATAACGGTGTGTCTTCAGCAAACGTAAACACAGATGTTGTAGTTTAAATGAGTGCTTCAGCATTGTCAAGTAAGAGGCCATTCGTTAAACATGGTGAACAAAAACTTTTCAGCCAAAATAAATTAGGGACTCCTGGATGTTTATAAAATCTGGTTAGTTATTTGTCTTGTTTTTTCCTATGTGCAGTGCATGGATTTAAAAGATGTTGTTGTTGTCCAGTCACTAAGTCATGTCCGACTCTTTGTGACCCCATGGTCTGCAGCATTCCAGGCTTCCCTGTCCTTCACTATATCCCAGAGTTTGCTCAAACTCATGTCCATTGAGTCGGTGATGCCATCTAACCATCTCATCCTCTGTTACCCCCTTCTCCTCTTGCCCTCAATCCTTCCCAGCATCAGGGTCTTTTCCAATGAGTCAGCTCTTCACGTCAGGTGGCCAAAGTATTGGAGCTTCAGCATCAATCCTTCCAAAGAATATTCAGGGTTGATTTCCTTTAGGATTGACTGGTTTGACATCTTTGCTGTCCAAGGGTCTCTCAAGAGTCTTCTCCAGTACCACAGTTCAAAAATATCAATTCATCGGTGCTCAGTCCAACACTCAAATCCATACATGACTACTAGAAAAACCATAGCTTTGACTATATGGACCTTTGTTGGCAAAGTGATGTCTCTGCTTTTTAATACACTGTCTAGGTTCATCATAGCTTTTCTTCCAAGGTGAATGAAACACTTTTTCTTAACCTCAGGAATCAGGGCCTCAGCGATCAGATCCTTAGTACTAAGGACTTTGTCTCTACTGATCCTCACTGTCTTTTTCTTAGTCAAGCTATTTGACCCCTCTGAGTTTTGTTTTTCTCATTTATAAAATGAAAATTGTTTTAACTTACCTCTAGAGGGCAGTTGTTCCCTGTCCCATCATTATTCCCTCCTTTTTCTGATAACGATATCTTAATTTTCTTTGGGGAATCATTCCTTCCCCATTCTAATGAAATTAGAGAGTTGCCACCTCATGGAGAGGGCCTGCCAGCGAGTGACACTGATATAGACGGAAGAGAATTATCAAATGAAATGGTGACACTGACACCAGGAAATAGGGGCTTTTCTTTTCATAATAGATGTTCGATTTGTTAGTGGAGTCCATAAGGACATTTTAAATCTCATGTTGCTCAACTCTTAGAAATGTGGCTCAACATCTTGACAATTGTTTTATCTTCATGCATTGAGCCAATAGTACTAAATATGAGAGGTCCAACCTTATCCACCCAGGGTTAAGTTTTCTCAGCAGCTTTTGGAATCCTCTGTCCCAAAGAAATTGTATGATTGAGGCAGG
>NW_011495050.1:4780037-4782935 GCF_000754665.1 Bison bison bison
GCTACCTACCTGGTCCTCACTTTGGCATCAGTTCACTAAAGGAGGGATAGTGGTGGTTTTCTAAACTTTTTTAGGACAGCTGTGAGGATCTAATGAGACAGTGAGGGGAGGGGTCATTCTCCATTCATCGGTTCAGCAGGGCCCCTCCTTTGAGCATCTTCCAGTCTCTTGCTAAAGCAGTACTAGCAATTCACTCCTTGAAGCCATCTCTGGAGTTTCTATCTAAATTAAACAAGAAAAGGCTTCATGTAATATATTACACCAGCTGTGGCCATTGTTACATATCACTCTAAACACCATTCTGTTTATTCTTGCCATTTGGGAGCATTTGATTTTAATTAGCCTGTTTAAATATTGGCCTCCTTTATAGATTTCCCATCCAGCAGTCCTTATGCAGGCAAAACTCCCATTAACTTAAATAAAAGTTAAAACATTAAATATTGTTAGGAGGTGGTTTATATTTTATTCATACTGCCGAAGATTATTTTAAATGTTTCCATTGTTCCATCGGTGCCCCAAGGTTGGTTTAGGGAGAAAGATAGTTTTACTTATCAAAATAAAACATTATACAAATATAAAATGATGCTGATAAATATTAAAGAATAAATTCCCTTAAATCTTTTTGCCCTAAAAAGTCAGGCACCTTATACATCACTAAATATTTACTTCAGAGCAAATTGTTAAATAGATTTAAGGGACTAGATCTGATAGACAGAGTGCCTATGAACTATGGATGGAGGTTCATGACATTGTACAGGAGACAGGGAGCAAGACCATCCCCAAGAAAAAGAAATGCAAAAAAGCAAAATGGCTGTCTGAGGAGGCCTTACAAATAGCTGTGAAAAGAAGACAAGCAAAAAGCAAAGGAGAAAAGGAAAGATATACTGATTTGAATGCAGAGTTCCCCAAAATAGCAAGGAGAGAGAAGAAAGCCTTCCTCATTGATCAGTGCAAAGAAATAGAGGAAAACAATAGAATGGGAAAGACTAGAGATCTCTTCAATAAAATTAGAGATACCAACAGAACATTTCATGCAAAGATGGGCTCAATAAAGGACAGAAATGGTATGGACCTAACAAAAGCAGAAGATATTAAGAGGTGGCAAGAACACACATAAGAACTATACAAAAAAGATCTTCACCAGCCAGATAATCATGATGGTGTGATCACTCACCTAGAGCCAGACATCCTGGAATGTGAAGTCAAGTGGGCCTTAAAAAGCATCAATACAAACAGAGCTAGTGGAGGTGATGGAATTCCAGTTGAGCTATTTCAAATACTAAAAGATGATGTTGTGAAAGTGCTGCACTCAGTATGCCAGCAAATTTGGAAACTCAGCAGTGGCCACAGGACTGGAAAAGGTCAGTTTCCATTCTAGTCCCTAAGAAAGGTAATGCCAAAGAATGCTCAAACTACTGCGTAATTGCATTCATCTCACATACTAGGAAAGTAATGCTCAAAATTCTCTAAGCCAGGTTTCAACAGTTAGTGAACCATGAACATCCAGATGTTCAAGCTGGTTTTAGAAAAGGCAGAGGAACCAGAGATCAAATTGCCAACATCCACTGGATCATCGAAAAAGCAAGAGTTCCAGAAAAACATTGACTATGCCAAAGTCCTTGACTGTGTGGATCACAATAAACTGTGGAAAATTCTGAAAGAGATGGGAATACCAGACCACCTGACCTGCCTCTTGAGAAACCTGTATGCAGGTCAGGAAGCAACAGATAGACCTGGACATGGAACAACAGACTGGTTCCAAATTGGAAAAGGAGTACGTCAAGGCTGTATATTGTCACCATGCTTATTTAACTTATTTGCCGAGTACATCATGAGAAATGCTGGGCTGGAAGAAGTACAAGCTGGAATCCAGATTGCTGGGAGAAATATCAATAACCTCATATATGCAGATGACACCACCCTTATGGCAGAAAGTGAAGAAGAATTAAAGAGCTTCTTGATGAAAGTGAAAGAGGAGAATGAAAAAGTTGGCTTAAAGCTCAACATTCAGAAAACAAAGATCATGGCATCTGGTCCCATCTGGTCCCATCTGGTCCCATCACTTCATGGGAAATAGATGGAGAAACAGTGGCAGACTTTATTTTGGGGGCTCCAAAATCACTGAAGATGGTGATTGCAGCCATGAAATAAAAACACACTTACTCCTTGGAAGAAAAGTTATGACCAACCTAGACAGCACATGAAAAAGCAGAGACATTACTTTGCCAACACAGGTCTGTCTAGTCAAGGCTATGGTTTTTCCAGTGGTCGTGTATGGATGTAAGAATTGGACTATAAAGAAAGCTGAGCACCAAAGAATTGATGCTTTTGAACTGTAGTGTTGGTGAAGACTCTTGAGAGTTCCTTGGACTGCAAGGAGATCCAACCAGTCCATCCTAAAGGAAATCAGTCCTAAATATTCATTGGAAGGACTGATGTTGAAGCTGAAACTCTAGTACTTTGGCCACCTGATATGAAGAGCTAACTCATCTGAAAAGACCCTGATGCTGGGAAAGATTGAAGGCAAGAGAAGGGGATGACGGAAGATTAGATGGTTGGGTGGTATCACCAACTCAATGGACATGAGTTTGAGTAAACTTTGGGAGCTGGTGATGGACAGGGAGGCCTGGCGTGCTGCAGTCCATGGGGTCGCCAAGAGTCAGACACGACTGAGCAACTGAACTGAACTGAAACTGTTGGTGATGGAATAGTAGAGGTGATGAGAGTGAAGGAGAGGTCATTTGAATTGACTTAGCTTTGCTACACTACTATAACTCTTGAGACTATTGCATAAAAACAAAATAAAAATAGTTATCTCAACTCCAAACCACTGTCTAAATTGTAGTTGTTGATTTTGTAATGACTTATCTCATCCCATAGCTTTTTTTTTTTTTTTTT
>NW_011495050.1:4783035-4784488 GCF_000754665.1 Bison bison bison
TTTTTTTAGCAGTCTAAATTTTGTTCTCTGATAGCAATGGATGGATGACTCACCTCTCAGAGAAATGAAGGAACTCAGATCATTGTGTCAATCACAGATAGTGGATTGGAAGTCTGGCCCCAAATCATAAAACTCTGCGCCAACAGATAGTATCACCTCCTTCCCTTAAATAACAATCCTTGTTTCTAGCTTATATAAGAATTTCATCTTCAGTAATGGATCATGGCATATTGAAAAGCAGAGACATTACTTTGCCAACAAAGGTCCGTCTAGTCAAGGCTATGGTTTTTCCAGTGGTCATGTATGGATGTGAGAGTTGGACTATGAAGAAAGCTGAGCACTGAAGAATTGATGCTTTTGAACTGTGGTGTTGGAGAAGACTCTTGAGAGCCCCTTGGACTGCAAGGAGATGCAACCAGTCCATTCTAAAGGAGATCAGTTCTGGGTGTTCTTTGGAAGGAATGATGCTAAAGCTGAAACTCTAGTACTTTGGCCACCTCATGTGAAGAATTGACTCATTGGAAAAGACCCTGATGCTGGGAGGGATTGGGGGCAGGAGGAGAAGGGGATGACAGAGGATGAGATGGCTAGATGGCATCACTGACTCGATGGACATGAGTCTGGGTGAACTCCGGGAGTTGGTGATGGACAGGGAAGCTCGGTGTGCTGCTATTCATGGGGTCGCAAAGAGTTGGACACGACTGAGTGACTGAACTGAACTGAACTGAATGGATCGTGGATGACAGAAAATCTCTTGTTGGCAAAGCATGTTCAAAATGATATTATTCAATCGGTCTCATCCCAGAGACATGGTCCATCTGCTTCCCTAATCCAGTGCACATTCCAAGACATGAGTCCATTCATGCAACTACAGATTGCCATTATTTTTTTTTATTTACTTTATCTAAAAAGAGTGAGGCAAACTTTCCTCTGAGTGCTTTGTGGCCTATATTTTTACTTAAATAATACATTAAATGCAGAGTCAATATGACACCCCACTTTCAGTTCAATTCAGTTCAGTCGCTCAATCGTGTCCGACTGTTTGTGACCCCATGAACTGCAGCACACCAGGCCTCCCTGTCCATCACCAATTCCCGGAGTTCACTCAAACTCACGTCCATCGAGTTAGTGATGCCACTCAGCCATTTCATCTTCTGTCATCCCATTCTCCTCCTGCCCCCAATCCCTCCCAGCATCAGAGTCTTTTCCAATGAGTCAACTCTTCACATGAGGTGGCCAAAGTACTGAGTTTCAGCTTTAGCATCGTTCCTTCCAAAGAACACCCAGAACTGATCTCCTTTAGAATGGACTGGTTGCATCTCCTTGCAGTCCAAGGGACTCGCAAGAGTCTTCTCCAACACCACAGTTCAAAAGCATCAATTCTTCGGCACTCAGCTTTCTTCACAGTCCAACTCTCACATCCATACATGACCACTGGAAAAACCATAGCCTT
>NW_011495050.1:4784588-4796930 GCF_000754665.1 Bison bison bison
AAACCATAGCCTTGACTAGATGGACCTTTATTGGCAAAGTAATGTCTCTGCTTTTGAATATGCTATCTAGGTTGGTCATAACTTTCCTTCCAAGGAGTAACCATCTTAATGTCATGGCTGCAATCACCATCTGCAGTGATTTGGGAGCCCAAAAAATAAAGTCTGACACTGTTTCCCCATCTATTTGCCATGAAGTGATGGGACCAGATGCCATGATTCTAGTTTTCTGAATGTTGAGCTTTAAGCCAACTTTTTCACTCTCCTCTTTCACTTTTCATCAAGAGGCTTTTCAGTTCCTCTTCACTTTCTGCCATAAGGGTGGTGTCATCTGCATATCTGAGCAGTACAATGCAAAATATTTTCTAGTTTATTTTAACAAGGATGGTGTCCAGGCAAAGGTATCTATCAGTGTAAATCTGTCTACTTTGCACAGTGGAAATGAATGAAGAAAGATTCATAGTACAAAGGTTAATCAGTAGCCAAGAAAAAAAAAATTTAGGAGAATCTACAAAAAGAAAAAAATCTGTTTTTTTCTATTACTTAGAGATTTACCAAAGAAAGTACCATGTCAAAAACTGTGTCATGTGGGCCAAGTAGCATTTCCTCCAAAGAAAATACTGAAGATTAAGTTCTATGCAAATAGAATGGTTTTCTGTCTTCAATAAAGCATACAGGGGTCACTCATGGCTAGGGAGAACATCCCATTGGCAACAGTGCAGAGGCGATACATATGTCATAAGCCAACTGGCTTCTGAAAGATAAAACACCAAATCATTCCAAAATGTAATCATTCTGAAACCATGTGTGTGGTTGAATTACATTTTTAGAAGCATTTGTTATAGTCAAAATGGACTGGAGATTGAAAGTGGAAAATCAAATGGTCTAATTAGATGGAGAGATAGTACAGACGAAGGGAATAAACACTGGATTGAGACTTAGTCAGTCCAAGCTCTGGGTTATGCACTGCTGCTAACAAGCTCTAACCTTCAGCAACTCGTTTGACTTCTGTATCCCATCTATAAAAGCAGGTTGGCCAAATGACCCCTGAAGTCCCTTCTAACTCTGACATTCTCTGGAGCAAAAATTAGAATCTCTTATGCATAGATCTTAGTAAAAAGAAACTCAGTAATTTAGAACTACACTGCCTAATGCCATAATCTCATTTGGGCATTTGAATGTAATCTAAATTAGTTAAAATTAAATGGAAATAAAAATCCAGTTTCTCCATCATAAATAGGCATATTTCAAATGTTCAATAGCCACATGTGGCTAGTGGCTACCATATTAAATAGTATGGGTTTAAAACATTTCCAGCATTGCAGAAAGCACTGATTTATGAAGACCTTTCCACCCCCTAGAGCCTGGTGGCATTTAATAAATATTTATAGAATGAATATATGAGAAAATGAGAGATGAAAAAAAGCCAATACCAATACCAGCTCCCAAAAGAGCGACCACTGAAGAAATATCCCCCTAATAATGATGAGCATTGAAAATGGAAAGAAATTCGTGTTCTATTCTTAAGATTCTTGAAGAAGTCACTCCTGAACTGTCATGTGTGCTTTTCCTTTTTACAAGTTAAGAGAAGTAAGCAGGAAATGGAGAAAGTATAGAAACAAGCACATACAATGGTTAGTCTTATGTGTCAACCTGGGTAGGCTCTGGTACCTAGTCATTTAATCACCACTAGCCTAAGTGGTATTATGAAGATGTTTTGCAGATGTGTTTAACATTTCCAGTTGATGTTAAGCGAAGGAGATTACTGTCAATAATGTAGATGGGCCTTTTCCCATCAATTAAAGGCCTTAAGAACAAAAACGGAGATTTTCCAGAGAAGAAGTTCTGTCTCAAAGCTGCAGTGTAGAAATCCTGCTTGAGTTTGCAGCCTGATAGATTTCAGGTTTCCCACACAATCATATGAACTATTTTCCTTAAAATAAAGTGGATAGCTAGATGGATATATAGATATGTAAATAGTTATGATAATATGTATAAAAATATATTAGCATTATATATAGCATATACATAGCATCATAAATATAGGATATGATTATGTATGTGATTATTTCATACTTAACCCACTTCCTGGTACCAAAAATTATATCAGAAACTGATGATTAGCTCTTAGAAGTCCTATTTATAATTATTTTGGTAAAACTTATAGAAAGCCCAACCATTTGGCATTCATAAACTGGTGGCTCTCACAGGGCCCCATTTATTTTTGCCATAAAGCTTTCTTCAGGATACCCCAGATGATGACTTGTGGTCTCCAGGTACGCTTTCTTTTTGGTTGACCTTTCCCAGACTTATGATGGGAGGGTCTTACATCTCTGTCTCCTATGATATCAATAAACTATTTTTTCTTTAACTGAAATATTACTATGTATTTCTTATGGAGTAAACCAGCATTGAGACTGGAATTGCAACCCACTCCAGTACTCTTGCCTGGAAAATCCCATAGATGGAGGAGCCTGGTGGGCTGCAGTCCACGGGGTCGTGAAGAGTTGCACACGACTGAGTGACTTCACTTTCACTTTTCACTTTCATGCTTTGGAGAAGGAAATGGCAACCCACTTCAGTGTTCTTGCCTGGAGAAACCCAGGGACAGCGGAGCCTGGTGGGCTGCCGTCTATGGGGTTGCACAGAGTCGGACACGACTGAAGTGACTTAGCAGCAGCAGCAGCAGCTATGTGAGACACTGTGTGATACTTTTCAACTTACTCAACCACTCAAAGCTTCATTTTAAAAGATGGGAAGGTGACATTTTCACAGAAGCACGAGACCTGAATAGGAAGAAGGAGCCAGTCTCTCAATGGGGAGGGAGATGAGATCAGTTCAGTTTAGTGGCTCAGTGTCTGACTCTTTGGGACCCCATGAATCGCAGCACGCCAGGCCTCCCTGTCCATCACCAACTCCCGGAGTTCACTCAAACTCATGTCCATCGAGTTGGTGATGCCATCCAGCCATCTCATCCTCTGTCATCACCTTCTCCTCCTGCCCCCAATCCCTCCCAGCATCAGAGTCTTTTCCAATGAGTCAACTCTTCGCATGAGGTGGCCAAAGTACTGGAGTTTCAGCTTTAGCATCAGTCCTTCCAATGAACACCGAGGACTGATCTCCTTTAGGATGGACTAGTTGGACCTCCTTGCAGCCCAAGGGACTCTCAAGAGTCTTCTCCAACACCACAGTTCAAAAGCACGAGATAAACAAGGACTAATCTAGACAAAAGAAACAGCAGGTGCACTCAGGAGAGAACAAATATTGTTTGAGAAAAAAGAAAATGGTTTGGTTGGAGGCATCCTGTAACTGAAAGTGTATGAGAAAAGGTACATATCTTATACTTTGTAGGAAGCTGCTCCTACATCTAGCATGGTGACTCAATTTGCTGATAAACTGATTCTCTCTACTAAAACTTTAGTGCTAGTGTAACCTATTTTCTGATATTTTTAATCATATGCAATCATTTTCCACCAAATCTCTGTGCATCCAAGTAATTTCACTCCCCACTAGGTGTCCCTGGTTTCTAGCGTTGTAACAGGGAACTATTATGATAGTCCCTCAAAAGCATTATACATTTTCACCTTTTCCCCTAGAAGCCAGTTATTCATCTCAGTCATCGCTGTGCTCAGAAGGTCCCCCAATTCATCTCCATCCTTCTGCTGCTGAGCTGACAAATGGAACAGCATTTTTTCTAAGAAGAGTATTGCCAAGGACCAGAGGGACTGTCTGCCCAGTGTGCTGTGATTTGGAGTTTTATTGTGCCCCATCCTACACACTCTGTTTATTTTCTGTGACTGGATCCCATGACAAACACCAATGGGGTTTTCTGCCCTTGACTACCATGCTATTCTTGCAGCCAGCTTTCCAGGATTTCTCTTGGCCACTTATAGTCTATTTCAGACATCCTTTCCCCAGGTGGTAGTGCAGTTTTTCGAACTGAAACTCAACTTCAATTCTGCCCATACTTTCTGCCATTTTATGTCTAGAGGCACTTCTCAATTATTTCTGTATTCAGTAGTGTCTTAGAGAATCCAGCCAACCTAAGCATCTAATCCTAAATGAATAGAATCAGAAATTTTTGACTGTGCTGTCCCTCAGACAAAAATGCATTAGAAAAGTTGTTTTCCTGAGAAAGAGTTCGAAGCCAGAGGCAGAACATTCTGAGAACAGAATTCCAAGTGTCTTGCCTCGGAGTCTGGAGGCCTGGGTTGGGTTGTGTCTCAGTGTTCTGTGTGGCTTTGATCAGCTGATTTCCCCTCTCTGTTGCTGTTTCATCGTCTATAAAACAAGGGCTGGAACACTTAGTGATTTCCAAACATTCTTTTAGCACTGGACGTTTTTTAGTGACACATTCATAGGCTATCCCAGTTGAATTCAACAGACCAAAATGGCACTGTTGGAATTTGGATTTGGGACAGGTCAGTCCATATATCTCTTCATCCTTTGGATAGTCCTACATGAGTCCCTGGAAACCCTCAAAAATATAATTTATAAACCACTAGACTAGATGATCCTGGGGGCCCCTTTCCACACTCAGGGTCTGTAAGTAATAGGTTATACCTGGGGAAAAGATATATTCATACATATATAAATGAATACAAGGGGGAGCTAAACAGTAAAGGGTAAAGAGGCAAGCTAGCGCTATTTGAGGATGTCTTATGTCCAGGCATTGGTAAGCTTGAAAGGTGGCCATATGGCTTTCACTAATAGAAGGAGATTCATGTGGGTTGATTCCCAGCAAATGTTTATACCATTACCATGGATCTCTCCCAACAGATAACCAAAACAGCCCTGATGTAAAACCTAAATTATATTTCAATTATGTATCCAGATGTTTCCTTGATTACAATATGCCATGTACCCTCTGCCATAAGACCATTACTGAGCAGTTATTGTTCATGTAGTATTTTCAGTAGCAGCTTGGCCCTGATATGGGTTTGGGGAAGGGAGGAAGCCATGTCCTTTCCCAAGACTCTGGTTCCATATGAGGACAAAGGTTTAAAATAGGACTGATGCAAACAGAGTTTCAGCCTTCATGGAGCTTAGTCAGCTCATAGTCTAGTGGGAGGTATATAAAATTTTCAACTGATCTTAAATTGAAATACTTATGAACTGTGCTTAGTTCTATAAAGTAAATGTATATTAAAAAAAAAAATCCTGTAGTATCATAGAATGGGCTTCCCTGGTGGCTCAGTGGTAAAGAACCCACCTGCCAGTGCAAAAGATGTAAGAGACACAGGTTTAATCCCTGGGTTGGGAAGATCCCCTGGAGGAAGGTATGGCAACCCACTCCAGTATTCTTGCCTGGAGAATCCCCATGGACAGAGGAGCCTGGCAGGCTACAGTCCATGGGGTTGCAAAAGAGTAGGACATGCCTTTGCAACTAAATAGCAACAATCATAGAATTATTGAATATGAGGTCAGACTAGCAGAGGAAAGAGAGTTCAGGGAAAATTTTCCTAAGGGTGTGTGACAAGCTAAAATACTGAGCCACTGTAGAGAAAGCAACTCTCAATTCTTCTTTTGCACATTTTTGAGCTCATCTTTTCATCATCTCTTTTTCTTATACCACCTCTGTTACCATATTTTTGGCCAGGGCTTCCCTGGTAGCTCACACAGTAAAGCATCTGTCTGTAATGCAGGAGACCCGGGTTTTATCCCTGGGTTGGGAAGATCCCCTGGAGAAGAAAATGGCAGTCCACTCCAGTATTCTTGCCTGGAAAATCCCATGGACGGAGGAGCCTGGTAGGCTACAGTCCATGGGGTCGCAAAGAGTTGGACATGACTGAGCAACTTCACTTTCACTTTCACTTTCTGGAAGAAGGGAAGTCTTGCTGTTACCTTCTCTCTTCTGTGTAGATAAGGTTTGAACTCCACCTTTTTCCAGCTGTGTGGCTGGGAAGGAGAATTCATCTTCTCTGCAGAAGTGCTAGTTTTGGTGAATGCAGTAGGAGACCACTGTCCTCCTCATCCACGTGTGTGGCAGACATTGTTAATCAATAGAGGTATTTGCTGAACTGAGATGAGTGATTCTTACAATGCCCAGGTAATTGTAATTCCAAATAATTAGAGTAAAAGAGGAATAAAGCCTAGGTCACATCCACATCCCACATTTCTACCTCACTGGAAAACTGGAACACAATTGATTCCATCTAAGCTTGGGACAACTGGATGCTTCTAATGTCATGGTACACTGCTGACTTAGGAGTCATTTAATCTTCAGGTCAAGGAAATCTCTTTCAGATTTCTGGAAGTCAGACTCTGACACAATTCCAGCCTCCAGGGAACACAAACATGTTATATAATTAATAGTATAAACTGCTTAGAATAGTATTTGGCAGTATTTGATTAAATTGGCATAAATTGGGCTTCCCAGGTGGCACTACTGGTAAAGAATCTGCCTGCCAGTGCTGGAGTGCAAGAGACACAGGTTCGATCCCTGGGTCGGGAGGATCTTCTGGAGAAGGAAACAGCAACCCAGTCCAGTATTTTAGCCCGGAAAATCCCATGGACACAGGAGCCTGGCAGGCTACCATCCATGAGGTTGCAAAGAGTTGTAGATGAGTGAGCACATAGCACAAATACTTATTAAAGAACAATAAATGTCAGTTTAAACTCTCATCATTATTAGTAAAATTATTGTAAGAGAAAGGGCAATACTGCCAGGCAGCAGTGAGAGTGGGGGCCAAAGGCAGAACTGTAACAAAGAGTGAAGCGTATTGTCCTGTAAGCAGAGGCAGAGTTTTCTCATCAATATTTTTAAATTAATTTTTATTGGAGTATTGTTAATTTGCTGTGTTCATTTCTACAGTACAGCAAAGTGAGTCAGTTATACATATATATATATAATCCATTCTTTTATAGATTCTATTCCCATATAGGTCAGAGTACTACAATTACAGAGTACTGAGTAGAGTTCCCTGTGCTATAAGGTAGGTCCTTATTTCTATTTTATATATAGCGGTGTGTATCTGTCAATCCCAGTCTCCAGTTTATTCAACCCCCTTTCCCCCTGGGTAACCACAAGTTTGTTTTCTACATCTGTGACTCTCCATTTTGTAAACAGATTTACTTGTACCGTTTTTTTAGATTCCACATAAAAGAGGTATCATATGATATTTCTCTTTCTCTTTCTGACTTACTGCTCTGTGTGACAACTCTAGGTCCATCCATCATGCTGCAAAGGGCATGACTTCATTCTTTTTATGGCTGAGTGATATCCCATTGTGTATATGTACCACATCTTCTCTATCCATTCCTTTGCTGATGGACATTTAGGTTGCTTCCATGTTTTGGTGTTGTAAATAGTGCTGCAATGAACATTGGGGTGCATTTATCTTTTTGAATTATAGTTTTCTCTGGATATATGCCCAGGAGTGGGATTTCTGGATCATATGGTAGCTGTATTTTTAATTTTTTGAGGAACGTCCATACTGTTCTCCATAGTGGCTGTACCAACTTACATTCCCTCCTTAGAGGGAATAGCCTTAGTCTTAGAGGGTTCCCTTTTCTCCAGACCCTCTTCAGCATTTATTGTTTGTAAATTTTTTGATAATGGCCGTTCTGACCAATGTGAGGTGATATACCTTTATGCAGTTTTGATTTGCATTTCTCTGATAATTAGTGACATTGAATTCTTAGCAATATTTTAACTTCACATTCTACTTGTGCTTGAAGCCTGCACCTCTCCACACCTCCCTTCCACACATAAAACCCAGGGGGTCATGAATATTCTGGCCTCTTTGCTTTTCCAGAGCCACCAGAAACTGGGGATATTAAGGAAAATTATCCTAGCCCCTGTCTTTAGGGAACTCTCATTCTAGTGCATGCAGAGGGAGAGAAGTAAAGGAAAATACTGAATAAAATAGATTCTGTTTTTTCCTTCATGGAGCTGGCAGTTTGGAAAAGGAAGAGGTATTAAATAAATAAACACATAATTTAAAAGGTACATAATTTCTACGAAGCTCAGTAACAAGAGTGCAAGAGAGAATGACAGGGAGATCTAATCTAAAATTGGAGTATCTGGTTAATGAAGACTTTTCTGGAGAGTAGAATTTGAGCTGAAGATGGTCACATTTTTTTTTATGAATATATGGTTTGTGGGATAATGTTTTCTCAAGGTGTTCCAATAGTTTGATCACGTATAAGTTCATAAACATGCATTCAGATCAACCAGGACAAGTCAGTACACCCTGTTCTCTTTGTCCTTCCCCTCATGTTAACAATGGGAATGTTATCCACACCCTATTATAAAGCTCTGATAGAGTCTGAATACTTTCCACCTCACTGCCCAGTGAGCCCTCAGTAAATATTGAGTATGTGACTAAATGAATGAATGAAGCAATGGAATTTTAGAAATGCTTGCTGAGAGCTTCTGACCCTCTCACTATCTCATGGGACATCATTTGTACAGCGTCATTGTCTTTTGATTCACTTGTGATTAACTCAGTTTGAAAAAGGGAGGAAAGCAAAGTGAATGCTAAGTGTGCTTATACCAAGCAAGTACCCTTCTAAGAAAAAATAGGAGCATTTTTCTAACAATATATCCTGTCCCAAGAAAGTTTTAGTTCTTAGTATTACTGAAAATTATTTTAATAGGACAAAACAGTTGAGCAGCTAATAAAAAATAGCCCACCACTAGCAATGATCAAACTTTAATAATATATAAGGCAATATAAGTTCCTGCATCTGAGTCAACAACTCTGGGGTCTATGGGCCATTGAGGAGAGAAATATTCTAGAAGAACCATGATTGGATAGGACTGATAAGAATGGGGACATATTCAGCTTATTTGGTGAGGACTCAAATTCCAACTCAACTTCTTGAATTTTTTTTTCTATTAGTAAGTAAGCTGCTGAAGTCAAGGATTTCAAAACTGTCAGCCACAGTCTAAGAAGGGTTGTGTAGTTGTCACCAGCTGCTTTGATTCTAACAGAAGGAGGATATCTAAGCCACGAGAGTATCTTACCTCATGACCAAGTGTTACCGACCACAGTTCTTGACCTTTCTTAATTAATAGAAATTGACAAGGAGACAGACAAATAATTCAGGCAAAGCTGTAGGGCCCTGCTGCAGCAGGAGAGAGCAAAGACAAGTAACAGGTTCCCTTGCTTGTTCCCTGAGAGGGGCACAGTGAGCTGGTTCCTCTTATGGGTGAGGGTACGGGCGGATCCATGGGTTGGGCTGAAGGGGTAGTTTAGGTGGTTTGCCAACCCCTTGGGTGGTATCATGTGCAGGGGGCAGGCACTGTACCCTGCTTTTCCTGTGGCAGTTGGGTTTTTGGTCTTTTTGTATTTTGTGGTCTATAGTTTGCCCCAACCGGGCATGCACACAGCTATTGTTAGTCCCATATGATTTCTTTGTATTTTCTTATACCAGAAGACATTTGTCCAGGTGCAAGCACTGCAGCAAAGTGTCCCAGGTCCCAGATCCCAGCCTTTCTCACAAGGAGATTAGGACAGAGAGGAGGCTGACTATTTAACTTGAGGAAGCAGAGTCCTGGACTTCCGCGATGGTCTGGTGGTTAAGACTCTGCACTCCCAATGTAGGGGGTATGGGTTCCATACCTGGTCAGGGAACTAGGATCCCACATGTGGTGTGGCCGATAATAATAATAATAATAAAGGAAGCAGGAGCCTGTCCTTTTTCAAAAGCATGTTATTAAGAGCTTGATTCTATCAGCTCCTTGTAAGGATGGGTTAGGAAGGAATGAGATGGATCAATAGCCCATGTTGATACCTTGATACCTTCAGTTAATTTAGGAGACATCTGAAACATATCTACCAGGGGGGTGGCAGGCAATACTAGGAGTAGAATAGAACCCAGAATAATCAGTGACAGACTCTAGTGCTTTAGGTAAGTGGTCTCTCATGCCAGTTCCAAACAAGGAGACTCAGCACAGATTCCAACACTAAATGGAGACTTGCTCCAGGTAGCATCCAGACGAATCTTCCCTCAGTGTCTCCCAGGGGCAACAGAAGCAGCCACCCCAACTTATGACAGAGTCTCACCTTGAGGACACTTGTTTGTGCCCCCCAGGTTCAGTTTCTCACTTTCTACTTCGTAGACTCAGTTCTTCTCTCTCTCATCTAACTCCTTAGGTCTGGGCACTAGTGGTCACTCATTCAATGTCTGTTGAGTGAATGAACATTCTCATCACCGGCCTAGTTACCTGGGTCAGCAACAAAATTTGAAAGTCCCAGTGTAAAATGAAAATATGGGGTCTGTAGTTTGAAAACCAGAGGGCAAAGTCCCTTTCTACCATGTCTTCTCTCTCACTTTGTCATGATGTTTATTTGCTACTTAATTTGTTCTCAGCAAAGAAAAATTTGAAATCCAAATTATTTGCATGAATTTTACTGTTTATCTTTTATGGTGCAATGACAGTTTTAAAACACAAATATAAGAGCATGTAGCTCATACATAGAATCACTGAAATTGCACAATTCCTATTTCTGTAGCTCATACAAGCATTTGTATTTTATTCTTAACAGAACAGTGGAAATTGTGCACAGAATGAACTCAACTGTTTTTATTTCCCTCCTTGTTATAATTCTACCAACTTCTACCTTAGGCTATAGATGATTATGGATGAGTAAGGAAACTGAAAAGAAAAAGAACAATGGGTCATCCTATCTTTCCCCGATCTGTTATCATTTCAGCATAGGTGATTGGCTAATACAGGGAAGTAAATGAGCAAAAAATGTATAATCAGATTTCTTAGGTTTTTATATTTCTTTGAACCCCATTACCGGTCATCATGAGAACCCTGTGAGCACTCAGTCTAATGCTCCATAATATACGCAGTATAGTAGCGACCAAAACATCCCCAAATGACCACCAAACTCGAATCAACTGTATTGTTTTCACATAGCCACTAGAAATATCTTCATTATTTTATAAGATTTGTGTATGTGGCTGGAGATATAGAGGAGAAAGACAATGAAGGAAATACATGACAAGAGATTGCTGTGGCCAATTTTTATCCATCATATTTCCAGTCCCAAGGGTTCTAAATTGATTAAATATAAACATACCTCCTAACCAATGTGGCTTTTGGAGCTCTACAGAATTCATTTCCCTTACCACCAAGATAATTCAATTCAACAAATATTTATTGAGTTTTGCCATATGCTTGCTGTGAGACTGCCAAGACCAGCTAAGGAGGCAGGGCGCTGGCTGTAAATCAAACTTTCCTCCCTGGGAGCCACACGAATATTTATTAGCAAAGGGGAATAAAAGGCTTCTGAAAAGTAAAGGGACCTGCTGTACAAGAAACCATGTCCCTGTCTTTAGTGGGTGTGTGGTGACACACTCCCTCATCCTAACGTCGGCTTTGTTAGTACTCTTTGAAGATCAATTACAGAAAGGAAAGGGGACCTAGGGGCATGTTAAGAAAGCTTTGACTTTCTGTCTTTGGACTCTTAAAGCTAGAAAGGTTACATCTGTCCTTGGACTCTTTTTCTTTCTTTTTTTTTTTTTTAATTTACTTTTTATTGAAGGATACTTGCTTTACAGAATTTTGTTGTTTTCTGTCAAACCTCAACATGAATCAGCCATGCGTATACGTATATCCCCTCCCTTTTGAACCTCCCTCCCCTCGCCCTCCCCATCTCACTCCTCTAGGTTGATACAGAGCCCCTGTTTGAGTTTCCTGAGCCATACAGCAAATTCCCGTTGGCTATCTATTTCACATATGGTAATGTAAGTTTCCATGTTACTCTTCCCATGCATCTCACCCTCTCCTCCTCTCTTCCCATGTCTGTAAATCTGTTCTCTATGTCTGTTTCTCCATTGCTGCCCTGTAAATAAGTTCTTCAGTACCATTATTCTAGATTCCATATATATGTGTTAGAATATGATATTTAACTTTCTCTTTCTGACTCACTTCACTTTGTATAATAGGTTCTAGGTTCACCCACCTCATCAGAACTGACTCGGATGTGTTCCTTTTTATGGCTGAGTAATATTCCATTGTATATATGTACTACAACTTCTTTATCTATTCATCTGTCGATGGACATCTAGGTTGCTTCCATGTTCTAGCTATTGTAAGTAGTGCTGCAATGAACAATGGGATACTTGTGTCTTTTTCAATTTTGGTTTCCTCAGGGTATATGCCTAAGAGTGGGATTGCTGGGTCATATGGTGGTTTTATTCCTAGTTTCTTAAGGAATCTCTATACCATCTTCCATAGTGGCTGTATCAATTTACATTCCCACCAACAGTGCAAGAGTGTTCCCTTTTCTCCACACCCTCTCCAGCGTTTATTCTTTGTAGACTTTTTAATGATGGACATTCTGACTGGTGTGAGGTGATATCTCATTGTGGTTTTGATTTGCA
>NW_011495050.1:4797030-4797477 GCF_000754665.1 Bison bison bison
TAAAGCAATGAAAACAAAACTAACAAATATGTTGAGAGGAAAGGAAAGAAAGAAAAGAAAGAAAGAATAGATATGCAAAGTTAAATAGAGGTAAATGAAGAAGATTTATATGCATTAAAGATTAACTGAAAAGGGAAAAGAACAGTAGGAAAGGCAAACAAAGGAATAAATGTAGGAAAATATAATAGGTTTAAAAAATTAAAATTATAAAAAAGAGGAAAAAAAAAAAAAAACAGAAGAAGAAAGGAAAACTCCACAGAACTGCAAAAGCCCAATGTAGAGGCAGAGGTTTATAACAACAATAAAAAGTGTGACTGAATATACACATATACATATACACCCATAAGCAAAATCAAAACAGTCCAACAAAAATAAAGTATAATAGATTGGGCAAACTAAGGAAACCAAAAATTGTATCTACCAGAACAAAACTAACTAAAGCACAAA
>NW_011495050.1:4797577-4806814 GCF_000754665.1 Bison bison bison
ACACCCTCTCCAGCGTTTATTCTTTGTAGACTTTTTAATGATGGACATTCTGACTGGTGTGAGGTGATATCTCATTGTGGTTTTGATTTGCATTTCTCTAATAATAAGCAATGTTGAGCATCTTTTCATGTGTTTGTCAGCCATCTGTATGTCTTCTTTGGAGAAATGTCTGTTTAGGTCTTTTTCCCACTTTTTGGTTGGGTTGTTTGTTTTCCTGGTATTGAGTTGTATGAGCTGCTTGTATATTTTGGAATCCTCTGTCAGTTGTTTCATTTGCTATTATTTTCTCCCATTTTGAGGGTTGTCTTTTCAACTTGCTTATAGTTTCCTTTGCTGTGCAGAAGTTTTGAAGTTTAATCAGGTCCCACTTGTTTACTTTTGTTTTTGATTCTGTTACTCTAGGAGGTGGGTCATAGAGGATCTTGCTTTGATTTATGTCACTGAGTGTTCTGCCTATGTTTTCCTCTAAGAGTTTTATAGTTTCTTGTCTTACATTTAGGTCTTTAATCCATTTTGAGTTTATCTTTGTGTATGGTGTTAGGAAGTGTTCCAATTTCATTCTTTTACATGTAGCTGTCCAGTTTTCCCAGCACCATTTATTGAAGAGGCTGTCTTTGCCCATTTGTATATTCTTGTCTCCTTTGTATCTTGTTCCATTGGTCTGTATTTCTTTTTTGTGCCACTACCATACTGTCTTGATGACTGTAGCTTTGTAGTATAATCTGTCTATATGTATCTTTAGGTCTGAAGTGGGTTTCTTGTAGACAGCATAAATATGGTTCTTGTTTTTGTATCCATTCAGCCAGTCTGTGTCTTTTTGTTGGAGCATTTAATCTATTTACATTTAAAGTAATTATTGATATATATGTTCCTATTGCCATTTTCTTCATTGTTTGGAGTTGATTCTGTAGATCTTTTTTGTTCTCTTGTATTTCTTGACTATATAAGTCCTTTTAACATTTGTTGTAAAGCTGGTTTGGTGGTACTGAATTCTCTTAACTTTTGCTTGTCTGAAAAGCTTCTTATTTATCCATCAATTTTGAATGAGATCCTTGCCAGGTACATTAATCTTGGTTGTAGATTTTTCCCTTTCAGTACTTTAAATATTTCCTGCCATTCCCTTCTGGCCTGCAGAGTTTCTGCTGAAAGATCAGCTGTTAAGTCTATGGGGTTTCCCTTGTATGTTATGTGTTGCTTCTCCCTTGCTGCTATTAATATTCTTTCTTTGTGTTTAGTCTTTGTTAGTTTGATTAGTATGTGTCTTGGCATGTTTCTCCTTGGGTTTATCCTGTATGGGATTCTTTGTGCCTCTTGGACTTGATTGACTATTTCCTTTTTCATGTTGGGGAAATTTTCAACTATCATCTCTTCAAAAATTTTCTCATACCCTTTCATTTTCTCTTCTTCTTCTGGGACCCCTATAATTCAGATGTTGGTGCATTTGATATTGTTCCAGAGGTCTCTGAGACTATCCTAAGTTCTTTTCATTCTTTTTACTTTATTTTGCTCTTCAGAAGTTATTTCCACCATTTTATCTTCCAGCTCATTGATTTGTTCTTCTGCTTCAGATATTCTGCTATTGATTCCTTCTAGAGTATTTTTTAATTTCAGTAATTGTGTTGTTTATCTCTGTATATTTATTCTTTAATTCTTCTAGGTCTTTGCTAATTGATTCTTGCATTTACTGCATTTTGTTTTCAAGGTTTTTTTAATCATCTTCACTATCATTATTCTGAATTCTTTTTCAGGTAGTTTGCCAATTCCTTCTTCATTTATTTGGACTTCTGTGTTTCTAGTTTCTTCCTTCATTTGTGTAGTATTTCCCTGGCTTTTCATTATTTTTTTTTAACTTATTGTGTTTGAGGTCTCCATTTCCCAGCCTGCAAGGTTGAATTCTTTCTTTCTTTTGGTTTCTGTCCTCCTAAGGTTGGTTCAGTGGTTTGTGTAAGCTTTGTATAGGGTGAGATTTGTGCTGAGTTTCTGTTTGTTTGTTTGACTTTCCTCTGATGGGCAAGGCTGAGTGAGGTGGTAATCCTGTCTGATGATGATTGGGTTTGTATTTTCGTTTTGTTTGTTGTTTAGACGAGGCATCCTGCACAGGATGCTGCTGATGGCTGGGTGATGCCAGATCTGGTACTCAAGTGGTTTCCTTTGTGTGAGTTCTTACTAGTTAATACTCCCTAGGGTTAGTTCTCTGGTAGTCTAGGGTCTTGAAGTCAGTGCTGCCACTCCAAAGGCTCAGGGCTTGATCTCTGGTCAGGAATGAAGATTCCACAAGTGGTTTGTTATGGCATTGAGATTAAAAGCAAATATCCAAAAACGAGAAACCAAAGATGAACCCCAGACAAATGGCAGTTACAAAATCAGGTAAATAATAATTAAAATAATGGAATATACACATATACATATACACCCAAGAGCAAAGTCAAAACAGTCCAACAAAAATAAAGTACAGTAGATTGACCCAGCAAACAAAGGAAATAAAAAATTATATTTACCAGTTAAAAACAAAACTAACTAAAGCACAAACTGGAAAACAAAACTAAAGCAAGGTGCCAATTGGGGAATAAAGCAATGAAAGCAAAACTAACAAATACGTTGAGAGGAAAGGAAAGAAAGAAAGAATAATATGCAAAGTTAAATAGGGGTAGGTAAAGAAGATTTATATACATTAAAGATTAACTTCAAGGGGAAAAGAACAGTCATAAAAGCAAACACAGGCATAAATATATTAAAAATAATAATAGGTTTAAATATTAAAATTAAAAACAGAGAGAAGAAAAAAGAAAAAAAGTAAAACTCCACAGAACTGCAAAAGCCCAATGTAGAGGCAGAAGTTTATAACAACAATAGAAAATGTAAGCTTAATTAGATTTCTTAGTGGCAATAAAATTGACAACTACAACAGAGGCGGGGGTGGGGGGAAGGAAAGAAAAAAAAAAGTCCAAAAGAATCTACAGAACAAGTCAAAACATAAGAATAATAAATGTTTTTCTTGAGTCACTGCTGTCAGAGTCCTTTCCCTTGCTGGGAGTCACAGTCCACCTCACCTCCCTAGGATGCCCTCCAACACTGTACTGATCTCTGGACCTGCTGTGGGGGCAGCTCAGATTCTAATCTGGTCCTACTCCTGTGTGTTCTTGCCTCCAAAAGCTGATGCCGCCACGGCTGTCAGAACTAGTGTGTTTTCTTTTGTGGGAGCACTCAGTGACATTTTATATATTCCATAGGTACAGGGTCTGCCTAGTTGATCGTGTGGATTTAATCTGCAGCTTGTACAGCTGGTGGGAAGGTTATGGGTCTTCTTCCTTAGCCATGCTGTCCCTGGGTTTCAATTGTCGTCCACTGGGGTTTGCTCCTGAGGCTTCCCTGGAGGACTTGGGTTTGCCCCTGTGAGGGCCAGGTGGGAAGGTGGTGCAGCTGCTTAGGTTTCAGGGGTTCTGGCAGCACCTGGTACTCAGGGGAGGTGGCAGCTAGGGCAGCAGGAAATACAGTGCTCTAGAAGGGCATGGCAACCAGTATTGGCCAATACACTCCAGTATTCTTGTCTGGAGAACCTCCCTCCCTGACAGAGAAGCCTGGCAGGCCACCGTCCACAGGGTTGCAAAGAGTTGGACACTACCAAAGCAGTCCTGTGTGCATAGATGGAAGACATTTTTTTTGCCTGTGGTAGCTCTGCCCCAGTGAGAGTTGAGCATAAAGGTGGCACAGCTGCTTGGCTTGCCAGGACCCTGGAGACACCAAGTGTGCAGCGACATGGACTGTCTCCACCACAGGAGTTCTGGCCCTATCAGAGCCTTTTTTCGAGCCTCTTGTAGCCAGCGATCAGAAGGCCTCTTTGGCCAGTCTTTCTCTGTAGCTCCGCCTCTTCAGGCACTTAGAGGGCTCCCTTGCCTGGGGTCCTTCTCTGTTGTTGAGCCTATCAAGCACATAGAGGGGCCCCCCTGACTGGGGTCCTACTCTGTAGTTCAGCATATCAGTCACTTAAAGGAGCACCCTAGGTGGGGTCCTACTCTGTAGTTCAGTGCATCAGGAGTTTGATGGGCCAGTCTCTCTATTGTTCAGCTGCAGATGCTGGCCTGTGGAGAGAGCGAGCTACGGTGATGGCTTCACCCCCTATACATGACTCAGCAGTATCACCTTGCTTCCATCCACAGATCAGCTGTTTCACTCTAAGCCTTCAATGTTCCTCCCTGACTCAGACAATTCCCCCAATGTGGGGATCAGACTCCTGCTTCAGTTCCCCCGACCAGCTGAGGGCAGGTCCAGTCCTACTAACACTCCTGTTTTTCCCCCTAGTTAACCTCGTCCTACTGAGTTTTGCATGGTTCTATATATTCTTTGGGCTTCCCTGGTGGCTCAGAGGGTAAAGCGTCTGCCTACAATGCAGGAGACGCGGGTTCAATCCCTGGGTCGGGAAGATCCCCTGGAGAAGGGAATGGTAACACACTCCAGTACTCTTGCCTGGAAAATCCCATGGACTGAGAAGTCTGGTAGGCCACAGTCCATGGAGTCGCAAAGAGTCTGACACGACTGAGCACCTTCACTTCCTATATTCTTTTCCACTGGTCAGGTACTCCTGTCCGCTCTCAGCTGGTGTTCTGCATACACTTCTGGGTCTGAAGGTGCATTCCTGATGTATCTGAGGGAGATGTACTCCACATCCACCAATTCCTCCACCATCTTGTTATCCTGCCTGTCCTTGGACTTTTAAAGCTAGGAAGGTTACATCAGGAATAGCTGGCTAGAAATTCTAGAAGGACTGCTATGGTTTTACCTGGAGGGCAGGTGGCCAAACTTCTGTTGAAATAAAGGGTTCTCCTAACCTACTGGCAATAAAAACGAAAAAAAAAAAGACATTTTAAGATTAATTGTGAACATAATCTGATTGCTTATCTTCTAGAAGTGAAGACAGAATTTGAGAAGAAATGGTTCTTCCATTCATTCATTCTAGAAATATTTTCTGAATTCCTATCCTTATGTCAAGCATTGCAACTTCAAATGACATTGTGTTTTCCAAGATGGTATTCTCAGCCTAGTAGGAGAAATGTTTACATAAAAAGCAATTGCAATACAGTGTAACAAGTACATAGAGCTAAATATGGGCATTATAGGACATCCTGGGGGCTGACCCAAAACCCTTGTCCCAACACTAAGTAGCTTCTAGCAGAGTGGATGCTTAACAAATATTTGGTGAATGCATGAATGAACAAGTAAAGAAAAAGCTTCTCAGAAGAGTTAGTAGTTATGGTTAGTCTTTCAAAAATGTATTAAGAGTTATCAAGATTGTTCTGTGCAGAAAGAACAAGTGCAAAATCCCAGGTGCCAAAGACAGAAAGGCATGTCAGAGAAAATCCGAAGAGATCACTATGGTGGATTATAAGGTGTGGTGAGAGATAAGAGACATGCCCACAGAAGTGAGCTTTCGATGTCATCTAAGAGGGACTGGACTTTATACAAAGAGCAAGGCAGAGCTCCTGAAAGGGTGAAAGAAGGAAAGGGATGTGATTAGATTTGTTATTTAGGAAACTCACTCTGGCTACAGCATGGAGTATGGACTTTTAAAGCAGGTGTGCACTGCTGCTGAGTCACTTCCGTCGTGTCCTACTCTGTGCGACCCCATAGACGGCAGCCCACCAGGCTCCTCTGTCCCTGGGATTCTCCAGGCAAGAACACTGGAGTGGGTGCCATTTCCTTCTCCAATGCATGAAAGTGAAAAGTGAAAGTGAAGTCGCTCAGTCGTGTACGACTCTTCGCGACCCCATGGACTGCAGCCTACCAGACTCCTCCGCCCATGGGATTTTCCAGGCAAGAGTATTGGCATGGGGGTCACAGGTGCGCACTATTGGAGAGCAATGGCCAAAATGTCACAAGTGTATAGGCTTTCAACTCCCTTTTCCTAACTTCTCCCCAGGAACTAACACACTCCTCTCTGCAGTGGAGCCCTGGAAGGAACCCTTCTCTTCTCTCAGCAGGATTAAGTTTCCTTGCTGAGCAATCTCTTGTCATGTATTTCCCTCATTGTCTTTCTTCTCTTTACATCTAGCCATATAGACAAATCTTATAAAATAACAAGGATATTTCTATGGGTTATGTGAAAACATACGACTTCCCTGTAGTTCAAGTGGTAAAGAATCTACCTGCGATGCAGGAGACCAGGGTTCAATCCCTGGGTCGGAAAGATTCTCTGGTGAAGGGAATGGCAATCCACTCCAATATCCTTGCCTGGAGAATTCCGTGGACAGAGAAGCCTGGTGGGCTACAATTCATGGGGTCGCAGAGTTGGACACGACTGAGTGACTAACACACACACACACACACACACACACACACACACATGTGAAAACAATTAGTTCCCAGGAAGATGAAAAAGAGCATCAGAGAGATGATCCTGGGGTCTCTGGGGTTTCCAGACAGTCAAGGACCAAGTGTAACAAACCCATCCTTCTACAAAATTTGGTTTCAGAAATGGAGTGTCTGATTTTAGCTAAAAGTAAAAGTCATTCAGTCATTTCTGACTCTTTGCGACCCCATGGACTGTAGGCCACCAGGCTCCTCTGTCCATGAAATTCACCAGGCAAGAATGCTGGAGTGGGTTGCTGTTTCCTTTTCCAGGAGATCTTCCCAACCCAGGAATTGAACCCTGGTCTCCTGCATTTCAGGCAGATTCTTTACATCTGAGCCACCAGGGAAGCCCTGAATTTTAGTTAATCCTCTATTTTTAGGACATCAAATGTGAGAAACATTCTCAAAAGAGCCATGACTCATTTCATGGAGTCACATTTCATGTGTAGGGAAGAAACAGAAGTTCCAGAGTGTTCATTTATCCATCATCCCTTGTCAAAAATCCTCAGGTTAAGTTGGAGTTACTTTGTTCTTCATGCTTGCCCAACAGTATCTTAATCTTTCCTATGTATCCACAAGAACTTTTCTTTTTTCTTTTCTGAGATAAGACTGCATTTTATTGTGAAGGAATTTAATTTTTGATTAACTTTTTTACATTAGCACAGTTTTCGATATACAGAAAAATTGTGAAGGTAATCCAGAGGGTTTCCATATACCTCACACTCAGTTCCCCCTCTTTGTAGTGTATATTAGTATACACTTGTCACAGTTAATGAGCCAATATTGATACATTACTGTTGATGAAAGTCCATCCATTATTTAGATTTAAAAACCAAAGCACTTTTAAATTTCTTTGTACAATTATCCTACAAAAGCTCCTTATACCTAAGGGCACATATTTGGAGTTAGACTGCCCGAGTGCAATTCTGGGTCCACCTCTTAGCTTTGTATGCATGCATGTGAAGTTGCTTCAGTCATGTCCAACTCTTTGAGACCTGTATGTAGCCTGCCAGACTCCTCTGTCCATGGGATTCTCTAGGCAAGAATACCAGAGTGGGTTGCCATTTCCTCCTCCAGGGTTGCCACTTCCAGACCCAGGGATCAAACCTGCATCTCTTATGCCTCCTGCATTGACAGGTGGGTTCTTTACCACTGAGCCACCTGGAAAACCCCTTATTAGCTATATGACCTATATAATTCAACTCTCTGTATCTCAGTTCCCTGTCTGTAAAGTGGGAATAATAGCAGTTCTTATCCACTAGGATTGTCCTGATAATTAAATGACAATTCATAAGAACCCTTTAGCACAGCCTTAGCCACAGAATAAAAGCTCAGTAAGTGAAAGTTATGCAGCTGATGGTATTTGTCCAGTTAGAAGTCTCAGATTTTTCTCAATATTTTTTCTGTACATACTCTTTTGTCCTATGACATTCTAAAAGTAGTTTTAAAGTAAGTTGCTTCAGGTTTGAGTAACTGTAATTGTACTTCTCACACTCAGAAATAACTTGCAATCCCATTTAATGTAGACATCAATAATGAAATCTCTAAAGGATAAGTGATTCCTACAAACTTTATTCATTACAGAGAGGTGAGTGGGTATAATGGTGAGAAGGATTGATTAGTAGATAAGAGAGACATGCGTTTTAACACTCACTATGCTGAGTACAATGAATAATAGAGTGACCTTAAGAAACTTAATTAACCTCTGGTTTTTCCCATCTGTAAAAATGAGTTGCTGTGTGTATTTAATAGTGAAGTGTATGTAAACTTGCCAGGTGGCACAATGGTAATGAATTTGCCTGCCAATGCAGGAGACACACGAGATGCGAGTTTGATCGCTGGATTGGGAAGATCCCCTGGAGTAGGAAATGGCAACCCACTCCAGTATTCTGGCCTGGAGAATTCTGTGGACAGACGAGCCTGGCTGTCACAAAGAGTTGGATACAACTAAACACCTGAGCACACACACACAAACTTCCTGGAAGATAGCAACTACTCGATAAATAAAATTATAATTGTTTCTTAACTTAACTAAAGATCCAGGGGAAAAAAATGAAGATTTTGTAGCCTAAGCTGTTTCTCTTTCTCTGTAATGTACACATTTGTTGCTGAAACAGAATGAATTCCCAACACCTCATCAAAAGAAATATTTGAATGTAGAAAAATAATCAATCTCTTTGGAGTTGATACCATTTGTTTCACATAGCTCAGAACTTCTTTGCCTAGTCTGAACCTCTATAATGTCATCAGGAAGGCATCAGACTTCCTTAATCCAGTAATTCTTTGGTTATTATTTCAAAGGAGAGGAGTCAAAGTTAGATTCACATAAGCACTCTCCCTTCTTCATTATCCATGTGGTAAAATGTACTTGATTCCAAATAGCTCACGTAGAACCCAGTTATAAGTCTTTGATGAAGAGACCATACTAGAATCAGAGAATCTTCCTATTGGATTTAACTCTCCCATCTACGTACTTTTGAGCAACCATTCATACCTAGGAAAAGACTAAAATGCAAAGGTTTACAAAACACAAGAAGAACCGAAGAGCTGAACTTCTACCTGGAATAGGTAGTCCTTCCTTAAGGGGACAAGAATGGAATTTCTAGAGAACATAGCTTGGCTTGACCAAGGCTATACAAGGAAGAACTGTGGGTGGGGGAAACCAGATGGTATATTCCCTTGGAACACCCTGATAAGACTGCAAGCTTTTCCTTATTACTTAGTTTAGTGTGAAACAAAGGCCAAATTAGATATATTAAGTCTTAATACCTGACCTGTACTGCTCAGGAATTCAGCCCTACTGCAAACACTGGGGATGACTTCTGCCACACTCGGGTGAAGAGCCATCAAAGTTCTTCCTACAGATAACTCATAAAGAAATCCTGACTGTCA
>NW_011495050.1:4806914-4861774 GCF_000754665.1 Bison bison bison
GACTGTCAGATGCTGTAAGCATTGAGACATAGGGAGCCAATTGCCCTATTTCTCTCCTCTTCTCCACCTATCCCCTTCCTCCAACAAACATGGGAGAATCACAGAATATAGAACAGACAAAAAGCCTTGGTATACTTTGTTGGCCTGCAGTGATCTTGTCTATTAAGTAGATCATCACATTACTGACAGAGAAAATTACAGCCAAAATTATTTGAAGTCTCATGGCAGAACTGAGTTATATACAGGGCTCTATTATTTAATCTCTGTATTCTTGTCTTGGGACTGACAAAGGCTAGTGGGAACATTTTGAAGATGGCCTGAAAACAGGGACTCAGATGCTTCTGGCAGAAACCCACCCAGAGGACTAAGGACATGGGTAATACTGAGAATATATGTATTAGTCAAGACAGGCAAGGTTAGGCTGCAGTGGCAAAGTAACCCCAAATCTCAGTGGTTTAATACAATAAGGTTTATTTCTCACTTATGTCACATGTCCACTTCAGATCTACAAAGCTCTGTTCCACTCACAGACCCAGATGAACTGAGGCTTTGCCATTTCATAAGCTTCTCTTATCAGCAAGAGAAGAGAAATATCTCAGGTCAGCCTACCTTGGAAACAGACCAAGATGATTCTGTGCAGAACAGAGTTAACTCAAAATTGAAGTCTATGAGAAAAAAGGAAATTGGTTGAACAAAAAGAATTACTGAACATAAGTAACAACAAAAGTCTTGGCAACATGCAGGGAGTTCTAGAGCTGAAATGCTTGTTCAGCATTGTTTAACCTTAAGTCAAAGGATTGGAGCACTTGTTATCCCACATCAACCCTCTCCATCAACTCAGAGTCCTGGACCCCACACTATTCTGTGAGTGAGTGAGTGAGTGACAGTTGCTCAGTCATGTCTGACTCTTTGTGACCTCATGGCCTATATAGTCCATGAAATTCTCTAGGCCAGAATAGTAGCCTTTCCCTTCTCGGAGGGATCTTCCCAACCTAGGGACTGAACCCAGGTCTCCCACATTGCAGGTGGGTTCTTTACCAGCTGAGCCACAGGGAAGCCCAAGAATACTGGAGCTGGTAGCCCATCCTCCAGGGGATCTTGCTGACCCAGGATTATTCTAGTACGTCCTGTCACCTGGCTTTCAGTTCTCTTCAAGTTGCCTACTCTCTTACTTCACATCATCATGATGAACATCTTTGCCTGGACACCTGCCAATTACCTTCTGTTGCATCTTTCAGACAGGTCTCTCTAACCAAGTGCCTTTTTAAATTTCTGATACCCCAAACCCTGAAACCCCAAAATTCAGCCAAGACCAGTAAACTGGGAAAGAAAGAAAAACTGCTCCAGCTTAACATTCTTTGTTAAGGTGCATTTCTGTGATGAACTAGTTTTTTCTTTTAATTACTTGCTTCTTTCTCACTGTCCCTGTATATACACATTACTTTTTATCATTAGGAAGTCATTACTTACTTCATCTAGACAATGCCCTGTGTTTTAAGGACCTAGACCAATTATAATTAAAGCAGGGTATGGATCACTGCATACACAGCATTAGTCCTTGGACATGCAGTAGCTATTAACCTACTTTAATAATTGACTGAGACTATTGATTCTTTAAATATAGTATATGTTTCTATCTCAGTGGAACCAATTACAGTTTATAAGTCTGTTGAAGAATAGCTGACTCCTCAAAACTCAACTCACTCAATCTCAGGGACTTGGGAGATAATGAATAACAACTAAATGACCTCTGACCCATGGATGAGAGGGGCTGGGCTACTGATTTAGTACAACTCAAATACTCTATGAGTATTTCCACTGAAATGGTACCTAGGGATGGAGTATGTGAGGAGCAGGGCAGTCTAATGGGACAGGCCATCATTATAAATCTACTGTGATTGCCTACTTAGACCAGGCTTCACAAACGAGTAGCCAGCCACAGACATAGTGTTGAATTAGTGCCGATCTTTAAAATTGGAAAACTTCTCTTAACGGTTTGTATTCCAAGCATGAATCAAAAAGTCAGCCTTGACAGTGCCGAGCCATCCTTGTGGCAGAACTGAGAGGTCAAGGAGTGGCCACTTCCCACAGGACACTCACTCTCCAGGTCACGAGGGTGCCACGACTCCCCAGTGTTATGGACTGAACTATGTCCCCCTCAAATCCATGTATTGGAGCGCTAACCCTCAGTATGACTGGAGGTGGAGATTGGCTGCTTGAAGAGATAATCAAGGTTAAATAAGGGTCTTAAGGGTGGAGCCCTAATCCATTAGGACTGATGTCCTTCTCAGAGGAGGAAGAGACACCAGGGATGCATATACACAGAGGAAAGACCCCGGGAGGACACAGCAAGAGACAGCCATCGGCAAGTCAAGGAGACAAGCCTCAGGAGAAAACAAGTTTGCTGACACCTTGATGTTGGACTTTGTGCCTCCACAGCTGTGAGAAATAAATTTCCACCACTTAAGCTGCTCAGCATGTGGTATCTTGTAATGGCAGCCTGAGCCGACCTAGACACCCACTGTGCTATCCACACAGTCCATGACTGGGCCTGTGCTGTAGAGTTAGCGCTCACGCCCCAATCATCTCACTCATTCCCTCTCTGGGTCCAGGAGGAATTTCATCTGTGACCCATGGGACAATTATTTTGAGCAACAATAAAATGTAGATGGCTCTGCAGTTTTTTTTAAAAAGTGACTTTGGGAGAAGATATTGAAGTAGGTAAAATGGAAATCAGGTTAAATATTTAGGTAAAAACAGTTTCAGCAAAAGCAAACATCCGTCATACAAAACACACCTCCATGGACAAAATTTTAACAGTTTGTAAAATTATATCAAGTTTAAGTTTCAGAAGAATATAGCAGTTATGATTATTGATTTTGAAACAAAAAGTGGAGGAAATTCTGAATCCATGTCTTGTCTGTGCCACCTTCTGATTCTGTTCTCTTGATCTCCATTTCCTCAGCTTAAAAAGAAAAAAATAGTAGTACAGGGATGTGTATTAGCCATCCAAGGACCTAGCAAGGGCCTGGAACACGAAAGAGCAAAGTAACTGAACCTACTCATTCTCTTAGGATGCTCTCAATAACAAAGAACAGAAATTCCAGCTTAAGGTGGTCTGAATAATAAGGAATTGGCTCAAAGGCTGGAAACCCAAAATCTGGGTGGGTTGCAGGGTTGACTTAATCCAATAGCTCCAACAAGCTCTGCTTCTCTGCAGTTACCTTAATTCTAGTCTCATTACCATGTGTCATCTTCATCCTCAGACTGCTAGCTAAATGGCTATATCGCAGATCTGGGTTCTAAAATGTCTAGAAGAAACAAGTAGGTTTTTTTCCTATGACTTTCTCCATAAATACCCACAAATTTTTTTCATGCCCCACTGAGTCAAATGCTCCTGCTATTTACTTGTTGCTAGCCTTCGAGGTTCCTCCATGCATGGCATTTTCCAGGCAAGGTACTGGAGTAGGTTGCCCTTTCCTTCTCCAGGGGATCTTCCTGACCTAGGATTGAACCCGAATCTCCAGCATTGCAAGCAGACGATTTATACCATCTGAGCCACCAGGGAAGCGGATTCTTGAACCCATCATTAGTAAAGAGAGTGATGCTATGAGTAGTTTGAAACAAAGATCCCTCCTAGAGTTCTTACCAGTTGGAGGGAGAGGTGGCAGATGCCTTAACAAAATCTGAGTCCTGCTGTGAGGGAAGTGGATAATAGAAGCTGTGCAGGTGACCAACAGTGACCGCTATGTTAATATTTTCTTAGTGAAAGAAAGAGAAATCATAATTCGTGGAACTGAGGTCTTCCTTAGACCATTTTTTAATCTTCACATCAGTACTGTGAGGTGGGCTTTTTTATGCCCGTTTCATAAGGAACTACCAGAGAGAGGAGCATCCTGGGTCACAAATCTAAAAAGCCATCAAGAGGCAGAGTCTCACCTCTGAGACTTTGCTCGTTCTCTGTACGGTGAATGTAGCAGCAGCACTTATCTCATAGGACACTGTGAGAACTGAATGAGTTAATACATGTGACATGCCTGGAGAGGGTCTGGTACACACTGAGGATGCAGTAACATCTAGCATCCTAACTTCATTTCTTGGGATCTGAGTTCTTCAGTGGTAAGAAACTCCATTGTTTTGGTGAGAGAGAGAGAGGCAGGGAGGAAGGGGAAAAAGGAAGGAAAGAAGGAAAAGAGAAAGGAAGAGAGAGGGAGAGGAAGAAAGAAGGAAGAGAAGGTGAGGAAGAAAGAAGAAGGAAGAAAGAGGAAGGGAGGCTATTAATTAAACTGTAACCTAAGGCATTCTTATCCCTTAAAATTTTATATGCATTGGCAGAATACTTTTGACTTAATGAAATATAGATTTCCTTATCATAAATCACCTTTGTGTATACATTAAAAGAAAATGTAAGTGAAATAAATTGGTTAAGGTATTCCTAAAACTACTTCAAAATTCAGAGCTTTAATCTTCATCACTTTTCCACTTAGTCATCAGTATCCAAGTTCTTCCCATGATGTCATTCCTCAGTACCATGAAGAGTACTTTACTTCTAAATTAACTGCTAAAATCATAAAAAGCCTTTTCTGAGGGCCTTCCTTAACATGGTTTTGTAGCTATGTAGAGGCAGTCTTCATGGACTCTGGCTGTGGAGAAATTGCCCATAGTCTGAACAAAAATTGATTTCTAGCAGTTGAAAGAGTACTCCACTCCTGTCTCCAGGATTTTCTTGCAACCTTTTGACACCCATTCAGCAGGTTTTGCTGCTGACACTTTTTTAAAAAATTAATTTATTTTAATTGGAGACTAATTACTTTACAATATTATAGTGGGTTTTGCCATGCCTGCTGATACTTTGAATGCATGTATACATGATGCCAAACACCTCACAATAGCTGCCCTCCTAAGAGAGATTGTAAACTGCCATCAAGTAAACCAGTCCACCCTAAAGGAAATCAGTCCTGAATATTCTTTGGAAGGACTGATGCTGAAGCTGAAACTCCAATACTTTGGCCACATAACCGACTCATTGGAAAAGACCCTGATGCTGGGAAAGATTGAAGAGGATGAGATGGTTGGATGGCATCACCAATGCAATGGACATGAGTTTGAGTAGGCTCTGGGAGTTGGTGATGGACAGGGAAGCCTGGTGTGCTGCAGTCCATGGGGTTGCAAAGAGTTGGACATGATTGAGCGACTGAGCTGAACTGAACTGAATCAGGTAAAGATGTATTCCAGTTTCAGAGTTCTTAAAATATGAATGATGTGACTCTTGCAGTTGATAAAGCACTCTTATTATTAGTTTTATTCTTGTTTTTTAGCTGTTTATCTACAAAGAATATAAGCCTGACAGTAAAACCAAAATCAGATGCCAAATAGCAACAAAGTGGTAATCAAATACAGACAAAAATTGAAAACAAGTTGAGTTACACTTAGCTCCTACTGAGAAATTTTAAAAGTCAAATGATAGAGACCACAAAAAAGTTTATTTGAAGGGCTTCCTGGTGGTACAATGGTTAAGAGTCCTCCTGCCAATGCAGGCGATACAGGTTCAATCCCTGGTCCAGGAAGATCCCACATGCCTTGGATCAACTAAGCCTGAGTGTCACAACTACTGAGCCCGTGCTCTAGAGCCCGTGCTCTGCAACAAGAAAAGCCGCTGCAATGAGAAGCCTCGCAACTAGAGAGAGTCCCCTGCTCATCACAACTAGAGAAAGCCCACACACAACAACGAGGACCCAGTGCAGCAAGAAATAAAAATAAATAATTTTTAAAAATCCATCGGAGAAGTAGCTTATCTTATTGGTTAGAGAGAGTAAGCACAGAGACTGACTCTAACAAGTCATCCTGAGACTCTCTTTTTCTTTTGTAAATAGTGAAAGGAATCAAAAACTTGAAGTGCAGAAGCATTGAAATGTCCATCTAAGCCCATCCCTGCAAGAGCCCTGATATCTGTATTTTTGTTTAAAAAGGACGCTTATCTGTGTATTTTTGGCTGCACTGGGTCTTTGTTGCTGGGCATGGGCTTTCTCTAGTTGTGGAGTGCAGGCTTCTCATCGTGGTGGCTTCTAGGGTCGCCGAGCACAGGCTCTAGCACACCAGGTCTCCGTAGTTCTAGCACATGGGCTTAGTTGCCCCGAGGCGTGTGGGATCTCCCCAGACCAGGCATCGAACGGGAGTCCCCTGCATTGGCAGGCGGACTCTCGACCACTGGATTTCCATGGAAACCCTGATATCTGTACTTTCAACAAGCTCCTCGAGAGACATTGAGGCTCAACCTGGGGAGGGTGAATGGACCACCAGGGGCCAGTACTCAGCTAAGCCACTTAGGGGACCTGAGACAGGAGACACCCGAAAGAACAAGCCAGTGAGAAGGGGCTTCTGCCTCAATGCTTTAGTTCATGGAGAACTGATGGAGAAGGAAAGACATTGCTCCTCACGTTTACTTTTTAAAACCTTCTCAGTAAAATAATGATAAATTGCCTTTCTGACTTACTGTGAGACATTTTAATGAGAAGATTTAAGATCTGTCCTTTGAATGAAAAATTGGGATAGTTCAAATTTTGAAGTTCACAGGTAGGATGATACCAGTGTCTGACAGATATAACAACCAACATCTCAAGATGCATAAAGACAGACAGGTCTCTTAAATGCCACATCTGTTAATAACTTTGCAGAGTTCAAAAACATCTCTGTAGTTCTTTAAAAGTCTTGTAATTAGCTATGTCAGCTGAGAAGATTTAGCAAAATAGAACATATCCTACTAAGAGTTGCTGCATGAGTAGAATGTCTCTTCTACATGAGTAGATACCCCTTCAGGAAATATTTCACAGATCTCAAGATCATGTTTATTAATTTCTGCTGCACTTCATTAATTTAGTCCATCAGTCAGTCAGTCCATCAATGAACATCTTTAAATTCCTACTCTTTGCCAGACACTGTAATAGATGGTGCCAGAATAGAAAAATGACCAAGATTTGACTCTTCTTCCTTAGGAGATCGGAGTCTAGTGGGGACAGATAAGTAGGATAATGATCTAAAAAGAGTGTGGTGTGTGGTTTGCTAGAAAGAAGCAGAAGAGGCAAAGAGTTAACTAATCACATACTTAAGAACTGGAATAAGTCTATCTTAGAGAAAAGAATACTCTTTGTGGTTAATTATAGCCTGGTTCTTCCTGGAAATACCCAATCCATATTTCCCTTCTTTCTTAGGTAATCTGAATATAAGAAAAGTGGTATGATGACTATGGGCTTCCCTAGTGGCTCAGTAGTAAAGAATCTGCCTGAAATGCAGGAGACCTGGGTTTGATCCCTGGGTTGGGATGATCCCCTGGAGAAGGGAGCAGCTACCCATTCCAGTATTCTGGCCTGGAGAATTCCATGGACTGTATAGCCCATGGGACTGCAGAGTCAAACATGACTGAGAGACTTTCACTATTCACTATGAATTTGAAAATATTGATCCTTGTTTTAGCCTTTTCCCTTTTTGGAAAATGCATAATTCCAAGAGATTTATTCTAAACCAAAAAGTCTATTTCTTCCACAATGACAAGGATCCTAACCTAGAACACAGATGGTAATAGAGAGGAACAGATGGAGTTAAGTGATGTTATAGAGGCAGATAAGTGGGTCTGACTCATTTATAGGTGATGAGTGATAAGAGAGAGTAGAGGATACTTCTCAGGGACCTGTATCAAGTGATAAGGAACATAGTGGTGTCATTAACCAAAATACAGAAGCAAGAGAAGCTTCAAAAGACAACATGTGTCTCTATTTCTATTTTGCAAATAAGATCATCTGTACCATTTTTCTGGATTCCACATATATATGTTAATTTACAATATTTGTGTTTCTCTTTCTTACTTATTTTACTCTGTGTGACAGTCTCTAAGTCCATCCACATCTCTACAAATGACCCAACTTCATTCGTTTTTATGGCTGAGTAATATTCCATTGGATTTATGTACGACATCTTCTTTATTCATTCCTCTGTTGATGGACATTTAGGTTACTTCCATGTTCTGACTATTGTAAGTGGTACTGCAATGAACACTGGGATGCATGTGTCTTTTTGGAATATGGTTTTCTCTGGGTATATGTCCAGTAGCGAGATTGCTGAAACATATGGACACCCAGCAGGTAAAATGCAGGTAGGATGAATTGGGAGATTGGGATTGAAACGTATACACTATTGATACTATGTATAAAATAGATAACTACTGAGAACCTACAGGATAGCTCAGAGAACTCTTCCCTGGTGCTCCACTAGTAAAGAATCCGCCTGCAATGTGGGAGACGGGGGTTCAATCCTTGGGTTGGAAAGATCCCCTGGAGAAGGGAAAGGCTACCCACTCCAGAATTCTGGCCTGGAGAATTCCATGGACTGTATAGTCAGTCCATGGGGTTGGAAAGAGTTGGACACGACTGAGCAACTTTCACTTTCACTTTCAACGAGAGTCTACAGTATAACTCAGAGAACTCTACTCAGTGCTCTGTAGTGACCTAAATGGGAGGGAAATCCAGAAAAGAGGGGATATATGTATACATATGGCTGATTCACTTTGCTGCACAGTAGAAACTAATACAACATTGTAAAGCAATGATACTCCAATAAAAATTAATTTTAAAAAATTAAAAAACTAAAGGAAACCAAAGACAAAAATAAAAAAGAAAATGCACATTGTTTGAGGCATATCAAATTGAAAGTGCTTTTAGTTACTATCATTCCAGGGGATGTTGAACAGATAATTTAAAGTATGGGCTAGAGCTCAGCAGGGAGAATGAGTTAGCCGCAGAGATTTGAAGATCATCAATGTATTAGTGACAACGGTATCTATGACATCGATACCCACTGAGGTAAGAATCCTTTGCATTTGATGGCATGTGGTGATTTTATAAGCACATTTAAAATATAATATCCATCTGAGGTAGGTGGTTCCAAAGCAGTTATTCCCATTTTACACATGAGTACAGTGAGAACAAACAGGTTAATACTTCCCCAAATTCACATGCCCACTCCAGAACTCAGATGCAGTGGATCCAATCCCAGTGTTCTTCTATTGTCTCATGTTGACTCATAATGAAACCACTGTCTATAAGTCGTGGGGAAGGCCGTGGGGCTAAGTACTGTGCTCTCCAACTCAGGTAAACCTAATCACTCAGAAACAAATTTCAAATTCTCCATAGCATAAACGCACAACCACTTAAACACACACAAACTTACATGTGCTTCATTCTGAGAGTACCGTAGGTACTTCCTCCCCAGGAAGTACTGTTCCTTCCTCCCACAGTTGACATCTGCCTGCTTCACGTTGTACTTTTAGAAGTCTCCCACCTCCTGTCCCAGGGAAAAAAAATTTCCAGTTAACCAAGTGTTATGGCTCAGACGGTAAAGAATCTGCCTGCAATCAGGAGACCCCGATTTGATCCCTGGGTCAGGAAGATTCCCTGGAGGAGGGAATGGCAACCCACTCCAGTATTCTTGCCTGGAGAATTCCATGGACAGAGGAGCCTGGTGGGCTACAGTCCATGTGGTCGCAGAGTCAGACTCGACTGAACGACTAACACTTTCTTTTTCACTTTATGTTGCTGTCTACTTGCTCTCCAGTGGCAAGAAGAATCAGTTGCCCTGCGCCGTGTACCTGAATTCATAAACATGCTGAGGCTACAGACCATCTGAGTAGATTTTCAGATCCCACATGCCATCCTTCTATCCATGGAGGGCTGACGGGGAGCTTCTTGTTGTTGTTTAGTAGCCAAGTTGTGTCCAACTCATTGTGACCCCATGGCCTGTAGCCCACCAGGCTACTCTGCCCATGGGATTTCCCAGGCAAGAATACTGGAGTGGGTTCCCATTTCCTTCTCCAGAGGATCTTCCCGACCCAGGGATTGAACCTTCATCTCCTGCATTGGCAGGCAGATTCTTTACCACTGAGTCATCTGGGAAGCTCTGACAGGGAGCTTAGGTGCATAGAAGAGCAATGTTAGTGACTGAATCACTGGGGTGTAAGATCAAGTGACTCAGATCAGAATATTCTCTAACCTAAATTATATTTCACGAGAAACCAATTACAACTCTTAAGGAAAAGGTTATTTATTTTCCAGAGGGAAAGGGTTTTGAATATTTGAGGTGAAATGGTATTGAATGAATGGGATGAATAGGATTTCAGAAGGAATTTTTATAAGAATTGGCCTATCTCAAAGCAAATAGCAAGAACTATTTGTGGAATAGGGAGAGGCAGTGAAGCAGCTCAGAGAAGGAAGCAAAAGCAGGACTACCCTGCCCCGAAACCCACTAGTCTTAGAAGCAGTGTGTGCTCAACCATGAAGAACTGCATCTACTTTCAAAAGTGCAAAGTGAACATTTTTCAAGTAAAGCCACAATGGTGGCTAGTAAACAGCAGTAAAATGATCGAGAAATCAAAAGATATAAAGCAATTTCAGCAACTGAAATAAAGCTCCAGACATGACACTCCTATCACATCACAAGTACATGTCAGACACTGTATATTTTTATATACAACGCCATTAAATTTAATGGGAATTTTGCATGCACAAAGGCCCTGGAGTTTAGGTACATGAAACAATGATTTGAATTGCTAATACCAAAAATGGATCAGAAGGGCCTCTACAGCCTTGGAAAGGTAGTTTGGGACATGAGCCATTTTTCTTAATAGGGATGGAGTGAGTGCTATTGGGCTCTTGGTTTATTAGGAGAGTCTCAGCTAGACTTCCTTTATTTTAAATTTTTATTTATTTTTGGCTGTGCTGGGTGGTCATTGCTGCAAGCAGGCTTCCTCTAGTTGTGTCTGGCAGGGCTATTTTATAGAGGAGCACCAGTTCTAGGGCTTGCGAGCTTAACTGCCCCGCAGCATGTGGGATCTTCACGGACCAGGAATAGAAGCCATGTGCCCTGCATTGGCAGGTGGATTCTCAACCACTGGATCACCAGGGAAGACCCTGGACTCCCTTTTTTATTACTATATCCCTTTAATGTAGACACTGACAAAACAGCTCATTTAGATGGAAAATGAATGGGGAAAATTAAATCAAAGATAGGCAGTGACAAAAAAATAAAATACTTTGTGGGACACATTGAAGGAGAGTCAGGAAAGGGATTTAGGTAAGGAACATAAGGGCTTCTCTGGTGCCTGCAATGCAGGAGACCCTGGTTCAGTTCCTGGGTGGGGAAAATCCCCTGGAGAAAGAAATGGCAACCTACTCCAGTATTCTTGCCTGGAGAAGCCCACAGACAAAGGAGCCTGATGGGCTACAGTCCATGAGGCCACAAAGAGTCAGACACAACTGAGCGACTAAACACACATACACAAGGCACATTAAGAAATGGACAATCTTTTTGTGGTGATTTGGTAAATTTTATTCTTGATTAGATATATGATGGTATTAAATAAGAGCTATCTCTTTCAAAATACAAAAAGAAATAAATATAAGCATATTCTAATAGTGTCATTAGGAATAGACTTTTTAATGCCTTTGCTATAGTTTGCATTTTCCAAATAAGCATGTTTGTTTCTATGATGGGAAAATGACCTAATTTAAATATACATGACTGCTTTCTAAGTAAAACCTTAAAGTTCAGTCATCATCAGCTTTTTATAATAATGGAACAGCCCAGAGCTTTAGCCTCCACAACCTCCACATTGCAGAAAAGAGCTGAATATGAGTTGGAAGATCTACTTCCAATGCCTTTAACCAGCTATAGTGTTTGGGTAAATCACTTTGAGTCTCTAAGCTCCGGTTTCCTAACAGGTAAAATCAGGACAGCAGTGGTAACCCACTCACTTCATAGAGATAGAAAGAACAGAGGATAATCTGTGTTTTCAACTACAGTACCATCTACAAAGTGTTAGTTGTGGTGTAAACAATACTAAAATGCACATTAGCTCAATCTCAAAGAGTCAGTTTATAAAAATCTTTATCTTGTTTTCTTTTTATAATGCATTATAATGTATTCTTGTGTAAAATAAAAATGTGAAAGTACAAAAAAAATTTATAGAAGGAACTAAGAATCAACCATAAATACTGCCATCCAGGAAAAAAAAAAAAAACTACTGTTCATGTATTCTTTATCTTTATATGTTAATTATATATGAATGTTGTGTAATTCACAAACTTGGTACAAAATTGAATTCAAATAAAGATAGTTCAAATAAAGAGACTTCATGAAGGGACTGCTTTCAGAAGTGTGGCCAGGGAAGGTGAGGCACACCAAACATAGCAAAAATGGCAAGCTGTTGCATCTATTTAGCCTAAGGCCAAAGGAAGAGAATACAGCTACTCGGCAGGAGTTGTAGTCAGAGTCACAGATTTGATGCCAAAGGAGAAAGAAATCAAGCATCAGAGCACTTTCTTCTCCAACCGTCCAATCTTAATCCCATACCTTCCACTGGTCACAACCAATTGGAAGGCCATTGATGAAGAACCACCCAAAATACAGTTTATAGAAGTCAGCCAACCCTGCAGGGCACACAGCAAGGCAGACAGGAGAGTTGAAAACCTACCTGACAGGAGGCAGGAAATTAAGGATCAACTAGTATGCACACAAAAATAGGAAATAAAATATGCAGATACCTTTGCAAATTACACTTTTGGTTAACATTACATCAATGACCATTTTTGTATGGTATTACAAGTTTTCCTGTGGCAGAATTTTTTACAACTTGTAGCATTTTGTTAACAGAATATGTCATAATTTGAAGTGTATAAATTATTTATTTTTTCTCCTTCAAATATTATCATGTATCAAAATTTTTATATTTATCCCATAATTGTATTATAGATTCCTAGAGTTACTAGATTATAAGGTCTGAACACATTTTAAAGTTCTTAGTACATATACCAAATTCTCCTCCATATAATACACAAAAGTGCCCATTTCAGTATAAATTTACCAATAGCAGGCATTTTTATTTAATTTTGCCACATCAGTGAAAAAAATTGATCTTATTTTATAATTTTCATTTATTTTATTACTAGCAATTCTGAACATGTTTTAAATTTCACTATTTCTTCTCTAGAGAATTGATTCCTGTTTTTCCTGAGTCTTCTTTTAAACAAGAAGTCATTTGAAATAAAATATTTTGGTGTCAATGTATTCTCTAGATGTTTTAGGTATAAATGTCTGGCTGCCACAAATTATTTTCTACCATTATGGTTCTATTTAAATGTTCAGAACATAGCTGTGCTGTGCTTAGTCATATCTGCCTCTTTGCAACCCCAAGGACTGTAATCTACCAGGCTCCTCTGTCCATGGAATTTTTCAGGCAAGAATACTGGAGTGGGTTGCCATTTCCTTCTCCGGATCTTCTGACCCAGGGACCAAACCCACATCTCTTGTGTCTCCTGCACTGGCAGGCAGATTCTTTATCACTAGCGTGACCTGGGAAGCCCATATATTTATAGGTGAATTCCAATTTTTAAAAATCTTAGCAACTCAAAGTTCCATATTATTTTGTAATCATTGAATCATAATTTTGCTATTATAATCCACCACTGACTTCTGAAATGAGTTACTTTACATTTAGGAAGGTAGAAATATAGAATGATGATGGAAAGGTGATTTGCTGAAACCATATAAATTATACTTTTAAGTAATCTCTTCTACAGGTAAGCAAAGAAAGAAACTCAGATCGTATGGCAGGTTGGAAAAACATAGCCACAGTATTTTGTGACTACTCCTATCAAAATGCAGAATATATTCCCCACCCTTAACTATGGGCTGGCTTGTGCCCTGCTTTGACCAATAAATAGAATGTGACAGGAGTGATGTTATGGAGATTCTAGAGCTTAGGCTTTAGGAGACTTCACAGCTTCTGCTTTTGCCTCTTGAAACACTACCCTGACCAGCCATGAAAGGAAGGTGGTTTAGCTTAGCAGAGGCTAAGAGGCCACATGGAGAAGAACTGGGCACTTTCGTCTGCAACCAGCACCAACAGCCAGGCATGTGAGTGAGGCCATAGTGGATCTTCCAGGCCAGCCTGCTCTGCAATTGAATGCAAGCTTGTGAACTGGCTCAGGCAAAACAAAGCAGTAGAAATGTACCACCAGTCAACAGAATAATTGAAAAACAAAGTCATTGTTTCAGCCACTCAATTTTGGAGGGGACTGTTTCTCAGCAGTCATTAACAGATATAGCTCTCCTAAAAGGACATCTGAGCCACTGATTAATTCCAGCTTTATCCTGCAATACAGACACTACAGAATACAATACAGAAACAGTTGAGCATGAAAATTTTCTCCCAGGAGTAAATGAAGAAACTGAATGTGAAAGAATTATGTAGAAGCAAATAAAAGTCAAGATGTGTTAGTTTGGGAAAGGAAGGAGTGATTAATAAATTTAATTATGTGCAAACCACACCACAGCTGAAGAGTAAACGCACCCCCAGGGTGTGTGTGTAAGCTTCTTGGAGTCTCTTTGCCCATGGGCAGACCACACTGCCAGTGCCCTCAACTCTAGGCAACCAAGGTGCCTTAGAACTCAGGACACAGCCACTATGGGGAGACAAAGCCAAATGATTCATGGTTTTCCCCAGCACCATCAAATTCCAGAGCGGAAGCCTGAAGAATTTGAGAATTCTAAATCCAATCTGGCCTTGCAAGTTATGATAAAGGCATACTTACCAAGATAAGAAAACATTTGAAGTTTGTTCATTTAATTTAAAACTAAAAAGTTTAAACTTATGTTTTCCAGGCCTTCATTGTACCCTTCTCCAGGTCCCCACAAATGTTAGAAGTACTCCCTAATCAGGGTCCACTGACCCCTAAGACCCCATAAGAATATTATTTTATGTTCAAGTGATAACTTTTCCATCATTTGAATTTCAGTTGAACAAATACTGTCCTAGAGCTTGCAATGTGCTGAAGATTCTGAAAGGTAGTACTTGACAATTACTGAAATAACTCTTTGGTTAAAAGTAAATACCTCCATATTTTAAATTTTGGAAAACTGTGAGTTAGTTTTGCAATAGTTTATATAACTTTAAGAAATGTTGTTTGTGTCATAGTCTTATTTCTAATCCTTTCTAAAGAGGAATCTGAAATGTAGATGGGGTTATAGCTGTTCTTTATAGTTTTCTATTATTGTGTGTGTTTTTCTTGTATGTTTTTTAATAATGCATTTACATTGCTCTGTAATAAAATAAAAAGGTAAAAAAAAAAAAAACACTCAAACAGTATACAAAACTAGGAAAGTATTCTATGGCTAATTCCCTGAGCCAAGAAAATATGAAAATGGATAGCAAGAAAGGAAGGACTCAAGAGATATTTGGGAAGAAAGTCAGACATGTCATGGAGATAGAGTGGGAGGTGAGAGCTGAAAAGTAGAGGAGGCATCAAGGGCAGCTGATAAGAAGACAGAGTGGTTCATTAAGATGGAGCGAACAGTGAGTTGGAAAGAGATTGAGAAAATAAAAACAATAATTAAATCCGCAAATGCTGCCTGTTCAGAACAGATGAGGTGGGAGAGAATACCACCACAGTATGACTGCTTCCAATTATTTAAAGCCATGATCATCCTCGTTTTGAAATAATTGCCCCATTTGCTCACTTTTAGCAAGTCTATTTGGATCTGAAGCCCTTTCTTGCTTTTATTTGGCCTGACGTTAGATTTTGCTAGTGAAATCTCCTCCCCTTGCAACACTGCAGGCAGGCTCTGAGGAGCTGACTCCTAGAACCCCTGATGGAAACACCACAGGGAATGAAAACCGGGTTCAAGTCTGGCCGGCTGCAGTGCCTCCTGTTAATGGGTAGAAATGCAATATTCATTAAAAAGAATTCAGACTTCAATCGTTCTAATGATCATGAAACTTCTTTCATCAATGCATAATAGAACAAAAAGATTGATTTTCATTAGGAATGACTTTCAACATTTTTTTTTTACTTCTTATATAAAAAATAAATCTGTTCGAAGTCTTATAAGGTCCAAGGTATTTCTGATCTGCTTAGAAACAGTAGGTAAGTTTTTACGGAGTTGTTCTCTTCTCCACTGTAGTCAATTTGGAATATTCCATTAGCTGGTGAAATTAGTCACCTAAAATTACTTTCCATTAAGAAGCCCCTCACTTCTCTCCCTCTGATCATTAAAATAATACTTTTGAAAAGGACATTTGATTTGACCAGGACATTGCATAATTTCTTTTTTTGTTCTATAGAAGAAATGAGGAACAGGAGACAGTCATCAATGCAATTACTACACTGCCCATATGTAGCCACCCAAACTTACAAAATGACTACTTAACATTTTCTAAGTGTCAACAAAAGAGTGAAAAGCTTCATCAGATTAAGACCTTGCCCATCGGCACCTGCATTTTCAGGGTGTCAAATGTGTGTCCATGACCACTTTAGACTGTAAAAACCTCCCTTGTGCTGTTAAAATGGATTCTTGTTAAACTTGAAAGCCAATCTATTTACACACTTAAAAGGGTAGAACAGAAGGGCCCATAGAAATCACACAGTCTGACTTGGTCAATTAGAGTGCCACATTCTCCCGCCATGGTGAGTGATCCAAGGATTGGCACGTGACCCAGATCCGTGAGACACCTGAGGACTGAAGCTGGGACTGTGGGGTGGGACTCATGCATGCTCTCCTCTTCAGTTTACAAAACTTCTGAGCATAGTGAGTGAGTCATGTTTGTTAGTATGTACTCAAGTTTTATAGATCGAATGAAGGAATGAAGAAATTGAGCCCTGCAGAGCTGGCATATTTTTCCCAACATCACAGTAAGATGATGAACTGATAGAACTCTTAAAGAGATTTGTCTTAAAGTAAAAACAGGGCTTCCGTGGTGGCATAGTAGGTAAGAATCCCCCTGCCAATGCAAGGGACACGGGTTCGATTCCTAGTCTGGGAAGATTCCAAATGCCTCTGAGCAACTAAGCTGGTGAGCCACAACTGCTGAGCCTGAGTTCTAGAGCCCACGAACCACAACTGAAGCCTGTGCACCTACAGCCTGTGCTCCTAATGAGGGAAGCCCGCGCACCGCAACCGGAGAGTAGCCCCTCCTCTCCACAACTAGAGAAAGCCCTGGTGAAAAAGCAACAAAGACCTAGGGTAGCCAAAAATAAAATAAATAAATAATTAAATTTTTAAAAAAGTTACTCCAACATGAAAATCATCTGTTGATTTGTATGGCTAAAATCCAGCAGAGGAGGTTTGCAAGAAAAACTGGATACAAGAGCTCAAAAGATGCTATCAAGCATTGGCTTCTCTTTATCTCTCAACTTTGCCTTTCCAGATCATTGGGAATTAGCTTCAGCCTCCACAATGTAATCCCTAAAAATCTAGGCCAGCTTCTTCTTCATTGCCAGAAGTTCCAGAAGGAAAAAAGAAAAAGTGTGTGTCTTTCCCAGAAGTCCTAGAACAAGCCTCATTGGATCTCATTGACATTGGTGGGTCATGTGACCAGTCTTCCATCAGTCACTCTGGCCAGAAGATTGGATGTTCTGATTGGTCTGGTCTGTGTCACATGTTCTCCCTCATCCAGTGGGAGTCAACACCATCTGAAATACACGGAGTGAGAGTGGGATCAGAGTGGTTCTTCAAGAGGAAAGCATCGTTCTGTTACCAGAAAATGCTGAGTGGTTTCCCAGGTGGCACTCGCAGTGAGGAACCTGCCTACCAAAGCAGGAGACAAAAGAGATGCAGGTTTGATCTCTGGGTCAGGAAGACCTCCTGGAGGAGGAAATGGCTACCCACTCCAGTACTTTTGCCTGGAGAATTCCATGGACAGAGGAGCCTGGTGGGCTACAGTTCATGCAGTCACAAAGAGTCAGACACAGCTGAACGACTAACACACAAAAATCACAGAAGGCCACAGCAAGAAGCATCTGGGTCATCCGGTCCCCGACTTCAAGAAAGGGGCTATTTCCACCACTTCTCCTTATCTTGTGACTAAAAATCTCTGAATAAGCTTAGAGAAAGAGAAGATAGCAAATGAGCAATCAGTGGATGGTATAGGGAGACTTGGTAGACTAATTCCTAAAACCATAGAGCTCCTCAGGGCCACTCAGCAGTGGGACAGAGAAAGAAAGGGCTCACCTTCTTGCACTCACTTCCTAGTCTTGTTTGGGCTGGTGTCTCTTCCCCTGAATTGCTGTTCCACTCAGTGTGAAGGTGCAAGTTTGACATCCGTGGGTGTATGAGAGTTAGAAAGAAGATGATTCCCCCTATACCCAAGGTAAAACCTTCCTGTATTCTGTATTATGTGTTTCACTAGCATATGAATTAATAAGTGAAAGCAGAGAGGTGAACCATCAATTAAGAGCAAACAGGGGACCCAAATGAAGTGCTAAGGAAAGTATGGTAGCAGTGACAGATGGGGCAATGGGATCCATCAGTAGCAAGCTTCCCAGTTTTGTCTGTTTTGCTGAGGGCCAGTCAGACCAGCCTCTGCCAGCCCTAGCCCTGTTTATACTTGGGAGTTCTATATCCCACGGGACATCTTCTTCAACCTCTGCCTCTGATTCCGTGTGCCCACACAGGATCATCTGCTAACCTGCTTCTTAAGGCTTGGATTAGCCATAGAGGAGACTGAGCTCTCTCTCTTCCTTCTTGGTTTCAGCATTCCTGCAGAAGGAACCAGTCAGCCCAGTCTGTACGGTTTGTCCAACATAGACCATCCGATTGTAGCCAGAGAGTGAGAACGTGGGGAAATTGGTTGCTCTCGTGGTGACAGTGTGAAACTAGGGAGAGGATTTCAAACAACTGGAATGAGAGAAGAGCAGCTAGTACAGAAGGTGTCCAGGTCAGGGCAATTTCACTGCCTCTGGCTGGTGCTCCTGTGGCTCCTGCCAGCAGAAAACTCTAGATCTTAGGTCAGGACAAGCTATACAGCAAGCTAATAATTCGGGGTCCTTTCATTTATTTACCAGGTGCTGTGCTTAGTCATTCAGTTGTGTCCGACTCTTTGAGATCTGTTGGACTGCAGTCCGCGATGCTCCTCTGTCCATGGAGATTCTCCAGGCAAGAATACTGGAGTGGGTTGCCATTTCCTTCTTTAGAGGATCTTCCCAACCCAGGGGTTGAATCCAGGTCTCCTGCATTGTAAGTGGATTCTTTACCATCTGAGCCACCAGGGAAGCCCTTATTTACCTAAAAGGAAATAAATATTTTGTATTAATATGAATCACATTCTTCCTTTTTATGTTCCAAATAAGTAATTTATTGGGCTTCCCAGGTGGCACTCGTGGTAAAGAACCCACCTGCCAATGCAGGAGATGTTGAGAGATGCAGGTTCGATCTCTGGGTTGGGAAGGTCCCCTAGAGGAGGGCATGGCAACCCACTCCACTATTCTTGCCTGGAAAATACCATGAACAGAGGAGCCTGGCAAGCTACAATCCATGGGATCACAAAGAGTCAGACAAGACTGGAGCAACTTAGCACTTAAGTAACTTATTGCATGATTTTTAACTCCCTTAATTTTTCTATCAGGGAAAACTCACAAATATTAGACACATATTCTTACTGAGTATGTATATATACCTCTCTGTATATGTACACATAATGCAAGCATAGGATTTTTAAACTTCATTTCCAGGTTTAACGTTGAAACCTCTTTCTCACTTTCAAAAGACTCGTCTTTCACTTCTTTGTAGCTCACAGTCTCCAGTTTACTTTTGCAATTTTTCTTACCCAGATGACTTCCTAGGAGATACATTAAAGTTCTTAACATTTAGATGATAAAATAAAATGGAAAAATAAATAGAAAACATGATTGACATAGTGAGGTAAAAATTAATAACACACATTCAGATGTATAAAGACACTGAGCTTCTGCATTTCCCAGTTATCTTCCTCACAGGTCCTTAACTTATTGGATGGTAGAGGAGAAACAAAATCAATTTTGTCTATTAAATTTGACCCAACCTGATAAACAGTCTCTTTATATGATCCTAACTTGGGCAGATAAAATTCCTTCCCCTTGCATATTTCCTTCCCGCCCCCTTGTTTCTCTCCAAGATGGCCACTGATTATTGAGGGGATGGGGAAGGAGGGCTCACGCAGCCTCTTAGAGGCAGGGAGAGGAAGTACCATTTTCCCACACTTAAACCCTTGTGTTCTCTGGTACAGTGGATGACTGCGATAGTGGTCTTTGGCAGCCTGGTCACGAATCACCCTGCAGGCACCAAATGATAAAATCTGTGGGGGTTCTCTGACTTTGATCAGTGTCCTCTGATCACTCCTGCTAAACTGGCCCCTCCTTGGCATTTGCTGCTGCTACTAAGTCGCTTTCAGTCGTGTCCAACTCTGTGCGACCCCATAGACGGCAGCCCACCAGGTTCCCCGGTCCCTGGGATTCTCCAGGCAAGAACACTGGAGTGGGTTGTCATTTCCTTCTCCAATGCATGAAAGTTAAAAGTGAAAGTGAAGTCGTTCAGTCGTGTCCGACTCTTCACGACCCCCTGGACTGCAGCCCACCAGGCTCCTCCATCCATGGGATTTTCAAGGCAAGAGTACTGGAGTGGGTTGTCATTGCCTTCTCCGTTGGCATTTGCTGGTGTTGTGTAACCCCTAAGATCTCACTGTAGCTCTCTTCTGATCCCAAGCAGAATGGTCTTCTCACCAGTAGTCAACTGTTAGGCTCACTTTACACTATGACATCCCTCCTGGTTCACTCCCCAACAAGGGCCAGCATCCTACATCCCTGCAGAATGTGTGAGAATGTCTTGATACCTTCCATACTGCACAGATGGAGTCCTCCCTTTGCATAAACACTGTCCACCAAGGATTTTGTTCTGAGATGGCCACCACAGGTTGGCATGGGAGGAGTTACTGTGACAATTGGTCTCTTCTCAGACCCTGTGATGGCAAAGTAAGTCAAAAAGTACCTCAACTTTTAGATCTTACCTAACTCACCTAATACATCGGTGTTAGATTTTTTTTTAGTTTTTCTTTTATTGAGGTATAGTTGATTTACAGTGTTGTGTTAATTACTGATGTACAGCAAAGTGGTTGTTTTATATGTATAGCTTCCCCAGTGGATAATCCACCTGCAGTGCAGGAGTCACAGGAGATGCGGGTTCGATCTCTGGGTTGGGAAGATCCCTTGGAGGAGGGCATGGGAACCCACTCCAGTATTCTTAACTGGAGAATCCCATGGACAGATGAGTTTGGCAGGCTACAGTCCACAGAGGTGCAAAATGGCTGGACATGACTAAAGTGGCTTAGCATATATATATACACATTCTTTTTTAAATATTCTTTTCCATTATGGCTTATCATAGGATATTGGATACAATTCTCTGTGCTGTACAGTAGGACCTTATTGTTTATCCATTCTCTATATAAAAGCTTGGGCTTCCCAGTCAGTTCAGTTCAGTCACTCAGTCGTGTCCGACTCTTTGTGACCCCATGAATCACAGCACACCAGGCCTCTCTGTCCATCACCAACTCCTGGAGTTCACTCAAATGCATGTCCATCGAGTCAGTGATGCCATCCAGCCATCTCATCCTCTGTCGTCCCCTTCTTCTCCTGCCCCCAATCCCTCTCAGCATCAGAGTCTTTTCCAATGAGTCAACTCTTTGCATGAGGTGGCCAAAGTATTGGAGTTTCAGCTTTAGCATCAGTCCTTCCACTGAACACCCAGGACTGATTTCCTTTAGGAAGGACTGGTTGGATCTCCTTGCAGTCCAAGGGACTCTCAAGAGTCTTCTCCAACACCACAGGTCAAAAGCATCAATTCTTCGGTGCTCAGCTTTCTTCACAGTCCAACTGTCACATCCATACATGACCACTGGAAAAACCATAGCCTTGACTAGATGGACCTTTGTTGGCAAAGTAATGTCTCTGCTTTTCAATATGCTATCTAAGCTGGTCATAAATTTCCTTCCAAGGAGTAAGCATTTTTTAATTTCATGGCTGCAATCACCACCTGCAGTGATTTCGGAGCCCAAAAAAACAAAGTCTGACACGGTTTTCACTGTTTCCCCATCTATTTCCCATGAAGTGATGGGACCAGATGCCATGATCTTACTTTTCTGAATGTTGAGCTTTAAGCCAACTTTTCACTCTCCTCTTTAACTTTCATCAAGAGGCTTTTCAGTTCCTCTTCACTTTCTGCCATAAGGGTGGTGTCATCCAGGCTAGTGGTAAAGAACCTGTCGGCCAGTGCAGGAGACATAAGAGACACAGGTTCAATCCCTGAGCAGTATTCTTACCTGGAGAATCCCATGGATACAGAAGCCTGGTGGGCTACAGTCCATAGGTTTGCAAAGAGTAGGACACAACTGAAGCGACTTATTGCACACGCACACATATAAAAGCTTACATCTGCTAACCTCAACCTCCCGTTCCATCCCTCTCCCAGCTCCCTGCAGATTGAGACTGGCAATCACCAGTCTCATTTCTGTGCCCATGACTCTGTGTCCCTACAATAGATAGGTTCATTTATGTCACAGTTTAGACTCCTCATGTAAGTGACATCATACGGGATTTGTCTTTCTGTTTCTGACTCACTCCACTTAATAAGTAATCTCCTAATCTCTAGTTGCATCCATGTTGCTGCATATTGCATTATTTCATTCTTCCTGAATAGTATTCCACTGTATATATGTACCACTTCTTCTTTATTCATTCCTCTGTCAATGGACATTCAGGTTTTTCCCTTGTCTTGGCTATTGTGTTCATAGTGCTGCTATGAACATAGGAGTGCATGTACCTTTTTTAATGATGGATTCATATGGATACATGCCCAGGAGTGGGATTGCTGGATCATTTGGTAATTCTACTTCTAGTTTTCTGAGAGACCTCCTTACTGTTTTCCACAGTGTTTGTATCTGCTAGATTTTTAATGCAGAATGAGAAAGTCAGGACAAATATGTCTTACTTCCATTCTCTTCTCCTTTTGATGATGAACTGGGAGGTGAAAGAATTAAGGTTTCTACATTCTCTTCTTTTCAAATCAGAACTCCCTCTGCACTCCCTCCTTCTTCTTCACAAACTAGAATTTTCCATGCCATTTTCTCTGAATTTGTACCATTAGGTGGCTACCTGGGAATATGACATATGAGAGCGAGGAATAGAAAAACACACTATTTAATATGTTCAAGGTATTATCCCATTTACACATATGTGTTTGCTCTCAAGTTGCCCTTTTCTTTTCATGTGAAGTTGTTGCCTCCTTTGGAAGGAGCTAGCCTGCTTTATATTTTATCTGTTTTGTAAGAAGTCACCTGTAGAATCCTGGATAAAAGAGGCATTTCTATTTGATTCCTGTGGGGTTTTCATATCCTTTTATAATGGACACCAAAGAAAAGTCCTCTGGCTGACCTTCTCTTACTCCAGCTCTTCCTGGCTCATAACTTCTCTGATAAAAAGAGAGCTTTAGCAACTACTAAAGAAAAAAATGAGACATTCTCCCTACAGTAATTAAATGAACTGAGAAAAGGCAGCATTTGGGAAAGATGCTTTCCAAAGGTGAGCATCCATCCAAAGCATTTCTGCCAAGAATAAATATTTATGCACTTGTGTACTGATGGGACACTCTAGCCCCTAGTTATCATCTGGCCGGTGTTGGTCTCTAAATACTGCCCCAGAGCTCACGTTGTTGGGCGTGAAGTGATTAAGCATTGTGTCAGCAGCAGCTGTTGCCTGGAGACCTCTAATGGTGCTACACAGGCAAGGTCTCGCACTGGGAAGTGGAGGGGATCTGGTTTTTAAGTGAGGTCTTCAATCAGGAAAAGACTATTTCTGCCAAAGGAGCTTTAAATCCCCTCTAACACCACCACTATGGACCAAAAGCATAGGTTAAGTCCAGGAAGAGATCAGAGGCATCTAAGAGACTCTGTCCTGAAGTAAGAGAGAGGAGGACAGCCCCGCTCAGCCACCCCCAGGGTCAAACTGGACTCTGAAGTCCACACGCCTGCTGCCTCTCCTCCCTCCAGTCTCCTAGCTCTGACCTCAGGTTCATGGCCACATCTGTGTGTCGTTCTGCACAGAGGCTGCTCCTCTGCTGTGTCCCTCCTGCCACCAGCTCTCTGCCTTGCATCCAGTGAAATTCACATTCAGCCCTAAGCCCAGCTGTCTGGGTCCAGTGCTTCAGTATCAACATCTACCTGCCTGAACCCCATCAACATTTACCTACCTGCTTGGGTTTCTTTATGAAGACCTAGCTCTTTCCCAGGCTATGTCTCTGCTTTAATAACTCCTATTTTTTTTAATTATTTGTTATTTTATTTATTTTTGGGGGGCTGTGCTGAGTCTTTGTTGCTGTGCACAGGCTTTCTCTAGGTGTGGTGGGCGAGGGCTACATTCTAGTTGAGTTGTGCAGATTTTCATTGCAGTGGCTTCTCTTGTTGCAGAGCGTGGGCTCTAGGGTGCACAGGCTTCAGTCGTTGGGGCACATGGGCTTAGTTGCCTCACAGCATATGGAATATTCCTGGACCAGAGATCAAACCTGTGTCCCATGCATTGGCAGGTGGATTCTTAACCACTGGACCATTGGGAAGTCCAATAAGATACACCTAAATGGTTTCAAGAATGTGGGGAAAAGTGTGAAGGCAGATGGGGACCTAGGCTAGGAAGGAGGTTAGTCCTAGTCTCAATAACATAACACCCCACCACAGTATTCACTCCACCTTGTGAGGATGTTGATGGTTGCTCTGCTATCCTGTAATGTATCAGTATTCTGTACCAAGAACTTCAGTCTCGGCTTAGTGGTATAAATAAGAAGTGTAAATTTCAACTAACAATGCAGCCATTCAGTCAACGCAACGTATGCAGATTCAAACTGTTTAGGGAAAAGTTAGTCATGCTGTTGGATATTCAGTCTTCCATAAATGTAACTCTGTATAAAAGAATTGCACATCTTATTTTATTGTGCTGCATTTTAATTATGAGAAGCAGGGACTTAGAGGATCCACAGTGAGGGGAGACTTCTGCCTTCATGACTAGGCTGGTGAATTTGGCTGAGAGAGTAACTAATCATTCTGCAGACCCATGATTCCAACCTCAGCACTGCTGGGGTGAGTCTCAGAAACTGGACAAGTAAAATTTTTGCCATTTGCTGATACTTCCTTCTAGATCTCCGACAAAGCTGGTAGCTGAACACACACCCAGGTCTCTGCCAAGGGTCTTGGCAGTGTAGTCCACAGCTTGGACAGCCCAGATCTGGGCTTATAAATGAAAAAGACTTGTGCTGGTTATTACAACCTAAAGGAAAGTCATTGTCCAAGGGGCTTTTTAATATTTTTATATTATTTTTAAATGGAAATAATGTTATTTTCATCTTTGCAATGGAAAATGCCTAGGGTATATTTTATGAACTGCTGTAGAGCTGCTCCTGAGATAATCTTTATTTTAAACAAGTTCATATTTGTAGGACTCATTTGTAGGGCAAAGATAAAGAGGCAGCAACTTGGTCTGTGAATTTTCTGTACTGTACCACTTATCAGTAATAAGGAAGCTGAAAAGGCTTATCCGGCTAGGTTTGTACAACTTTTGCCACTGACACCGCATGAATACATGCATGCTCACACACTTGTGTGTGTGTGTGTGTATGTGTGTGCATGCACACCCATATACTTTCCCAATCCGCTGAGTATATACAAATAGATGATGAGTAGTTAGATGATTTCTGGTTTTGCTATTTAGACTTTTATCACTGAAAAATCAAACGAGTCATAGTGAGAACCATTGAAAAAAAGACTTTAATCATGAAAACCATGATCTGATGTAATTGACCAAAGAGCTCATCCATTTCTGCTGCTTCATCTATTGATTAAAACAATACTAGCTATCTCTCTAAACAAAAGAGCGAGCTTTCTGAGTAAAGCGTGGTAAATAGCAGGGCCCCAGAAGTCTTCTAACTCTTTACAGTCCCAGAAACCTCAATTGTCACTCAGAAAATAGGGGAGGGAAAAAAAGCAAGCATGGAAAAAGAAATATGAGCATGAAGCTCATTTGTAATATTTATCCGTTCCCCAAATGGACTCCAAACTAAAAGAACAAAAATAAAGTGATGAGAGGCAGAGAACCAGGGGAGAACAAAGCCTGCTATGAACTACCTGGTGGTTTGATAGAGGAAAAGGAATGTTTTCCTTTAAAAAATTCGCTTCCCCAACTTTTGGCGACTGGGAAACACATGTGATAAAACAAGGACATAACTGAGTCAACAGGGGATTTCAGTCTAATCAGATTTAAGAAAAGCCAAATTGTCTCCAGAGTGGAGAAATGGGAGGAAGAAGGTTTATAGAGCATGTTGGGAGAACATTATTTACTTCTCTCCGGAACACTGACGAGCTACTAGGTAATGAAATTTTTATTGCAATGTTTACTACAAACTGGCTTTGTGCCGCACATCTCTATTTTGACTTTGTGGAGGCCCTCTGCTGACCTGTTTTGGTTTGGCCTTGTATTCTTTACTGCTCTCCCTCCCCATGCCATCCTCTCCTCCACAATTTCTCTTTCTGATCAGCGTGAACACTACTAGCTTGTCCTTCCTTTGTTCCTTGGGTTTCTTAAGGTGAAACTCTTTAATCTTTATCTGGTTTCCTACTTTGTTCCCACTCTCTTTCTTCCTGTCTTGCTATCAGCATCTGAGCTCAGTGTCAGAGTAGACCTGCCCCTCTTTTTCCATCCTCTACCACTATCTTTTGGGCTCTGGAATGGCATCTCCACCCTCTGTTCTGACCACTCAACCTGCATGTCCTGCTGACGCTTTCAACTCAACATTATCCAAAACGAAACTCAGTATCTCCCTCCCAAACCAGCTCCTCCTCGTTCCCCTGCTTCCATTAATGGCATCCATAGCTCAAAGCTCTTTTTCCTTAACTCCCACATTCAATCAATTGCTTCTGCAGTGATTCTTAATATCTGTTCCCTCCATCTTATCCCCTCGGCCCCCACACTAGTTCAGCGCCTCATTAGTCTTCGCCTGGTCTACTGGGCAAAACCACTCCATTGATCTTCCTGCCTTCACCCACTCCAATCCATCCTACACACCCAGCTATCAGATTAATCATCCTGAAAGACAGCCCCAATTCCCTTGTTCACCCCCAGTTATAAAACTTTAAAACACCTCACTGTCTTTGGGATGAAGCACAAACATTTCATCCTGCCACTCAAGTAACTTTACAATAGAACTTCAACCCATCTGTTGAGATTTATCAACCACTACTGCCTTATTGCCCATCTAAACCAATGTCATAGCGAAGAACTCAAGAAAAGTCCAGAACTGGGCTTTTGTCTAGAAGTTCAGGCATGCATATTATTCATGGGTAGGGGCGTGGGAATGTCAAGCAGTGGCCCAAAGGCAAAGAGGGTTGTCCAAGACAATACCTGCCAGTTGCATAGTTCTTTCCTCAGCCTATTACTCTGGAAACAGTAGACACTCCAGGAATTCCTGCTGAGCAACTTGCTTTTACTACATTTTAAGCTAGGATGTTACATTTGGACAAATCTCAATCAAAGAGCAGATGTTTTCTTATGCTTCTATAAATCAGTGTGGCTTATTATTCTCAACTTTCTGTTAATAGGCACTGTGTTACAAATACATTCCCTAGGCAAGGACTCAGCTATATTTTTAATGGGGAAGAAGGAATGACTTTCACTGCAACCAGATTAGAAACAGCAGTCCTTCTCTTTCATCTCTCAACAAACAATTCATGCAGAAGTCAATGAAAAGTCTGCAGAGTCAAATTGTTTAGGGGTCAGTTAGTCATACTGTTGGACATTCAGACTCCCACAAATGTGATTCCAATATAAAAACAAAAGCAACAGTAATAATTACAATTCCCCAGGGTCATAAGGGCTTTGCATGATGAAAAAATCTTTCACAAGCTTTGCAGACTTTTCTCCCATCAACTAGTTTTTAAGTTAGGCAAAGAGGGTGTAGTGAAGGGTTTGGCAAACTTTTTCTATAAAATGGCTAAGTAGTAACTATTTTAGGCTTGTGAGCCAGATGGTCTCTCCTTCAATCCCTTTTGGAGCACAAAAGCAGCCACAGACAATGTGTAAAATTACAGGTATGTCTGTGTTTCCCCCAACATGTTATTTATGGATGCTGAGATTTGAATTTCATCTGATTTTTTTTTTCTGTTTTACAATTTTTTTTCATATTTATTTCTTTGGCTGTGTCAGATCTTTAGTCATGCGGGATCTTTCGTTGCGGTGCAGTCTGATTGTGGTTACAGCATGCAGGCTCTCCAGTCGTGGCACACAGGCTCTGGAGTGTGTGAGCTCAGTAGTCGCACCAAGGCATGTGGGATCTTAGTTCCCCATAACCGTGTGCATGCGTGCTAAGTCACTTGTTTCTGACTCTTTGTGACCCTACGGACTTTGGTCCTCCAGACCCCTCTGTCCATGGGATTCTCCAGGCAAGAATACTGGAGTGGGTTGTCATGCCCTCCTCCAAGGGGATCTTCCTGACCCAGGGATCTCTTGGCAGGTGGGTTCTTTACCGCTAGCACCACCTGGGAAGCCCCTTATTCCCCAACCAAGGATCAAACCCATGTCCCCTGCATTGCAAGGTGTATTCTTAACCACTGGACTGCCAGGAAAGTGCCTTCATCTGATCTTTATATGTTACAAACTATCATTCTTCTTTTCATTCAACCATTTAAGGATATAAAAAATATTCCTAGTATATGGACCGTATGAAAAGAGGAGGTGGACTGTATTTCACCCATGAGCCAGAGTTAGCCAACTCCAGGGCTTCCCTGATAGCTCAGCTGCTAAAGAATCCACCTGCAATGCAGGAGACCCCAGTGTGATTCCTTTCTGGGTCGGGAAGAGCTGCTGGAGAAGGGATAGGCTACCCACTCCAATATTCGTGGGCTTGCCTGTGGCTCAGCTGGTAAAGAATCTGCCTGCAGTGCGGAACCCCTGGGTTCAGTCCCTGGCTTAGGAAGATCCCCTGGAGAAGGGAAAGGCTATCGACTCGAGTACTCTGGCCTGGAGAATTCCATGGACCGTATAGTCCACAGGGGTCACAAAGAGTCTAACATGACTAAGTGACTTTCACTTTCACTTTCTGGTTATAGTGCTTTCCTCAATCTACAGATGAGATTCTGTAGCTCAGAAGTTGAAATGACTTGTGTCTGAAATCACACAAGATGACACCAGTATTAGGTGTCTAGGCCATGTCATCTGATGAGAAGTCTATGCCCTGGCTCTCCAGCAATGCTTCCCTACATTTGTAAACATCTAAGAGTAGCTTATTCCTTGGAAGAGAAGTTACGACCAACCTAGATAGCATATTCAAAAGCAGAGACATTACTTTGCCAACAAAGGTCCAGCTAGTCAAGGCTATGGTTTTTCCTGTGGTCATGTATGGATGTGAGAGTTGGACTGTGAAGAAAGCTGAGTGCCAAAGAATTAATGCTTTTGAACTGTGGTGTTGGAGAAGACTCTTGAGAGTCCCTTGGACTGCAAGGAGATCCAACCAGTCCATTCTGAAGAAGGTCAGCCCTGGGATTTCTTTGGAAGGAATGATGCTAAGCTGCAACTCCAGTACTTTGGCCACCTCATGCGAAGAGTTGACTCATTGGAAAAGACTCTGATGCTGGGAGGGATTGGGGGCAAGAGGAGAAGGGGACGACAGAGGATGAGATGGCTGGATGGCATCACTGACTCGATGGACGTGAGTCTGAGTGAACTCCGGGAGTTGGTGATGGACAGGGAGGCCTGGTATGCTGCGATTCATGGGGTCGCAAAGAGTCGGACACGACTGAGTGACTGAACTGAACTGAAGAGTAGCTGTCTATTTTCTAAGCAAGGAACACTACACCCAACATGGAGAAAAGCATCTGAAACAATATCAAAGAATCACAACATTCCATCTTCCCCCGAAAGGCTCATGGGTGGTCTGTGACATCTCCCCAAAACTAAACGCAAAAATGATGTGTGGGTTTTCATTAACAAAGACTCCCTCCTGGAACAGACTTTAGCCCAGCTCCTCTGGATCTTCTCCTCAATTAGACCTCATTCTTGGCCTGCAGCCCTTACCTGCCATGCCCAGTTTTTGGGGCGGGGGAGAAGATTGAGCTTGTGCTATTGCTGGGATCTACCCAGTCTTCTAGTTAGGATGGTAAACTCCCCTTCCAAAGGGACTAGGAGTGTTAAAGGCCGAGTGGCACAGAGCCCTGACTTTGGCCAGAAGCCTTTACCCTAATAGTTACCACCATGGGGATGGAAAATGAGCATGGCTGGGGACAGCAGCTGAACTAACTGGTTGGCCTCAACTTGGATGTCAGTGGTGGAGACCAGGGGAGGAGATTGGAAGAAGGGGTATTCCAGAATCACCCTGAACCTGAACGGTTCCCCTTGACAGGATTGACTTCATCATTCATAGTCAGATGCTACACTACCATTTGAAAATGGGGCTCGGTAATATGGAGAATGCACTAATATCCTAATATATTCTTGGGCTTAAGTCAACACAAACAGGGCTTTCTAGAGATACTGCTCAGGTACGTGGAGGATGAACAGACTGTGGGTACACTGCACAGCTATGTGAATACAAATCATTACTTTCCTGACACATTTGGTGTTTGATCCCCCAGGCTACTACTGCTTATGGGCATGGAATTATTGTAAAAGTCCTGACTAGTCAGATCACTGAGAAGAGCATGTCCATGCTTAGGGTCTGCAGATCTTTCTTCATTTATTTTTATATTAATTTTGAGTCTTTTCCTTGAATAGCAGAGCTGCTTCACTGACTCCTTTTGTTAGCCATTCCTTCCACTTTGGTGTTTTCCCAAAACAGGCTTCCCTAGACCATGCTGTCAGCTTTTTCTGTTTTAAGTAATCCACCCACCCACCTGTTAATGGCAAGTTTATGCCAAGTAGCATGATATAAATTTTTAAAGGTCAAGAAATTAGTTCCAGCCAATAAAAATCTTAATGATATCTAGTGGCCTGTATCAGGACAATGAACTATTTTAGAGTCTGATAATATTATTTTAATAAGGAGAAATGCATAGACATGTTTAGAGCCTATATAAGTGAATTTGGGTATCAGGGCTGTGTGTGTGTACAGGGAGTGGGGAGGACTGAAAATGGTGTGGTCCTGCCCTTGGTCAGAAGGGGGCGACAGAGGATGACATGGTTGGATGGCATCACTGTGGACTGTGAGTTTGAGCAAAATCAAGGGAAGCCGGCTGTGCTGCAGTTCATGGGGTTGCAAAGAGTTGGACACGACTTAGCGACTGAACAACAATTCTCTCGGTCATGCCCAAGAGATCCTCTAACTAACCTTGGCCTTGCTTTGATCTATGTCTCTCTGGAGACCTGACTACTATCACACATTGAAAAAACAGAGACAGTTGCTAGAATCTCCTGACTCTCTATTTCTGGATTGGACCCGACAAGAAATTGTTTTTCCCTGTGTTACCCTTAGTCTTTTCCCTTGGTCAGAGTTTTGTCCTTGACCTTCATCTGCCTCCAGTCAGATTTGGATCCAAAGCCTATTCTGCAGACCCACCTCTCACCCTCAGCTGCAGAAGGGGCTGGATGGACTTCCCTCCCCTCCATTGCATGTATTCCTCTCCTCACTTAAGATTTAGCCACCTTCTCTTTTTAGGGAACTTACATTTGAACTTTCTTGTCCATGGCATACTCTATATTAGACCCTAAGGGCAGGCATCAGTTTTTTTTCAGGTAGATGCTGGTACTACAGACATTCAATCAGTAAAACTAAAAACAAGCTTTCAGTTGCATTGTGCTTCTATTCTGCAGTCTGTTTGGTAAGTTACAGGATAGAGGTAATCTGATATTCTACCTGTCTGAAGAAAAATACAAGCTACAGCTGGGAGGTCAACATGAGAGTGCATTCAGTTCAGTTCAGTACAGTTTAGTCGCTCAGTCGTGTCCGACTCTTTGTGACCCCATGAATTGCAGCACACCAGGCCTCCCTGTCCATCATCAACTCCCGGAGAGAGTGCATTAGAATGTATATATGTGGATTCAATCACGGGATAACTGATCTACATCTTATAACCACAAATACACATAGAATTTCTTTATGCTTTTTCCTTATGCCTTTATACCCCCAGATCCTACTGAATGTCCTTACAGAAGGACATATTTACATACATTCTGTATTACACTCATTCATATTAGTGGTCATTTCATTTTTATCATTATCTCGCCATTTCATGTGGGATGCTCAAATGGCTCTCACAAGCCTGTGGAACTGAAACAATAATGATGATCACAATAGGGTAAGAATGCACAGAACATAGAAAAGAAATGCTAGCTAACTGAAGAAGTAGGAAACAAGGAATGCAGATTTGAAGTGACATTTGGGACCCAAATCAAAGTGATATCCTAAAAGGAGCGAAAGAGGGGACCATGCTGGCCCTGTGACAGCTGTTGAGGGGATCAGAAGTCACTCTCTGCAGCCCAACAAATGCTGCTATGTTTGGAGGAGCCAATTCAGGATGTGCTTCAGTAGCTGTAATTTAAGAATAAGGGCATTGGGATTGGAAGCTGAGCTCCCCACGTGCATATAATAACCGAGGATATTTCTATCCGAACTGCAGGACCTTGGGCTCATGCCACAGCTTTTCTACTCTCTGTCATCTTTTTGCAATTAGAGAGAAGATCACATATGAAAAAATGATCACCCACCAGCCCTATGTAAAAATCATCAGCTCTGAGCCCCTATGTTAGCTTTTTAAGTTCCACTCCCTGGAGACCGACCGTAACTGGGCATTTCCAAGCACTGATTGAAGCTCATTATCACCAAAGTGGTTCTGTAGTTCAATTTTGTCCACCCCATTTCACAGATGGCCAAATTAAGGTCCAGTGAGGTTAAATAGTTGGCATGGTCTCCCAGAGACTGAATTTCAAGGACCTTGAACTGGAGATCAAGGTCTACCCTTTCCTCACCAAAAGCTATTTCTTTTTCTCCCTCATCAAAACATTTGGAGAGAATCAGAGTTAAGTAAAAAAAAAAAAATGTGGTAGGAGTCTTAGGGCTCTGAATAAAATGTTCTGCAGAACCCACATGAGATTTGATAGCAAACATTTTCTGTCGAGCTATCAAAAATAGACTCTTGCGACACTTGACTAGCTCTGGATAAAATTCTTTTTTCCTTCTCCTCTGCAATCCTTTACCATTTTCCTGGCATGCTTCATATCTAATTAATATTTTCTGTAGTTCTGACCATTTTAATCCTTCCCCTCCATTATTCTATTCTCACCACTCTCACCAAGATAAAAGGGGAAAAATTTCTCACCAGTCACAACTAGTAACTTGTTGAGTATTGTTCAGTCCAACAAGGGAGGGATTTGAGCATTGTCCTGTCTATTTCCAACATTATCATTGTTGATAATGATGAACTGGATTCTATTTAGAATTTCACATCATTTGCTCTTATTAGTTGTCTCACCTACAAAATGAGGTTCCCACCCATAGGGTTGTTTGAAGGTTAAATTTTATATTCCTGGTGATACAGTGGGTAAGAATCCACCTGCCAATGCAGGGGACACTGTTCAATGCCTGGTCCAGGAAGATTCCATATGCTGCAGAGCAACTAAGCCTGTGTGCCACAGCTACTGAGCCTGTGCACTAGAGCCCTAGAGCCGAAACTCCTGAAGCCCTGGCACCCTAGAGCCTGTGCTCTACAACAAGCGAAGCCACCACAATGAGAGGCCCACGCACCACAACTGGAGCAGGCCCTGCTCACCGCAACTAGGGAAAGTCCATGCGCAATAACAAAAACCCAGCAAAGCCAAAAATAAATACATTTAATTAAGTTTGGCCACCTGATGTGATACTTTCGGCCACCTGATGGGAAGAACTGACTCATTTGAAAAGACCCTGATGCTGGGAAAGATTGAAGGCAAGAGGAGAAGGGGACGACAGAGGATGAGATGGTCAGATGGCATCACTGACTCAATGGACATGAGTCTGAGTAAACTCCAGGAGCTGGTGATGGACAGGGAGGCCTGGCGTGCTGCAGTCCATGGGCTCGCAAAGAGTGGGACATGACTGAGTGACTAAACTGAACTGAATTAATTTCAAAAATCTGATGGTATATGTAAAGGATTTAGCAGCACATCTGCTATACACTAGGCATCTTTCAAATATGTATTATTTTTAATGAACCTTTCATGGAGGCAATATGGTAGAAAGAGCATAAAGTTAGAATTAATTCAGAGATTTGTGTTCCAGTTGTGGATCTGACATTGAGTGCCCATTTGTTTAACTCCAAAAGACCTCCTTCTCCTCTCTACCATGGGAACCAATCCCTGTTCAGTCTTCTCAAATTTATAGAAAGGATCAAATATGCTGGTAGTTTTCAAGTACATTTGAAAACATTTAAAGTCTATACACACAAGTGTGTGTAATTATTTTAGTCATTCTTGCCATTGCTGTATGTAATAACAATGAGTTCATTCCCTTCATATTGGAGGGTGTGAGTCATGGTAGAATAATGTAGCAGACTTGGGCTCCAGACAGAATGGAATTCAATTCTAGTTCTACCACTGACATCCTTTGCGACCTTGGGAATGTCATGAACCTCTCAGAACCTTAATTTGAACATATATTAAGTGGGGATAATAAGTAGTAGTAAAAATCACTCAGTTGTGTCCGACTCTTTGCATCCCCATGGACTGTAGCCCACCAGGCCCCTCTGTCCATGGAATTCTCCAGGCAAGAATACTGGAGTGGGTAGCCATTTCCTTCTCCAGGGGAATCTTCCTGACCCAGGGATTGAACCTGGGTCTCCTACATTGCAGGCAGATTCTTTTCTGCTGATCCACCAGGAGACAATAAAGTCCGTAGTAATAGAGATTCCTAGAACAGCTGGGTTAGGGCTAAGGCTCAGACATCCCATAATTTGAATCTGGGCAACACTGCCTCTGTTTTCTGTGTGCATCCTCTCTTTGCCTGAGACACAGAGAAAACGTGAATCCAGTCTATACCTGGGGGTTAAATATACACAGTTATGATTCTCTGACTGGACTGGTATGGGTGGAAGTCAGATTCCAGAAAAATAATATTGAACTCCTAGAGAGAAAAATCTTAGTGAGAAAGAGCCACTACAATTGACCACTAAAAACAGAAGGCTTTTCATTTCATCCTAATATGAGATTCAGAGATAATAGGACCTATCTACATACATAATGTTTTTTTAAAATCAATAAAATGGCCTACCTATAATATGAAGAAGTAAAAGGGAAAGTAATTTATAATAAAATCCTTTGCACTTCATAAAGTAACAGCTGGGAGGTGATAACACTGGGATATTAAATGAAATAAGCAGAAGTGTGTACCTTTTTATAGAATCACACTGCTACAGTCCAGCTGACCCACAAGTCTGTAATATTGGCAACTCACACTTCACAAGTGGTGTTGCCACTGGTGATGTAATTTTCTGAGCTAAACAAATCCTAATGATGTTATGAAAAGACAAAATGTAATGTTCTCAGTTTATATAGTTGAATTGTAACTCCTCCTGAATTCTTAGAAAATTCAACGTATATTAAAAGAATGCATTGTGCTGACAAAAATAAGTTAGTTGCTAGGCTTGGAAAATGATAAATCGGATTTCTTTATCTAATAAATGTCCAGGCGGACATTCAAAAGTTAGATGGGTATGGGACAATTCATTTGGGGCAAGAGTGTAACACATATCACAAGATTTCCAATATTTCTGCCCCAACCACCAAGAGCTTCCTTAGTCATTGTAATAACCAAAACGGTTCCATGAATTTAAAAAACACTTTTCACGGGGTGGTACCCTCCCCATAGAAAATTATTGTTCCAATGAGTCAGTACAGTCTGACCAAAATTTAAAACTATAGTAATCAAGTAACTTCATAATCTATCCCTTCCTCTGGGCTTCCATCTCATCCTAACAATCCCAGACCACTGTCCCTCTTTCTGTCTCTACTTTTATCTTAAATGATCTTCTTAGATTGTGCTCTGATCACATTGAGATCATATTTAGCAAGAATACTGTGCCTTTTCTCTGACTCGTGCATCTTCCATGATCAGTGGGTACCAGGACCCAATTTATCAGTACTTCTAGTCCCATTTCACAGAGGAGAAGCCTGAGGAAATGAATGCAGGTAATTCACCCAAGGTCATGCCACAACCTGCTTGTAGGGATTGACTAGACTCTGTATCTTTCAGATCTGACCACTGAACCCCTGTTCCACCCACTTCCCTCATAGACCTTGACTTCATTAGCCCTTTAAGAAGGAGTGGGTAGGGACTTCCCTGGTGGCCCAGTGGTTACGACTTTGCCTTCCAACATAGGGGTCACAGGTTCAATCCCTGGTTGTGGACCTAAGATCCCACATGCCTAGGGGCCAAGAGAAATAAAACATAAAACAGAAACAATATTGTAACATATTAAATAAAGACTTTAAGAGAGAATGGGTCAGCAGGTAAAACTGCAGTTGCTGTTTGGCTCTTTGTCAGCTTGGTAAGAAATCAGTGATGGACGTGGAGACTCCCCAGATGAATTTCCACTCATCCAACTCTTGCCCTCCATCATTTGCGTGATTAATTGCACCCTAGCTCTCAGAGAACTTCTGGCTACCACCAAGGCTGCAACTCCAGTGAGTGCAGATCCATCACAGAACCTACTTAAGAGGAGGAGCGGATGATGAACACATCCAAATATGCTGAAGCAGGGTCAAACCGCAGACTCATTCAGCCCAGCGACAAGCAGTGTACCAGGCTTCCCATCTCCCTCCTTTGCAGAGATGTGGCCGGGAGTGTAATAAAAAGTAATGATGTGGAAGAAAGCATGCTGTTGCCTTCCAAGGGTCAAGTCAGTACAATTTGTGCAAGGTCCTGACATTTTTACTCTTTTCCAGTAGAGAAATACTGAGCTGGAAAAAAATGCAGTGCCCAAGGGAAAAAAAAGACACAAGCCAGGGTCACTTCACACAGTTTAAAATAGATCCCATATGAAGCATCCCAATATATCATGAAGATTGCTTTACAGAGCAGGAAAGGAAGCTTGGGGGGACTGCCATCCAGCACCGCCTCCATGAGTGACGATAGACTCACTCTTCTTAATCACTGTGGGCCATTCTTGTGAGCAGTTATACATGAGCTCTCACTTCTGGAAAAGCCATTTTCTAATGGGGCAGCTGGGTTCTTGCTAATGCTGACAAAGAGACCTATCATTTCATGAAGTGAGTCAAAGGATTTATTCAGTGTTTTCAGAAGGCGAAGGGCACAGTGCCCACTTGGAAACACACATCATACAGCAGGTAAAGAAGATGGCAATTTGTAAAAGAATTTTCAAAACCTCCAAACAACTGATGTATTCCTGAGGGCTCTAAAATGATAAGTGGAAGTTTGCAGCCTCCAAATTGCAATGGTTGTAGCTGTGACCTCCTTGGAGAGAAAAGGGGTCTTTGAAAGGCTTCACTGGAGACTGTATTCTCGTATTATTATCCCCTAGATGGTAACCTAGCTTTTAAGAGCCAATGTGTGCATGCATGCATACATGCAAAGTCACTTCAGTTGTGTCCAACTCTTGTGACCCTATGGACTGTAGCCCACCAGGATCCTCTATCCATGGGGTTCTCCAGACAAGAATACTGGAGTAGGTTGCTGTACCCTCCTCCAGGCAATCTTCCTGACACAGGGATGGAACCCACGTCTTCATGTGTCCTGCATTGCAGGCAGATTCTTTACTGCAGAGCTACTGGGGAAGCCCTTAATCTTAGTTAACCCACCCTAAAATCCTGTGAAACTATCTAATATGATGCTAATCAGTAAAAATCTCCAGTCTTTTAAATTAAGATGTATGTTTCTATTAGTAAAAGCCCCTTTTTAAAATTTTCAGTAAGGTCTACATGGATGGGAATTTAACTATCTCCATGAAGGCAGCACGTTAGGATCAAGACTTATTAATCTTTTTTGCTATTCTTATGCTCTACCTGTAAAAGAAATGGAGCTGGGATTGTTTTCTAATCCCATAGGGAATGTTGCAAGGGTAATGGTCTTAGAATAACACAGTCTTATTTTTAGCAATGAGCATTGTGTTTTTAGGTGAAGATTGATTGCACTCACTCATTCAGCAGATACTTGTTGTGTACCCGTGCTGGGCACTTTGCCAGGTAGTGGGGACAGATCGGGCAGCATGTTTGCCCAGATACCTACAAGCTATTAGGCCATCCTACTAAACCAGACAGAAAAAGAAAATTAGAAAGAATAAGGTCAGACTGTTTTAGAGACATTGAAAATAATCACAATCAGCAGGATCTAGTGATTAATGAGGCAATTCCACAGAAAGATGGGAAACATAAAATGGTAGCACCACAGGTACATCAAGATGCATTTTTGAACAATTACGGCAATTAAAGCACCTGAAATAAAACTTTAAGGATATAGAAGGAGAGCATGAGAAAATATCTTGATGCTTTTCTAGTCTTCACTCCTCCTCCACCGCCTCCCCCAACACCCCTCCCCGCCCCCAACCCAGCCATCTGATTCTTGTTCCAATAATTATCCATTTACTAGCCTCCTGACAGCAAATCTGATGAACACATTCAATCAATTCTTTCCATTCTGGTCAGTCACACTGAACACATGCAGTATGACCACCCTTGGGAAAGAACGATCCACCAAGGTCAAACGAGCCTGAAAGATCTGTGGCCCGCAGAGCCATTCTCAGATCCTGATCCTTTTGACTTCTTAATCATAAAGATAGAGAGGGACCATCTGCAGTACTTTCCAAGGTCATCCTCCTTGCTGGGCTTGGGAATTGATGTCAATCACCATGAAACTGTGCCAACTCAGACTCCTCAGAAGGGCTCTCAGATTCTGAACCTCCTGCACTACGTGGGACCCCAAAGCATTTTTATAAGTATTATTGACATCCTATTCCCTCTCTTTAGGGAAGGGTTGGGGAATACAGCTTGAGCGACTTCTCTGGTGGCTCAGATGGTAAAAGTGTCTGCCTACAATGCGGGAGATCCCTGGGTTGGGAAGATCCCCTGGAGAAGGAAATGACAACCCACTCCAATATTCTTGCCTGGAAAATCCCATGGACAGAGGAGCCTGGCAGGCTACAGTCCATGGAGTTGCAAAGAGTCGGACATGGCTGAGCGATTTCACTTTCTTTCACTTTCAACCAAATCCAGGACCTGTCACTTAATAGCCTTCTGGTCTCAAGCAGATTACTTCACTAGCTGAGCCTTGCTCTCCTCATCTATGCTGCTGCTGCTGCTGCTGCATTGCTTCAGTTGTGTCCGACTCTGTGCAACCCCATAGATGGCAGCCCGCCAGGCTCCCCCGTCCCTGGGATTCTCCAGGCAAGAACACTGGAGTGGGTTGCCATTTCCTTCTCCAATGCATGAAAGTGAAAAGTGAAAGTGAAGTCACTCAGTTGTGTCCGACTCTAGCGACCCCATGGACTGCAGCCAACCAGGCTCCTCTGTCCATGGGATTTTCTAGGCAAAAGTACTGGAGTGGGGTGCCATTGCCTTCTCTACTCCTCATCTATAAAGCCGAGCAAACTCAGCTACACTCAACAGGTCACTGTGAAGATTAAATATGGCAATACTTGGGAGGATACTTTCACAGACCTTGGTATCTAATTTTCCAGACATGCTTAAAGTACCTATCCCTCCATATCCCTCCCACAAAGGAAAACTGGGTCCCTATAGTCTCTGCAATTTCAGTGTAACGTCTGTGTTGATGCTCTGGGATGCCACCTTCCGCTCATCCACAATGATTGGACCAAAGTAGTCACCTGACCCCAAAGCCGACAATGCATAGGCTGGTCAGCAGCCATCGCCCATTGGCGCAATTCAAAAACAAGCATGCAAATTAGTGAGTTGGGCTGATCAAATTCTTCTCTCTGGATTTTTAGATTTAGAAAAAGAGGAGGATGAAATAACTAACAATGAAGGAGAAGGTTTAAAAAAAAGAGAGCAAGAGGGCTGTTTTGGTGGTATGACATGCTAAAATCATGGATAGGCATATTTTATGAACAAGCAGAAAATTTTAAATGGAGACTAAGAAAAACATCTATAGAAAGAGGAAAACAAAGCAGACCTGCAGAAAAAGAGAATGAACAACGGATACAACTTTCTCTCAGTTCCTGAGCTTCCTGTTCTGATTCCATTTCCAGTCTATGGGAATCCTTAGAACAGCTTCCTTTTTTATTGAGATAACTTGGGTGGAACAAATGAGGTCTGATTAGGCACTCAGTAAGTGTTACTTCCCTTGTCTTATTTACTTGTCTGGTTGTCTCATCACTTATTCATGCATCCTTCCCTGGTGACTCAGGCAGTAAAGAATCCACAGTATAAGAGACCTGGGTTCAATCCCTGGGTTGGGAAGATCCCCTGGAAAAGAGAATAGCTACTCACTCCAGTATTCTTGCCTGGAGAATTCCATGGACAGAGGAGCCTGGCGGGCCTACAGTTCATAGGGTTGCAAAGAGTCGGACACAACTGAGTGACTAACGCTTTTATTAAATTATGTATTAAATAATTCTTGACCACCTACTATGTTCCAGGTATATCGTGTCTTCCATATTTATTCTGAGGGTTTAACTTGTAACTTTCCCAAATGCTATTTTTGCATTTATCTGGGCACAGGAGAGAAAGACAAGACACATACTAGTGACTGTCATGGTGGGGGAGATATTTAGAGAACTATGGAAGTGTATTAGATTGTCCCTGAGGGGCAGGAGGCGGGCCACCCTCTCTAATTCTGAGCAGCTGAGCCCAGCGAGCTTCCACATCAACCCCAGAGCCCAGAGTTAACTACCAGGATAAGGTCTAAAACCAGTCTTTCTTCTATGTCTCTCCCAACATGCCCAGCCTCAGAGAGGAACCTTTACAACATCTTCCTCTCATCCTGTCCTCCATGGCTCATAAAACGTCTCTTTTCTCCTGCTCAGTCCTCAGACTTCCTCATATACCATCATCTGTCACAGGGATGTTGACAGCTCAGAATAAACCTGCTTTAATTCTCTGGATTAGTTTCCTCTGGGTTTAAAAAAGAAAGGGGAAAAAAATGGGAGAAAATCTTCTCAGTCTCTCTTAAAGAGAGGTAAAGACCCAGAGGCGCAAAGAGACAGTGTCAGAGATCCTGGGGACACTGGCTGGCCTTAAGAGGTCTACCAGCTCAGGTTCACATTCATGTCCACATGTTAGACAGATGGCTCTCCTCGCGAATGGTGATCAGTTTCACACTCTGCATTGCTGCTGCTACTGCTAAGTCGCTTCAGTTGTGTCCGACTCTGTGCGACCCCATAGACGGCAGCCCAGCAGGCTCCCCCGTCCCTGGAGTTCTCCAGGCAAGAACACTGGAGTGGGTTGCCATTTCCTTCTCCACTCTGCATTAGCCATGCATTAGAAGAACTGTCGCTGACAGCAGGATAGATGCTGTGGTCAGCCCCTGCAGAGGCCTGGGGCTCACGCACCTCGGTCAGGCGCTCCAACCTGGTTCTTCAAAGACGCCGCTGGGAGTGGGTGGCCTGTTCTCAGTGTCTCCCCGGCCTGACAGATCCAGCCTGTGTAGCCACAGTAAGGCTGCACAAGCTGCCAGAACTTCAGACCTTTTCACTTTGGCCTGAAATGGATTATTAACAGGCTGGCTGAGTCTGTCATTGCCAAGTAACTAGAAACCTGACTTGGCAACAGGGGCCTCTTTGATTAATACCAAATAGGCAGTCAGTGAATCGTTTGATTAAATAGAGCTAATTTGGTGGATAGGTGAAAATCTCTCAAAGATAGGATGGGACAATAAAAGGAGAGTTTGGTGGGGAGAGAGAGGGAAATATGCTTTCAGGATTTTATCGATAGAGCATTTCAGCTTTCCTGAATTCAGGCCATAAAAAGCACCCTCAGGAGATCCCTTCAGGCAAAACACAAGGCCCTTCCTAAGGGGGAAAGAGTGAAGTTAATGGCCTGAACTACCACCCTCCAGCCTGCTTTAAAAGGTCAAATTGTGGCTTCAGCAAGCAAGCCCGGGCTGGCTTCCAATCACGCTGCTGAAAGAACGACATTCTGCTTTTTCAAGACAAAAGAAGAGGATGAAGAAGGGAATGTTGTCTGAGGGGAATTTAACTCCTGGCAGGCCACGAAGTGTTAAATCCCCTGCTGGATTCTCTGCCTTGTATTTGTTTAATGCGTCTTGCTGATGAGGCCATAAGGAGCACAAGGAGAAACAGCAGGCAGCTCCCTGCTCGTGCTGAGGTGGAGCGAGCCTTTCCACCACGAGATGGCAGCACGAGCCTGCATTTGAAGCAAGGGCTGTACCTGAGGGCCGCAAGCTGCAGCCCCCACCGCCGCCCCAAGAGGTTTTTATTCCCCTTGAATTTTAACCAATTGCATTACCAATTGCATTACATCTTTTGTCTCCAGAAGGACAGAAATAGGTTTCATTCCTTTCCCTCTAAATGATTTTAAGTTTCCTTTTGTTCAAGCTCTGCTCAAAAGAGAGAGCCCTATTTCAAGGGTTGACCTGCTTGAGACTTCTATTAAGTGGGCCAAATGATTATACCCCAAAGACAAACATGTTCTCTGAGAGGCACTCTCCGTGTTGTCAGGAGCAATGCTAGTGCTGTGCTAACCCGCTGACAGGACACCAGGGAGCCGTCATCTTCCCCCAGGGAGGTTTTAGCCTTCTCTCCAAACCCAATTGTTTGTTTATGGAACAAGAATCACCTGCTGTTACCTTCCTCTCAGGACTAGTTGGCATATTTTAAAAGGTGATGAATTTTCCCTTTGGCTTCAAGTTTCTATGACTAGATTTTCCATTGCCTTTTTTTTTTTCCCCCAAGTAATAGCATCACTTAATGAAGATACATAGCCTCAAATGTGTGTTAGCTTTTTGTTCAATAAATAAGCAATATTACTGTTTTCATGGTCTCCTTCCATACTGATTCCCTGTGGCTTGTAACAGCAGCCCCCCAAACACAGAAGAATCCTCAGACATAGCTCCCTCTAACTTCCAGAACTTGGTGTGTGCAGCTGCACTCTGCTGAAAGCACTCCTGCCCCCTCTTCACTTGGCTAATGTCACTACCTTCTCTAGCTCTCAATCTAAGTGTCACTTTCTTTGCTGGGTATGTCAGTTGTCAAGGCCAAGTCCAGATGAGATAGCTTGCGTATGACTCTTGTAACAGCCTGAACTTTCATCGTTTCAGTCCTTCTAACATTAGGAATAACCTTAGGTTGATGAAGCAGTGGTCTATCTCCCTTCCCTCATCGAAGAATAAAAGCTCAACAGAGGCATTTCCACCTGGCTTAGCTTACCCGACAGCCCAGTAGTTGTTGAATTAAAGAAAAAAAACTGTAGAATTAAAAGCATACTAAAATTTGTGAACTTACTTTTATAATTTGAAGAAATATTTTACTTTGGTAACCTATCTGCAGCGCTTCTGCTTATTCTCTTACCTCCTAATGTTTTTTATTCTTCTGTGTAATTTTCAGTACACACGCAATGTCATGCAAAGCCTAATTTGCCTCTAATTACAAGCTCTAGAAGAATCTGCTGTGACCTTAGCCTGCTGCAGTGAATTAAGATCACTTGTGTTCTGCTGCTTGTTTTGAAAGATCCAGTCTCCTTTCCCCCTGAAGTCTGCCTAGCCATGGCGTCAGCTGACCTTGCTGGTTTGAAACTTCAGGCAGAGTTGTCAGGCTATTTGAAAAGCAGTAGACTTTTAAAATTCATAATAATAAGGGGCCAGCTCCCAATTTTGAGAATGTAAGAAGTCTCAGCATATGTATTTGTTTCCTCCGTTTTGCCAGCGTGGAGGGATCTACCATTTGCCTTCCTGAGATGACTGGCTTGAAGAACTGCAAGGAATGCTTGTATCTACATGAAGCTCGGAGCACTGGGCTCCAGGCCCTGCAGGGGCCGTGTGGTGGATTGCCTCGACCTGGATCCTGAGGATGTGGAAGCTTTGCTGGAAACTCACCAAGGGCTTTGGTGCGTCTGAAAGGATACATGGGAGACAAGGAGGTGAATGGGGCTGTGAGAATGAAGGATACAGATACTGTCTACAAGATTCAGTTTGGCAGAGAGCGTGCTGATGTGGAATGGAGGCGTCTTGGTTGTGTTTCGGGCTTCAATTCATGGTGTTCGTGAGCTTCACGCTTCAGCTGTCTGGTGAGTGACTGATGAACCAAAGGCTGGTTTTTTTCATTGTTTGTTGTTTTCTTATTGGAACTTTGAGCTACTTGCTGGTCTGAGTAGTGAATACCCCCTTGTCTGAAAGAATACGGCATGGTGCTACCCACAGTCCTCTACTGGGTTTGAATTGCCTCGAAATTTCAAAAGTAGTGGGGTTGTCATGGCACCCCCAGGAATAGGAGACCGGTCTCCTTGTTTTTGGATGCAAATTCGTCTTGAGAGAGCATGGAGCCAGGAAGAAACAAGATCATTGTGCTATTTCTTGTGTATTACAAGGTGTTGTGGTTTTCAGTTTAAAAATAGGGAGAATTCTGAGGCATTTGAGAATCAGTGTGGTGTGATGGGAATGGTTGAATCATGAAACAGAGGCCTAGGTGTGAATATTTCTCTGCTAACTTTGTGAGTCCTTGGGCAAAGCATTTACGATTTCATTTTCCTTATGGGTAGAACAGATAATTATGTCTAGTTTAGAAGATAATAGTAGGATTTTAAAAATGATGTATATCCATGCTGCAAATGGAAGAACCTTGGAAATACCATGTTCAGTTCAAGAAGGTGGTGAACAAAAAGGTCACGTTTTGCTTGTTTTTGCTGACATGATATGTCCAGAGCCGGCAAATCACAGAGACAGAAGGTAAACTAGAGGTTGCCGGGGGCTGAGATGTTGGGGAGAGTGGAAAGTGACTGCTAAAGGGTGTGAGGTTTCTTTTTAAGGTAATGAAATTGTTCTAAAACTAGATAGTGTGGAAAGTTGTACAGTTCTGTGAATATACTAAAAATCACTGAATGGTATACTTTTAAAAGGTGAATGCTATGGTATGTGAATTATATTTTAATAAAACTGTTGTTTCAAAAACTCTCTGCCACATTAGGAAAAAACAACGTAAGTCAAGTATTTTGTATGTGGCACATAGTAGGTGTTCATAAATGTCTAGTTCCTTTTTTTTCATTTTTTTCTATTAAGGGATAATTAACAGATTACATTCTAGTAGTTTCAGGTGTGCAACATAACGATTCAATGTTTATGTTATGAACTGATCACCACAAGTCTAGTTAATATCCATCATCTTATAGTTACAATTTTTTTTCTTGTGATAATTCGGTACTCTTTCAGCAAGTTTCAAATATGCAGTATAGTATTATTAACCATGCTGTGCATTACCTCGCCATGACTTATTTATTTTATAAGTGTGTACCTCTGAAAGTGTGTATCTTTCGACCCATTTCACCCACCCTTGCCCTGACAACCACCAATCTGTTCTTTGTATCTATGAACTTGTTGTTTCCTTTGTTTTCTTTCTCATGGGTTTTTGTTTGTGTGTGTGCGTGTTTGGATTCCACATATAAGTGAGATGATACGGTATTTGTCATCTCTGTCTGCCTTCTTTCACTTAGCATAATGCCCCCAGGGTCCATTCATATTTTCAAAAATGGCAAGGTTTCACCTTTTTATGGCTGATTATCATTTCATTGTCTAGGCAGATAGGTTAAATAGATCGATAGCACCTCTTCTTTATCCATTCACTGAACTTTTACGGTGTTTCTGTATCTTGGCTATTGTCAATTGTGCTGCAATGAACACAGCGACGCACGTGTGCTCTCAAATTAGAGGGTTTTTTTCTTCAGGTAAATCTTAGAAGTGGAATTGATGGATCATACGGTAGTTTTGTTTTTCATTTTTTTTTTTAGGAACCTATGTACTGTTTTCCATAGCGGCTGACCAATTTACATTCCCATTAATGGTATATGAGAATTCCCTTTTCTCCATATCCTCACCAACACTTGTTATTTGTTGTCTCTTTGATAAATAGCTGTTATAACAGATGTGAGATGGTGTCTCATTATGGTTTTGATTTGCATTTCCTGGATTACTAGTGATGTTGAGCATCTCTATGTCTTCTTTAGAAACATGTCTACTTGGCTCTTTTTAAATCAAATTGTTGTTCTTTTTTTAATTGAGTTGTGTGAGTGCTTATATATTTTCAATGTAGCAGATATATGATTTGCAAAATTTTCTCCCATCTATTAGGCTATCTTTTCATTTTGCTGATGGCTTTCTGTGTTGTGCAGAAGCTTTTTAATATAATAGTCCCACTTGTTTATTTTTGGTTTCAGCTTCAAAAAATCACCTCCAAGACCTATATCAAGAACCTATGTTTTCTTCTAGGGATTTTATGGTTTCAGGTCTTTAATCCATTTTGAGTTAATATTTGTGTATGGCATAAGATAGTAATCCAGTTTCATGCTTTTCTTGTGGCTGTTCAGTTTTCCCAACACCATTTATTGAAAAGACAGCCCTTTCTCCAATGTGTATCCTTGGCTCCTTTATCATGAATTAACTGCCCATATATGTGTGTGCTTATTTCTAGGCCCTCTATTCTGTCCCAATTATCTATGTTTCTGTTTTATGCCAATGCTATCCTGTTTTTATTACCATAGCTTTGGAACATAGCTTGAAATAAGAAGGCTTAATGCCTCCAGCTTTGTTCTTCTTTCTCAAGATAGCTTTGGCTATTTGGAGTCTTTTTTGATGATTCCGTATACATTTTAGGATTGTTTGTTCTATTTCTGTGAAAAACACCATTGGTATTTTTGATAGGAATTGCATTGAATTAGTAGATTGCTTTGGATAGTATGACATTTTAATCATATTAATTCTTCTAATATGAACGCAGAATATCTTTCCATTTACTTACATTTTCTTCAATTTCTTACGTTAATGTCTTTTACACATTTAGTATATGGGTCTTTTATTACCTCCTTGGTTAAATTTCTTCCTAGGTATTTTATTCTTTGTGATATAACTGTAGATTACACTCAATCAAAGGAAGATGTTTTCTTAGTTTCCCTTTCTGATGGTTCCTTATTACTGTGTAGAAGTGCAGACAACTTAATATATTAATTTTTTTTTTATTCTGCAACTTTACTGAATTCATGTATTAGTTTTAATGGTTTTTTGATGGATTTTCAGGGTATTCTGTAAGATCTTATCATATGTGAATAATGACATTTTTACTTTCTCTTTCTGAGTCCTTTTGTTTCTTTTTATTGCCTAATTGTTCTGGCTAGAACTTCCAATACCAAAGTGGCAACAATAAAGGGGCAAGAGTGAGCATCATTATCTTGTTCCTAAGAGGAAAAATTTGCAGGTTTTTTACTGTTGAGTATGATGTTAGCTGTGCAATTGCAATATATGACTTTTATTATGTTGAGGTATATTCCCACTATGCCCACTTTTTGCATGTTTTTAATCATAAGTGGATGGTGAAGAACTTACTTTTTCAAAAAACCTAACTATGGATCCATTCTGTTCTTTTCAACAGCTCTCACTTGACTTTCAATGTATTGTTTTAACTGAGTGGGGGGATTATAATTAGAAAACAGAATTGTGAAAATCTCTGAGTAACTCATGGGAATGTGTCACAATATCATCTGCATTATATTTTTCTATAGGGTAAAAATATGTCTGAATAACATAGCTCACCGGATCAAGTAAATTTCCTGCTCAGCAGTTGATGGATTCTAAAATCTTGCCCTAGCTTTACCTCCACCATTATTGCCCAGTTGGTACTTTTTCTATCAGGTAACTCTCATTTTTCCAGACACATACCAGTCTCCTCTCACTTTTGTGACTTGTTCTGACCACTCCATTTTGGATGACTTCCCTGCTGTCTCTCTATTCCTGCAGTTCCCACTTGGCCTCACAAATGTGCTCTGGTCCTGTCTCTGCCAAGAAGCTTCTCCTCAATATTGAAGCCCACAGTGATCCCTCATCTCTGAAACCCTACACCTGAAGGTCTGTATCCAGAGACTGTGACTTCTGAAATCAAAATCTCAGCTAGATTAAAATGGATTATGCTTGGATCCCAGAAAAGCCTGCATGCTAACTGGAAGTATAAACTGTTCATTCTGCAGTTATTTCCTGCCATAAGCATATTCTCCCCAACCAAAACAATAAGCTACACATAGAAAGCTTGTGTTATATGTTTTTGATATCCAGAAAGCATGTTATTTGAGTCTTGGCATAAAGTAAGCACTCCGTATGTTGATTTGTATGGAGCAAGCCACTCTTTTCAATCTGTACATTGACTGATTCATATGAAAAAAAAAATCTATCATTGTTCAGCCTATTCCAAATCTTGGCAGTCTTATAAGAACAGAGTTAGACCTAAGAATCTGAGGGGTCCCAGGCCTCTTCCTGGTCCCAGGAGGACTTTGGGCTAGCACTTTAACAGGAATTCAGTGTCTCCCAGAGGGCAACACTCAAAGCATCTTAAAAGCAAGGGATGGAATAGCAGTGGATTGCATGGAGACAGACCAGAGGACACCTGAGATGCCTTTCCCCATCACTGCCCCACCTCCCAGATACAGATGTGTGAGAGTCTGCAGCATCCTTTCTGATTTAGTCAGTGACCGAATAACCCTGCCTGTTAGTGGGATGGTCACTCCATTCTACTCCATTTTCTGAGCACTCAATCAGAGGAAGAGTAAAGTATTCTGGCCATGTTTCTAGAGAGCTCACAAATTAAAAACCTTAAGGTTTTCTGGAGTTCCCAAAGCAAAACCAGAAAAGCTGAAAGATGACTGGTATGATTAATACATTTATCAGCACTAGGACATTGTTATTTTATTGCTGGTATCAGAGTGACATCATTTTTCATAAAGACACCATAATTGTCTTTGAATGTCATAAAAGGTGAAATTCATTCTCATGGAAATTGAAGAGAACATTGCAAAGGCTTCCGTCAAAGGGGAACTAAATGATTTAGATGATAAAATATACTGGCTTTAAATTTCTGTCTGTAAACCAGGAGTGAAACCACAGAGAATTAGGCTTGAGATGAAGATTGTAATAACCTGGAATTAGTTTGGGCATCCCTCTAATCTCGTTTTTCATGGACTACAGCTATTCATTGGGAAATCTGTTTTCTTTCACTGGCCAATATTTCAGCTGTCTACTTTCCAAATGAAAATACTAGAAGGGGGAAGAGATGAAGATACTAACTTAAATATATCTTATTGGAGATGGCAGAAGCAACTTACTTCTCACTAAAGCACACAAAACTCAAGATATAAAGCAACTTATATGCATAAGACCTTAGCTCAAAATAGTTATCTTCTTGTCTGCTAAGTGGTCAGAATTTCTTAAGGACAAATCCTAGAACCATCACATACAAATTCGTTTTTCAACAGGCTGAGATGATGAAAGCTGGACAAATATTTAGGAATTCCTTGCTATTATGTTATATGTCAAACTTCCTTCCTTTTCCACCCCCACCTCAATATGAACCCACTGGAAATTCCTTCTGCTGCCAAGAGCCTTAGAAAACCTTTACATTATTAATTTTTCCATGGATTTGTCTTGTTTTGGAAGCCTCACAAGAAGCTGAGTGCAGAGTTTGAGGGCAATAAAACAGTCAGAACAAATGGCAAGCCTTTCAGTTTGGCACTGCAGAATGGAGCATGCATCTGTGCATTCCTCTCTGTGTGGCTGGAAGGCTGGAAACGTCTCAAATTTGGCCCTTGGTTTATGTTACTCAGGCAAATGGTCTTTCAGTTATTCTACGGGGGGAAACCCTTTAGAAGAAAGGCAACATTCAAGGGGAAGGATGGAGGAAGGGACAGTTAGGGAGTTTGGGATCGACATGTACACACTGCTATATTTAAAATGGATAACCAACAAGGACCTGCTCTATGGCTCAGAGAACTCTGCTCAATGTTATGTGACAGCCTGGATAGGAGGAGAGTTTGGGGGAGAATGGATACCTGTATATGTGTGGCTGAGTCCCTTCACTGCTCCCCTGAAACCAGCACAACATTGTTAACCAACTGTATTCTAATACAAAACAGCTTTTGAAAAGATTTAAAGAAAATAAAGGCAACATTATAGGCCAGTGATTCTCAATTTCCAAGTGCATAGACATCTTGCTAAATGCATTTTCTGATTCATTAGGTCTGTGTGTAGAGCCTAAGACTCTGCATTCCTAGCAAACTGCCAGATGATGCTCATGATGCAGGTTCATGGATCACACTTTGAAACGAAAGGGGTTAGCAAAACATAGGGTTGACTCACCCTATGGGCTGCCCTGGTGGCTCAATGGTAAAAAACCCACCTGCCAATGTAAGAGACATGGGTTCAATCCCTGTGTTGGGAAGATTCCCTGGAGAAGGAAATGGCAACCCACTCCAGTATTCTTGCCTGAGAAATCTCATGGACAGAGGAGCTTGGCGGGCTACAGTCCATGGGGTTGCAAAAAGGAGTCGGATACAGTTTAGCGACTAAACAAATCGCCCTATACCAGGCTTGGTTTCCAGCAATTTAATCAGTGCTTACGTTTGACTTAAAATAAATTTGAAATTAGTCCAACTCACAATGTTTGTGAAAATAAAATCCATTTGATTTCCATTTGAGGCCAGTATTTACTTAGAAATAAAATAGGTTATCAACGAACCCAGGGAATGAGCTGGGTGTAAAACAAAGAATTCCTTGGTCTTTTACTTAAGCATTTTTCTTTTGTGTGTGTGTGTGTGTATGTGTGATTCTTTGTGACCCCATGGACTGTAGCCCACCAGGCTTCTCTGTCCATGGAATTTTCCAGGCAAGAATACTGGAGTGGGTTGCCATTTCCTTCTCCAACTTAAGCATTTTTCATTCTCACTTTGCAACTGTATATTTTGCTTCCTTGTTAAAAGTAGCTAATGCCAATTTTATCTTGCCTTTTTATTAACAAGCTTATCTTCACCAAGTACAAATCAGTCCCAGAAATGTCACTGCAGCTCATGTGCATCAGGCACAAGGATTAGATAGGGGAGAGCTTGGCATGGCCTGTTTTCTTTTGCTCACCCGAAAGGAATCTCATGCTCAGTTCCAAGCCAGATGTCATTTGGGGTGATATTATATAGAAATTCCAGTAATTAAACTCACTAAACTATGACCAGCTGGTATTAACCCTCTTGTTAGGTCACAGATTGCTTCCTTCTCTTTTGTTTGAAAATATATCTAAGAGCTCCTCTGTGTTCTGAATTAGTTACAAGTTCTTAGAAAAATGACCTCCAAAGGCATGAGTTTGGCATGCCGTAGTGATCAGAGAGGGATTTGTGTGTGTGTGTGTGTGTGTGTGTGTGTCTGCTGTCCGTGGGTGAACGCACATACCAGGCTAAATGTGTTAAGGCAAAACTTGTAAAGCCTGAATTTCAGATGTTGGTGCAGAAATGTTAGCATCAGAACCTAAAGAGAGCATCTTTCTTGGGGGCTGGACAGGGGGGCACATAAGAAAGTAGGTTACCAAACGACATGGGAAAGCCCAGAAAAGGTCAGAACAAATCCAAAATCCATTAAAAACTGGCGTTGGAGACCATTTTGCCTTATATCCCAGACAACACTTAAAAAGTGAAGGTATTTATTAAGCACTGTGTCATATGCATACTAGTCATTCAAGTATAGTAACGCCAAAAGCAGCGTAGACCGAAACGCTCACTCAGCTAATATGTACAGATGGCTGCCTTCCAGTAGGCAGATAGCCGCTGCCATCAGGGGACCTCTGGATAAGGGTATTGTTTAAGGCCTCAACAATGTCTTCTCCTGATCTCAGCAACTGGAGCTCAAGGAAGGTGTGAGTTTAGGACAGCTGTGTCACATGTCTGCATAAGGTTTGGAGCACACGTTACTGTGCCATACATGTCTGGATTCAAGAGTGAAGTAGGACTTGAACTCCATAAAATGTGAAGAGTAGAAGTAAAGAAGTAGCAAAACTGATAAGAAGTATTTGCCCATTGGGATAGTTTTATCTATTAAAAAAAGACAAAAATAAAAATGCTTATGACAAAACATATACATAACAATATAAATAACGTAATGTGTGTGTGTCGTGTGCCCAGTCGTGTTCAACTCTTTGCAACCACAGGGACTGGAGCCCACCAGGCTCCTCTGTCTATGGGATTTTCCAGGCAAGAATACTGGAGTGGGTTGCCATTTCTTTTTCCAGGGTATCTTCCCAACCCAAGGATTGAACTCATGTCTCCTGCATCTCCTGAATTGACAGGCAGATGTTTTACCAGTGTGCCACCTGGGAAGCCCATAAATAATGTTTTATAGATATATATAATATATACAACATAAATTATGTATAGATATAACTAAACACTGTGCTGTTGACTAGAAAACAAGTGTGCTCTCAGAAAGGATAAGCAAGTAAAATGATGGCAGGAAATACATCTTTCTCACTCTTCTAGCCCCGACATCCAGCACAGGGGCTGGTACATAACAGGTTTACAAGATTGTCTGAATAATTAACATATAGATCTTCATTTATTCATTGAGTTAGGTCAGAAGTGAGATGCTCCATGGGTATTTCTAGACTCACTCCCCTAATTCCTCCCCCACCCCCACTTGGGAGCTTCTAGCCTATCTGTCTACTGTTTTATCAGACACTGCTTTCCATTCTCCAGTACTCTTGCCTAGAAAATCCCATGGATGGAAGAGCCTGGTGGGCTACAGTCCATGGGGTCGCAAAGAGTCGGTCGCGACTAAGCAACTTCACTTTCACTTTTCACTTTCACGCAGTAGAGAAGGAAATGGCAACCCACTCCAGTGTTCTTGCCTGGAGAATCCCAGGGACGGCGGAGTATGGTGGGCTGCCGTCTATGGGGTCGCACAGAGTCGGACACGACTGAAGCAACTTAGCAGCAGCAGCAGCAGCTTTCCATTCATCAGTGGCAGCTTCAAATACTCTACAACCACACTGGAAGTTCCTGAAAGCCAAGAATGATTTCTGATGCTTCCTCAGTGATCCCTTTAAACCACAAGAGCCAAATGCTGATGGGATGGTTGCAGTGACCGAATAATCTGCTATCTTTTGGTTTAAGATCATTTGATTCACTCTACAGTGCAAACTGGGGCTTCCCCAGTGGCTCAGCAGTAAAGAATCTGCCTGCAATGCAGGAAACTCAGGAGATACAGGTTAGATCCCTGGGTCAGGAATATCCCTTGGAGGAGGAATTGGCAACCCACCCCAGTATTCTTACCTAGAAAATCTCTTGGACAGAGGAGGCTGGAGAGCTATAGACAATGGGGTCACAAAGAGTCAGACACAACTGAGCTACTGAACACACACACAGGGAAATTGTGTTGAAAAATAGAGACTGCAGAAAGAAAATAATTCTGGACAAAGTACCTTAAGATTGGCAAGGGTGTCGACCATCATTCTCAAACATGATTGATAGAATAGCTTCATCTCTTTGGTGTGCAGTCTTACTACACCTGTTACAAATTTAATACACTTTTTTTAATATTTCTGGAATTTTTTCAACAGTTATGCCCAGCATTGCTTATGGTAGCAAAAATCCTGAAAGTAAACTGTGCATTAGAGTAACAATGATTCAATAATTTCTGGTATGTTCATCTGGTAAAAGATGAAGCAATCAAGAAAAGGAAGGAAACAAGCTCCAAGACACCCTGTTAAACAGAAATCAGAGTGCAGAGCAGTAGACATCCTTGGTGGTTCCAAAGGAATGTATGTAGTACATAACTAATTATACATCCACGGAATATGTTTTAAAAGATGCACAATAAACTGGAAAGAATAATTGCCTCTTGTATGGGAAACTTGGAGTGAAAAAGAGAGCCTTAAATACCCTGTGGACTTTTTTGTATTGTTTATATAGTTTTGTTTTTACTATGTATCCACATTGATCTTTAAGATCAATTTTATAAAACTACTGCTTAGGAAACTAGAACAGCTTGAGGGTATTTCAATACCATGGTTGCTGCTGCTGCTGCTGCTAAATCGATTCAGTCGTGTCTGACTCTGTGCGACCCCATAGACAGCAGCCCACCAAGCTCCCCCGTCCCTGGGATTCTCCAGGAAAGAACACTGGAGTGGGTTGCCATTTCCTTCTCCAATGCATGAAAGTGAAACGTGAAAGTGAAGTCGCTCAGTCGTGGCCGACTCCTCGCGACCCCATGGACTGCAGCCCACCACACTCCTCCATCCATGGGATTCTCCAGGCAAGAGTACTGGAGTGGGGTGCCATCGCTTTCTCCATCGATACCACGGTATCAGTGCCAAATTGGGCTACAAACACTCCGGAGCACTTCAATCACCATTTCCTAGCATTCTGCCTCATGATGGCAGTCTAGTTCTTCCATTTTTTCTTTCTCTAGCAAAAATTTAATTTGGTTTCCTCTGAGTGTTCTCTGGCTTCACCTGCAACTTCGGAGTCCACAGTGAATTGAATTATTAAGGAGCTCCTTTCCCAGAAAGAAGACTTTGGTTTTATTATATTTAACTCACCCCATCTTTTCCTCATCTAACTTTCTTTCTCTTTTAAATTCTCACAACACAATCTGGCTTCCCCCACCACAGCATGTACAGTGGAGGTTTCCCCTTAACAGCTTGATGGGTGGTCAGCTTCTAGAATCTTGCCTTAGCTGAAGAATATTATTTAGACACCCGTCTTCGATGTATGTGCCTTATTTTCTTATTATTGTAAGTGGTGTTTTTATTTTATTCCCTTATGCAGATGACACCACCCTTATGGCAGGAAGTGAAGAGGAACTAAAAAGCCTCTTGATGAAAGTGGAGAGTGAAAAAGTTGGCTTAAAGCTCAACATTCAGAAAACGAAGATCATGGCATCCGGTCCCACCACTTCATGGGAAATAGATGGGGAAACAGTGGAAACAGTGGCAGACTTAATTTTTCTGGGCTCCAAAATCAGTGCAGATGGTGACTGCAGCCATGAAATTAAAAGACGCTTACTCCTTGGAAGGAAAGTTA
>NW_011495050.1:4861874-4881367 GCF_000754665.1 Bison bison bison
GAGAAGACTCTTGAGAGTCCCTTGGACTGCAAGGAGATCCAACCAGTCCATTCTGAAGGAGATCAGCCCTGGGATTTCTTTGGAAGGAATGATGCTAAAGCTGAAACTCCAGTACTTTGGCAACCTCATGCGAAGAGTTGACTCATTGGAAAAGACTCTGATGCTGGGAGGGATTGGGGGCAGGAGGAGAAGGAGACGACAGAGGATGAGATGGCTGGATGGCATCACCGACTCGATGGACGTGAGTCTGGGTGAACTCCAGGAGTTGGTGATGGACAGGGAGGCCTGGCGTGCTGCGATTCATGGGGTCGCAAAGAGTCGGACACGACTGAGCCACTGATCTGATCTGATCTGAACCCCAATTTCTCTGGTTCTACATATTCTTCTTTACCCGCGATGGCATTTTTTTCCTCAATGAAAAATTTTCTTCCAACGACATACTGTGGGAAGATCCATAGAGTTGGACTTCCCAGGTGGCATTAGTGATAAAGAACCTGCCTGCCAGTGCAGGAGATACAAGAGACCTGGGTTTGATCCTGGGTTGGGAAGATCCCCTGAGTAGGTACACCAGCCCACTCCAGTATTCTTGCCTGGAGAATCCCATGGACAGAGGAGCCTAGGGGGGGCTACAGTCCACAGGGTTGCAAAGAGTCAGACACAACTGAAGAGACAGCACACACGCATCCATAGGGCCACTGCGGCTTCTCTAGGTTAAGTGAGGGTGGCGATGCTGACCCACATGCATGCCTTTTCTTCCTGCCGCTCTCATACCCCTGACTCTCCACTCTCCTCACCCCAACCCTACATGCAATTTTGAAATATCCTCCAGGGTGCCTGAGGGTGCACAGTCAAGTTTGAAAACCTCTGTCTAGAACAAGAAAAGGCAGCTGTAAGGGAAATTTAAGTCACTGTTGTCAGAAAGAAGGCAGTTACTCTGGTGAGATAGGAGACATGTAGCTCCAGGACCCATGTCTTCTGGCCTGAGCTACAGAGAATGCCTCAAAGCATTTTGTGTACCAGCCTCTAGCACAAACACAAAACAAACCTTTAAAGGGCAGCTGAACAGATTTCTGCTTTCCAAAAATCTGTATTTTTTTAAGAGAAAATAAAAGGATTTTAATTTTTTATGACTCCAAGAAAATGTTATAAAAAAAAATTAGACCTTTAAAGCCTGTTTTTCTGATTTTAAAAACACATTTTAAAAAAATGATGTACTAGAAAACTTTGGTGGTTGTTTTTTTTCTAGAAGGCTGTTACTTTCAACCAGCTCTCCCTCTCTAATCCCAGGCAGGGTTCTCTCCCTTCAGCAGACAGCCAATTTCTGAGGCAAAAGATTCAGCAGAGAGCTCCAGAGCCTTAGGAGCTTCCCAGGTGGCGCTAGTGGCAAAGAACCCACCTGCCAGTGTGGGTGGACGTAAGAGACGCAGGTTCAATCCCTGGGGCAGGAAGATCCCCTGGAGGAGGGCATGGCCACCCACTCCAGGATTCTTGCCTGGAGAATCTCCATGGACAGAGGGCGATAGTCCATAGGGTTGCAAAGAGTCGGACACAACTGAGAGACTTAAGAACAGCACAGAAATGAATGCTATTCATGATAAGTCCTTCTGTCTGCTATGATGTGATTTTTTTAAATTATCATTCATGTACCTTCATTACTTTGATGTTTTTAAATACTTAAAACACAGTATTAGATATGAAGTAATGGTCAAGTTACTTAATCTCAGTGAATTTGTTTCTTCTCATAAAATTAGAATAATAACCCCATTCATTGCTTCTTCTCTTCCTATCTCTTTATTTTGAGAAGGAAACGTTGTTGTTGTTTTTTAAATAAATAGGACAACTAGCTATGTGACCTTGAAAAGACCATCTTTCTCACCATATTTCCATCAGGATTGTACTAGATCTGGGAAGTTCTTTTCAGCTGTGATGCCAAGGCATGATATTTTGTTACCTTTTTTAGCTTCGAAAAATACAAATGTATTATTTTACTGTGCTGGAGATTAGCTGTGGAAGGCTGGTCTCGCTGGGCTAACTTCAAGGTGATGGCAGACCTGTGCTGCTCCTTGGAGCTCTAGGGGAGAATTTGTTACTTGCTTTTTCCATTTTCTAAAGGCTACCTCCTTCCTTGCTTTTGTGTTACTAGGACTTCAAAACCAGTATTAGCTGGTCATGTCCTCACGGCATAACCCTCTGACCTCCTTTTCTACTTTTTTTTTCCTTTAGTCCCCTTTTATTTTATGTCTTTCAATTGAGGTCATATTCATATAATGCAGAATTAACCATTTTTAATTGAAGTGTAGTTGATTTACAATGTTTCAGGTGTACAGCAAAGTAATTTAATATATATATTCTTGTTCAGGTCTTTTTCCATTATAGTTATTAAAAGATACTAAATATAGTTAACTACACTATACAATAGGTCCTTGTTGTTTAGCTATTTTATATATAGTAGTATGTATCTGTTAATCCCAAATTCCTAATTATCCTTGCCCCGCCCAGGTTTTTTTTTAATTGAAGTATAGTTGATTTACAATGCTGTATTAATTTCTTCTATATAGCAGAGTGACTCAGTTACATTTTTTTAATTAACAGGATATTGACTATAGTTCTCTGTACTATACACAGTAGGACCTTGTTGTTTATCCAGCCTATGTATAATAGTTTGTCTCTCCTAACCCCAAACTTCCAATTTTCCCTCCCCTACCTGCCCTCTTGACAATCACTAAAATTAACCATTTTAAAGTGAACAATTCAGTGCATTTTTGTGCATTCACAATGTTGTACAATCATCACTTCTGTCTAGTTCCAAAACATTTTATCTCAAAAGGAAATTCCATGCTTATTAAGCAGTTGCTCCCCATTTTCTGCTCTCTCTACCCTCTGCAACCATCAATCTGGTTTCGATTTCAGTGGATTTACCAATTCTGATACTTCATAGAAATGGAATCATCTAATATTTGACCTTTTGTTTCTGGCTTCTTTCACTTAATATTTTTGAGCTTCATCCAATATTACCATGTACAAGTACTATCATTCCTTTACATGGTTGAATAATGTTTCACTGAGTGAATGCACCACAATTTGTTTATCCATCCTTCCATTGATGGACATTGGACCATTTCCATCTTTTAGCTATTGTGAATAATGCTGTTATGAATATACCTATACATGTTTTTGAGTACCTGTTTTCGGTTCTTTTGGATAGCTACCAAGGAGTAGAATTGTTGGGTCACATAGTAATTCAGTATTTAATTTTTTAAAGAACCACCTATATTGTACAACCGTTGGGCCAAGTTACCCTTAATTTTAATACATCTCCAGGGAGCTACACTCCCTCTCTCTAATGTGACCCCCTTTTGCTAATACCTCCCGTGATTGCAGGGGTTCCTCTGACATTTACTAAAGTAAGAAACCCTCTTAATGAATGTTCTACATGTGGAAAGTTGCCATAAACTCCTAGGAGACTGGAAAGCCCTTCTAAAGGGCTGTAGACCTTTGGACACTTTGATGAAACTTCCCTGTGCTGTCACAGACACATGCTCAAAAATATGGTAGATGCTTTGTAAATGTGAGAAGCTGTGTAAGGTCAAATGAGGCAGCTGGCTTTTAGAAGCTGAAAAGGAAAACAACTACAATTTCACAGTCTTTGTAAAATATTTCTTTATATCAAACCTTTTATTTGCTTGGCAAAAGCATATTAACTGCCTGCTATGGTGCTTAGCACTGATTAAATAACATGATCCATGTTATCAGAGAACTCATGAGCTAGCAAAGGAAACAGATGGTAAACAAATAATCGTGTTAGAATCTGACAAGTGCTAAAAACAAGCCTGGACAGAGTGTTGTGGGGGTGCAGTAGATGGAGGAGTTTATCATACCTAAGAAGCTGAAAAGCTGACTCACTGGAAAAGACCCTGACTCTGGGAAAGATTGAGGGCAGGAGGAGAAGGGGATGACAGAGGATGAGATGGTTGAACAGCTTCACCGACTCAATGGACATGAATTTGAGCAAACTCACGGAGATACAGAAGGACAAAGCCTGGTAAGCGCAGTCCATGGGGTCTCAAATAGTCAGACAGGACTTAGTGACTGAACAACAACGACAAAGCTGAAAAAAGGCTTGACAGGAAAAGAGATTGTCAGCTGGGTTATAAAGCATGGTAAGAATGTGGTCCTCAGAGAGAGATGCTACGATTAAAGGCTTGGGAGTACCCAACCGCAAGACACAGTTAAGTGAATCTTTACATAATTCAAGAATATCTAGGAATAATAGGGTTTATGAATGTGGGAATGAGAAGGGAATTGGAAAGTACATATTGTATCTTTTTAGCAGCCAGAAATGAACTGACCCTACCAGCCTGAGACTGACCCCTTGGAGAGCAGCCCCCTCCTGACATTCAGAGTCCTCCGGGGTATCACTCACCCACACTGGCTAAACATTGCCATTAGGCATATGTAGCAATGTATGACTTACTTCTGGGGGTGCCATTTACAAGATTTCAAGACCTCAGAATGGCATTTCTCTAAATTTCTAAATGCATTTGTCAAAATCCTAGAAAGCTCTGCTGTATAAGCATATAAGCCTTGCAATAAAACAGCCTTAAGTGACTGCTTTTATCCCTCTAAGCATCAGTTTTATTATAAAATGGGCCTTATGAAAAGACCTGCCTTGTAAAGTTGTAAGAGGATTAAATGACGAAAATGAATTAATTAGTTCTAATCTGGTGACTCTGGTAACCTGCCTGCCAATGCAGGAGATACAAGAGATGCAGTTTGCATCCCTGAGTTGAGAAGATCCCCTGAGGAGGGCACAGCAACCCACTCCAGTCTTCTTGCTTGGAAGATTCCGTGGACAGTGGAGCCCAGCGGGTTATTGTCCATGAGGTTGCAAAGAGTCGGGATAAGTGAGCACATGCACACGCACACACACTCACATAGTAAGCATTTATAAATGTGACTTAATATTATTCTTAATGAGAAGCTCTAGAAATTCAAACTGATTTGGTATCTCAGGAAACTATATTCTTCACCTCTCTTTTAGGAAACATTTGAATCAAAGGGTCAGTTCTAGTGATGAAATCTTTATCACCAATATCATGAAAAGATCTGGACTTTTTGTTAATTGGCTTAGAAAGGAAAAAAAAAAAATCTGTGATTTCTGGTTCTTTGTAGCATCCTAAACAGATTGCTTCTCTTGGGAATTTCCCAAGACCTGGTCTCAACAGAGACAGCTCTCATCTCTGCGATGACAGCCCCCTCTACTTCTTGAAAATGTCCCTGGAAAAAAGATCAAGAGTGACTAAGGGAAAGAACTCAAGGTTTGAATAATAATAGTCTCCTGTCGGCTAACAGAATTTCACATACATTTCATGAGTGCTTGCTATTCAAATCCTTGCAACTTGGAGAAGTTTTTCATCCTGGGCTACCTAAAGAACTCAGCAAAAGCTAAACCTACCTTGACGAAGCTCTATCCCAAGATGAAATTACATTTAGAAATATGGAGATGATTCCGACACAGCTTAAAGACTTTTCTCCATAATCTGTCACATTTAACAACTGTGTCCAGGCAGATGTTTATACTTTTCAGCATGACAAAGTAGAAGACAGACCAAAGAGATCAAGTTCAGACATCAGGCATACCTTGGCTTCACTCAAAAGAGAACTGGTAAGAGCATTAGAAATGTTATTAAATTTACATAAAGGGAAATATGGAAGGCAATAAACAGATCAGGGGAGCCATACCTGGGAATTAGGAAACATGTCTGGTCAACAATTAGGAACAAGTTTGAGAGAGCAGAAAACACTGTATTTTTACATGCAGAGCATCTTTTTCTAAGGAAAGGTTTTTTGGTTTTTTTGGTCTTCGTTTTGTTGTTAACAAAAGCAAGAAATGCCTACCATCATGGCAATGTATGACTGACTGATGTGCTTAAAATTCAACAATTGGTATAGTCATTAGTGATTATATGATGGCACTTGTGGTGAAGAACCTGCCTGCCAAAGAAGAAGACATAAGAGACTCAGGTTCGATCCCTGGGTGGGGATGATGTCCTAGAAGAGGGCAGGGCAACCCACTCCAGTATTCTTGCCTGGAGAATTCCATAGAGGAGTCTGGTGGGCTACAGTCCTTAGGGTCTCAAAGAGTCAGACTTAGCACGCACGTAAAGCAGGCCATGGAATTACATATCCTCTGATAAACCAGTGAGTGACCCAGGATCACTTCTTCATGTGCTGTACTACTGTTTCTAGGCTATTCTTAGATCTGTAATCTGTCGGGAACTTCCTGTGCTCTGAAAATGTCGATCTGCCCTTATTATTTGCTGCATTTTCATCAAACTTAAACAATAAGGCATAATGAACTTCAGTTTAAAAATCAAACAAATGTTGCAACCTTCTGGAACTTCCCTACTTGAAATCTTGTCATTGTATTTGTAAAATCATCCCCTTCGTCCTGTTTAATAATTGATTTCCTGATGACTGCTCAAAGAGTGATTTTTTTCCTTCAATGTCAAATACTCTGACATTGGACTGAGTCATTTTGAATCTGTTCACAGTCTTAGATGACCTCAAACAAACAAAAATTTTGTACTGAAGAAAAACCATGCCCTGAAATTGGTTTTCCAGTAATTTACTTCTTTATAATTATCTTTTCATTACTTTGGCTGTTTGTCTTTATGTAAGAGACACTGAACTTCATTAGCTTTTGCAGTGAGTAAAGAAAATGTAGAACTATTGATCCACCAACAAAACATCTGAGTGATGTAAGAGATGTTAGGATTGTGGGTTGATGAATTTTAGAACTTTCACTTTAGTTCTCAAAGCAGGTCAAAATTTTTTTAACAGAATAGTTTCTGTGGTTGTCTTTTTTTTTTTTTTTTTTTTTTTTTTGAGATTTGCGCTGATGACCTAACCTTTAAGATTTATCTCTGAAACTAAATTTCTGATTATGCTCTAATTCTCTTTAGTAAAAAACTAAATAGTCTATGCACTAGAAGCACTAAAAGCTCACAACTGGAAGGTGAATAGATAAACAGAATACAGTGTTATATTTTGTATGACAATTGCAAGGGCCTGAGTAGCGAAAAATCAGTCATAGGTCCATCTTGTAGCTGATAGAAAGGTTCATATCTTATCTATTGTTGTTGTTCCATCTCTCAGTAGTGTCTGATTCTTTGCGACCCCATGCACTGCAGCATACCAGGCTTCCCTGTCCTTCACCATCTCCCAGAATTTTCTCAAACTCATGTCCCTTGAGTCAATGATGCTATCCAACCATCTCATCCTCTGGTATCTTATCTATAATTCTTATCTATCTTATAAAGTTTCACATCTTATAAATAAGGTAATTAAATCATTGGAATGGTACTTCCTGTGAATAAATGGGAAAAAAACAGTGAGAAATCCTGGCAGAGACAATGCAATTTACCTTAGGAAAATGAATAAGCTCAACACCATGGGCAGAGGACACCTATCCCAGTTTAAAATGTTGAAAATAACAGTTTTGCCCTTACCTGGCCTTGCTGTCTGACATTTACTTAAATGAATGTGTTTTTTCCATCAATATTAATTTCTTTTCCCATCACTTACAGGAGATAAAATAATACTGGCATTATTTGCTCAAGAGAAAATAATATGGCAAATGAAAACTAGTTCTGATTATCTTCTTTTTTAATTTCATGTTTTGAATGAGAATGTTTTTAATTTTTATTAGAATATAGTTACTTTACGATGTTATGTTAGTTTCTGTTTTACAGCAAAGTGAATCAGTTATGTGTATATAGGTGTCCCCTCTTTTTTAGATTCTGTTCCCATTTAGGTCACCAGAGAGCACTGAGTAGACTTCCCTGTGCTGTACAGTAGGTTCTCATTAATTATTTTATACATAGTATTGTTTATATGTCAATCCCAATTCCCAATTCATTCCACCCCTCACCTTTCCCCCTTGATATCCCTAAGTTCTCTACATCTGTGTCTCTCTTTCTGCTTTACAAAGAAGTTCATCTGCACCATTTTTCCTAGATTCCACATACAAGTGATATTACACAATATTTTTCTCTTTCTGACTTACTTTACTCTCTATGACAGTCTTTAGGTCTATCCATGTTTCTGCAAATAGCACTATTTCACTCCTTTTTGTGGCTGAGTAGTATTGCATTTGTGTGTGTGTGTGTGTGTACCACATCTTCTTTATCCATTCTTCTGTTAACAGACATTTGTTGTTGTTCAGTTGCTCAGTCATGTCCAACTCTTTGCAACCCCATAGACCACAGAGCCCTAGGCTTCAGAGACATGACTGTTGCCATGAGGTTTACATAATGGATAAAAAAGGTCTAGGCGGTCATCATTCCACACCTGGATTACTGTAACTGCCTATTATTGGTTCTCTTCTGTCCCTTCCCAAATTTAATCCATCCTGTATATGGCTGCCAGATGAGTCTTTGGATATTTGTCTTTTTCATCATATCAAAACCTACAGCATATCATCACTTACAAGGACTAGCACATCTGGTGTAAGCTCTTTATGACATCAGAGTCTTTTACACACAAACCTTGTGGGTTTGTGCTCAGTTGCTTCAGTTCAGTTCAGTTCCATCGCTCAGTCCTGTCCGACTCTTTATGACCTCATGAACTGCAGCACGCCAGGCCTCCCTGTCCTTCACCATCTCCTGGAGTTTGCTCAAACTCATGCCCATTGAATGGGTGATGCCATCCAACCATCTCATCCTCTGTTGCCACCTTCTCCGCCTGCCTTCAATCCTTTGCAGCATCAGGGTCTATTCCAATGAGTCGGCTCTTTGCATCAGGTGGCCAAAGTATTGGAGCCTCTATGTCCAGGCTATTGTGAATAGTGCTACAATGAGCATTGGGGCACAGGTGTTCTTTTGAATTATGCCTTTTTCCGTATATGTCCAGCAGTAGGATTGCTGGGTCACTGATTATCTTCTAAGTTGATACTATCTCAGCTTGTCCTTCACAATGTCATTTACTGTTACCTTAGAGAAACTTATCAGTAATTTGATAACCTTTATCTACTACTACTACTAAGTTGCTTCAGTCGTGTCCGACTCTGTGCGACCTCATGGACTGCAGCTCACCAGGCTCCCCCGTCCCTGGGATTCTCCAGGCAAGAACACTGGAGTGGGTTGCCATTTCCTTCTCCAATGCATGAAAGTGGAAAGTGAAAGTGAAGTCGCTCAGTCGTGTCCGACTCTTAGCGACCCCATGGACTGCAGCCTACCAGGCTCCTCCATCCATGGGATTTTCTGGGCAATAGTACTGGAGTGGGGTGCCATTGCCTTCTCCGAACCTTTATCTACTAAGTATATTTGTTCTTTATTTATAAACCTATATATCATGTGCATTTTCCTTTATATATATATATATATGTACAGGTACATATACATATAAAGACATGTCTATCACATATAATTCTTTCACCTACTAATTTAAGCTAAGAGAAAGATCCCCATGCTCAAGGGCTTGAGGTTTTTATAGGATCAATGTCAGAAGGATTATCACTTTTTTCTCTTCAACAAAAGAACCCTTTCTGTTTAATAGTCTTCCTAGTCTGGTATTACATACACGAAAAAGAACCTGAATGTGTTAGAAATTTGTAGAAATCCATATATGTCAGAAAACCCCAGGAAAGCATTGAAACTAGATGTTTGTTTTTTCTTTTTTTTAAGTTTTATCAAGATACAATTAATAAAAATACTGCACACATGTAATCTATACCTCTTGATGAGTTTGGACATATGCATATACTTGTGTTACCTAATCCCAAGATTTCCAGTACTGTACAGCAACCCTTTGCAATCTAAAGACTGTCCCCAAAGGCTGGGGACAGTAATGCTGTGTTAATGCTTCTTAAGCTTTTTTTGTTGTTGTAACCATTTCATAAAATCTTTGTTGTATTCATATTTTAGGGCAATAATTTAATTTGTTCCTTAAACAAAAGATTTAAAATTTTTAGGATTTTTTTTCAAATCACTGCCTAAATTTCTCACTCTTTTTCCATGCCTATTAATAGCCTAACATGTATAAGTGATGTTGATATGAGATCAGACAAAAATCCTTGCCTACCAGGAGATCATAATATCATCTAAAATCATCCATTGTCTCTTCCTCTACTCTTTGTTTCCTCCAACAAAAACAAATTAAACAGTAACCAACTGACAGGCAGAATCCTCCAAGATCAAAATTTATTTTCAGGAAAGTTAAATTCCTTGGGTAAAAGGAGAAAACAATTTACCAGACTCTGTTACGAATGCTTTGTAAACATCTTATTTAAGCAAAAATAATCCTTTGAAATATTTTATACATAAAGAAACTTAGGTTCAAAGAACTTGAATGACATACTCAATATCACACTATAAATGACAGAATTAGGATTTAATCCCAGTTCTGTGTAACCTCAAAGGTCCTACTACTCTTTCCTATAACTGACACCTTCTCCAAGGACAGAAGCAGGGTGGCAGGCGAACATTAGGAAGGAAGGAAAATCTATTCAGAAGTGAAGAAATGAGAATTTCATTATCTTGTTCTTCAAATAGAAATGATCAGTAGGAATCCCAGTGGGACTTAAGGGTATAAGTTAGCATGACCCAGGACCCAGGTTTCACTGGTCTCCTCTGAAGCACTGCCATTCATTTCTTCACTCAACACTAGTTTATTGGGGGTCTAGTAAGAGCCTAACACTGTTCAAGTCACTAGTATAGCACAGTGAATAAGGATCTCTGTTCAGAAGACCCAAACGATTAACAGGTAGACAAACAAAAAATAAAGTAATTGGGTTATCTGGGCTCGTCTATGACGTTGATATTTGGCTTGAGGTCTGAAGAATGGAAGGAAACAGAAAGGTAGAAAGGCTCTCCTAGAAAGAACAGCAAATGCAAAGGCCCTGGGGCGGGAAAGAGCTTGACTTGGAAGAACTGGAAAGCAGGCCAGTGGTGTAGCCTTGTGAGCACCAGGGCGGGTGGTAGGAGATGATGCTGGAGTGAAAGATGGGTGCTGACCCCAAGACAGGACTTCAGGCTAACGTGGCGGGGTCATTCCTCTCCCTATATTCTACTGTCTTCCGTTTGTCAGTGGCCAGCACAAAGCTTTTATTTTGGACAATGCCCGCAATCAGGAAACACACTGTACTCTTGTTCCTTGTTTACACTTATTTACTTTTTTTTGGCTGTGTCAGGTCTTCGTTGCAGCACATGGGATCTTCGTTCTGTCCTATGGCCTCTCTAGTTGCGATGTGCAGGCTCAGCAGTTGCGGTGTGCGAGCTTAGTTGCCCCTCGGCATGTGGGATCTTAGTTCCCTGAGCAGGGATGGAACCCTCATCTCCTGCATTGCAAGGCGAATTCTTAACCACTGGACTACCAGCGAAGTCCCTGTACTCTGATTCTCATTACCTGCTGTAGGTCCAAGCCCTCAGTAACCACTCTGAGTGTTACTCGGTGATAATGCCTCACATTTTGGTGGGATTCATTGCAATGGACTTCCTGGCACCCTTTCTTCTTTCTCACAACCAGAATAAGTAGCGTAGTCTAGCAGCCACATGCCTGGGCTGTCACACATGGGCACCAACAAAAGTTCTGCTACTTCACAGTTGTGTGACTTCCAACAGGTCACCTCACCTCTCTAGATCCCAGGTCTGTCATTTCAAAAAGGAAACAACTATCTTGCTGCATTCATTCTGTGGGGAATAAGCAAGATAAAGTGTCAAGATTGTCCAGCATAGGGCCTGGCAGGTAGTAAATGCACAATATACTTGTACATATTTCAATCCCGGGCTTCCCTGGTGGTTCAGATGGTAAAGAATCTGACTGCAATGCAAGAGACCTCAGTTCAATCCCTGGGTCAGGAAGATCCCCTGGAGAAGGGAATGGCTACCCACTCCAGTATTCTTGCCTGGTGAATTTCACAGCCAGAGGAGCCTGTATCCCACCCCATTCTGCAGATAGAAGAACCAAAAGTCAAAGAGATAAAGTGACTTGTCTAAGTTTGCACATTTAGGAAACGCTAGAACCAAAACTTTGGCTACTTCATCTAGCTGCTTTTTCCGCTCTATGGCCATGAATCACTGCAAAGGAAAAGGAGGTTAATAAACCTGCTTCCACCATCACGGGAGAGGGTATCATGTACAGGGAGAGGGAGGTCAGTTTCTGGGAGCATGGGATTCGTCTGAGCAATGATCTAAAAACTCTTCAACAAGAATTTCTTAAGGGCATACTTGACTCTATTAAACATTTCTCTTTGCTGTTTCTGCTGAGCAAAAGAAGAAGGGAAAAAACCAGCCTGCCCTATGCTCTCTTAAAACAAACAAACGAAAAAAAAAAAAAAAACAAATGAAAGTTTGATGAAATCATGTGGGTGCTCTTGACTTATCTTTATCCATCACCCGAAAATGTGCCCATATGGAAGATAAATAGTGCTATTACATCCAGTTCTCTGTACTAAGTTCCAGAAATGCCGACAAGACACTAATCCCAACAGAATGTATGGAAGTTAATTATAACTGAAGCGCAACAGAAGTCAGCCAAAAGATTGCAATCAACAAGATTCATGGAATGAACACTTTGTTCTTCGCTGGGAAGGAGACATGCCGCTCTCTCTCCTCATCCCCCTTCTGCAAAGCCTCTGCCTTGCCTACAGAACTCCTAAAGCACACGACTCCATCCTAGGAACAAGGACGGAAGCTGGAAGCTGAGAAGGAAAGGAAACCTTCTCATTGGCTCATGCTCAGGGGACTGCAGAGACCCTAGTCCTATGTGTGTCAGCTTAAACTTGAAGCCATTTACTGCCACTTATCTTCTCCCAAGAAGGAATCCATCAGGCATTCAGTGTAGTAGCATCTTTCCCTGAAATATGATTGGCTGTAAGGCCACCAGAAATTCAAGTTTGCTATTAAAGCCTTGTTAGGAACGCTAGTCAGATTTCAAAAGCTATAGTTCTTGTAAGATAGGCAACTAAATTTTCTGCCGAAAAGAGAGAAGGTCAGGATTTCCCTAGTGGTCCAGTGGCTAAGATGTCATGCTCTCAGTGCAGGGGGCCTGGATTCAATCCCTGGTCAGGGAACTAGATCCCGCATGCCACAATGAGGAACTGGCATAGATAGAACTGGCAACTTGGCAACTTGGATAGAAAGAGATCACAGAAGACTCTGTAGAAGAAATAGCACTTGAGACAGGATCTTGAAGGGTCGGTAAACATATTTGAAAGTCAGAAGGCTTTAGATTTATAATAGATTAAAGAATTAGCTGAAAATTCCAAAAGAAAAATACAATGTATCCAAATGGAAAATATGAAAAAATATTTCTCAAAATTGTTAACCACTTTAAAACACCTTTCATTTTTGCAGTGTTTTGGGGGAAATAGCATCATGTAAAGGTCTTTCTCTTCAAAATATCTCAGCAGTTTTATTGGCTGAATAATATCTACTCAACAGCAATTTATACTCAATATCTAATACTGGACATTTAACTATGAGTAAAGATTTTGCGATTGCATTATTAGCAATGCATGAGCAAGTTTTACTCATGGTTGTTCTACCTGAATGATGCCATGTACAGATGGGAAATGAAAGGCAAATATTTTTATATTGGCCAATAGATTGGCCAAACTAGTCACTTTGGAAATTTTTTGAGCTAGCCAGAATGATAATGTTTTTTAGTGATGGTTTATGAAACCAGCTCCTCTGGTTATCAGAGAGCCCAATAAGGCTCTCTAGTTTATAAGGTCCCTCTTATATATGGTTTTCTAAGAGGGACTTTGGTTTTATATATATGGTTTTATAAGAGAGGCTATGGTTTATAGGAAGGACCTTAAGGTACCTTCAGAGGGTTGTTTCTTCCAACCCTCTCCTTCCTCTGTTTCTCCCCCTGATTGAGTCTTGCATATAATTCCTTGCACTGAAGCTAGTTAGCAATTTTCTTTCATCTTGTGCCTGGCCCATGCCTCATCTCACCTGCCTTTGCCTTGCAAAACTTGACATCTGAGCCTTCAGAATTAAGCCTACAAGTGTTGTTATGCCCAAAAGTCCTTTGGAGATGTATGCCAGACCAACCTCTGGGCCTCAGTTCCTTTATGCCTGTCCTGCCCTCAACATTTCAGCCTATTCCAACATATTCCACTATTTTCAGTTTCCGAAACCAATCTTGATTTCTTCTGACCTGCTCCTCAGTGCCTTTGCTAATGCTCTTCACTCTGTCTAGAATGGTCTTCCAGCACTCCATCCCCAAGGGCCATTTCACAGATTTCAGCATTTTTTCAAACAGTCTATTCAACATAAAGCATTTTTATATAAATCTATTCAATTTTTTAAAAATATGTTGAGCTTCAGCTCTTTCCAGGCATTGTGCTGATTATTAGGGAAAGATAATGGAATAAGATGGGTCTTGTTTTCTGGGGCCTAACAGTCTTTGTGGTAATTATTGTGTTTTTGTATATCAAGCATCTGAAATTGTTTTCCTAAAAGGCCAGAGACTAAATATTTTAAGTTTTAAGGGAAAACCAAAGCTGATATGTAAGTATGTAGATGACCATTTAAAACTTAACCATGTCTACTGTATAGCACAGGGAGCTCAACTTAAGACTCTGAAATGGCCAAAATGGGAAAGAAAATCTGAAAAAGAATAGCTTTATGTGTATGTATAACTCACTTTGCTGTACACCTGAAACTAACACAGTATTGTAAATCAACTATAATACAAAATAAATTTAAATTTAAAAAAACACTTAATCATGTTAAAATGTAGAAAAAAAAATGATGCTTGGCTGATAAGTCTTAAAAAAAAAAAAACCAGGTGGTTTTCTAAACTTGGTTCAAGCAGCCAAATTCTATCAACCTATGGTCTAGACCTGTGGTGTCCAGTAGCAGCCACTCACCACCTGGGACTGCTGAGCGCTCACAAGTGGTGAGTCCAAACGGAGATGTGCTCCAAGTCTCCACACTCAATTTTAAAAACTCGATTTTAAAAACTAGTACAAACAAAAATAATAATAATAATAATATAAAATATCTCAAGATTTGTTTCATGTAGTTATGAGAATTGGACCATAAAGAAGGCTGAGTGCTGAAGAATTGATGCTTTGGAATTGTGGTCCTGGAGAAAACTCTTAAGAGTCTCTTGAGAGACTGCAAGGAGATCAAACCAGTCAATCCTAAAGGAAATCAGCCCTGAATATTCACTGGAAGCACTGATGTTGAAGCTGAAGCTCCAATACCTTAGGCCAGCTGATGTGAAGAACTTCATTGGAAAAGACCCTGATGCTGGGAAAGATTGAAGGCAAAAGGAAAAGGAAAAGAGGGCAACAGAGGATGAGATGGTTGTACGGCATCAGTGACTCAACAGACATGAATTTGAGCAAAATCCAGAAGATGGTGAAGGACAGAGAAGCTTGGCATGCTGCAGTCCATGGGGTTGCAAAGTCAGACATGATTAAGCAAAGGAACAACAACAAAATGCATTAAAATAACGATATTTTAGATACATTGTTTTAACATATATTATTAAAATTTCACTTCTTTTTTTTTTACTTTTTTAAATATGGCTGCAAGAAACCTTTAAATCGTATAGCTGACTCACTCACATTAAATTTCTGTACAGAACTGGTCTGGATAAATTCTGTTTTGGGCAGAATGCCATAGTTTAAAATGAACTCATTAAAAATAACAAAAAACAAAACCCCAAACCCTCATTTTTTCATAATTCCCTTCCCAAAAACTTCTTAGCAAAGTTTTCCCTAGACTGGGAAATTTGAACTTCTCTCTGTGATTCAGTAACCGTCATATCGTATTTCTTTACTTTCTCCGCAGACATTTCTGGAATTTTCATATATGTTGGTTTCCTTACTTATTCTCTGCCTCTCTGAGTTAGAACGTCTATTCTACAAGACAAGACCCCTTTCCAATCTTCTTCACTGTGGTTCCAGGACAGGTCAGCCATCTGGTACTGCCTTTCGCCTTGCTTCCATTGGGTGTAAAGCTATGCCCTAGTTGGTATTATGTTTTATTTCACTGGTGTTATAGAAATGGGTACTTTTGGAATAGTCATGGGATCATTAATAGAGTATTCAGAACAAAACACAGAAACATCCATTAGTTTATTAGTCAACTTTGAGCCCAAAAGATGGATGTCTAATGGTTTTGGTGAAGAGGAAGGGGAAATAATGGAATGTACTTGGATAAGAAGCACCAAGAACAGACATTAGGAAGAGAAGGGAGATAATACTGGAAGGATGGTGATGGTTTAGTCGCTAAGTCATGCCTGACTCTTGCAACCATGTGGACTGTAGCCCACCAGGCTCCTCTGTCCACGGGATGTTCCAGGCAAGAATACTGGAGTGGGTTGCCATTTCCTTCTCCAGGAGATCTTCCCAATCCAGGGATCAAACTCGAGTCTCCTGCATTGCAGGCAGATTCTTTACCAACTGAGCCAATTATCAAGAGTTAACATAACCCAGTGGAAAATAGATCATCTTAAATCAGGTAAGCTAATCCTGGAGAAGTCCCCCAAGAGACTAAGAAAAATTTAAAAAGAGATTCAAGTTGGTTTTGAAGCAAACACTTGTCTTTTCACCTCTATCCCTCCTAAGACAATTCCTAGGTCCCTTTAATCTCCTCTAAGAAGGATTTCCAGTTTTACCAAAAAGGCTGGCACCAGCTCTAGGTATATTTATGGTTGTGATTTTTAAGCTATAAAATGTTGTATAATACACCTACCACATTTTTGGCAACTGCTGCTGCTGCTGCTAAGTCGCTTCAGTCGTGTCCGATTCTGTGCAACCCCGTAGACGGCAGCCCACCAGGCTCCCCTGTCCCTGGGATTCTCCAGGCAAGAACACTGGAGTGGGTTGCCATTTCCTTCTCCAATGCATGAAAGTGAAAAGTGCAAGTGAAGTTGCTCAGTCGTGTCCGACTCTTAGCAACCCCATGGACTGCAGCCTACCAGGCTGCTCCGTCCATGGGATTTTCCAGGCAGAAGTACTGGAGTGGGTTGCCATTGCCTCATTTAATGAGAAAAATAGGTGACTAGTAGTATTATTTTCCTTCTTATGTATTTTACTCTTTTATCTATCTAGAACGAGACTAGGGACTGTTCAAAAAAGGGTACCTAAATGATTTGATAATATTTCCTACTTAATATTCCTGTTGCTTAGACCTTGTGTCCTACTTTTGGTCACTAAATACTTTGTGCTTTGCAAAAGCTATTTCTAGTGTGGAAATGAGAAGGCATCGTGCAATGGACACAGAGGTACCTGAGCTGTAGAAAGCAGAGTTCTCATAGAAACAAATTCTACAATGGCAAAAAAAACGCTCTTACATTTTCCTTATACCATACTGTCCATTCCTCTACTCCTCTTATGTTTCTAGACTTTCCTCTCCTTACGCTGAAGGAATATGAATCCATTTTGCTAATATTCTTTATACAATTGAATTCTCACAGCTATACCTCTTCTAACGAGGAGGTAATGAAATTTCCAAGAAGTTATAAGAAAAACTGATAGTTAAGGAGACAGTGAGAGGAAGTGCCAGGGTTTGCTTGCTCTTTCATCAGACATAGCCCTGTTAGAATGAGAAAGTCATGCCAATGTTGAATTATTAGATGTTTTACTTAAGTCTGCAAGATGATGCATGTTCATCATAACAATTATAGTTAAAACGCTGCTTGCTGAGTCCCTACAAAGTACAAAGTACTATTTTTGGCACTGGGGAGTCAAAAACTTACATGAAATACATGATGTCTGCCATTGAAAGTTTACAGTCTATTTGAAGATACTGTTCACACATATGTGTACATGTGCATATATGTGTATATAACTTGGGATTGTGTGCTTTATATTTAACTATATAATTGGGATACATTGTGTATGCATGATTATAATTGGGAAAATTAAGTTTGGAATTGAAAAGTTAGACTTGGAAGATTAACTAGTAAAATATTACAATTGGCCATCATTTTAAAAATAATACTAACAGAAAATATAGAATAGAACAGTCTGTACCAATTAAAAATAAGAAATAAGGGAACTTATACGAACAAAATTCATATTTTTTGTATGTCTGAAGTTTTGCATACCCTTCAAATTTTGAAAAAAGTTAAAATGTAAGAAGCATATGCTAAATATATGATGAGTGATGTTTGTACAGGCAATTAGTACAAAAGCTCAGAAGAGAAAGCAGCTTGGGGATTATTCTGGAATATCTCCAAAGTAAGCTAAGTACATACAGTTCCTGTGTGTTTTATGGAGAGTGAAACTCTTTACTCCATAGTTAGCCACTATGTGGAACCAGAATGTGGAACCAGAAAATCTTTAATTTAATGAAATCTACATTGTACATAGTCTTTGGAAATTATTCAATCTTAATAGTCCATAAATATATATGTGTGTGTTCAGTTCAGTTCAGTCACTCAGTCGTGTCCAATTCTTTGCAACCCCATGAATCTCAGCATGCCAGGCCTCCCTGTCCATCACCATCTCCCATGGTTCACTCAAATTCATGTCCATCGAGTCAGTGATGCCATCCAGCCATCTCATCCTCTGTCATCCCCTTTTCCTCCTGCCCCTAATCCCTCCCAGCATCAGAGTCTTTTCCAATGAGTCAACTCTTCGCATGAGGTGGCCAAAGTACTGGAGTTTCAGCTTTAGCATCATTCCTTCCAAAGAACACCCAGGGCTGATCTCCTTCCGAATGGACTGGTTGGATCTCCTTGCAGTCCAAAGGACTCTCAAGAGTCTTCTCCAACACCACAGTTCAAAAGCATCAATTCTTCGGCGCTCAGCTTTCTTCACAGTCCAACTCTTGCATCCATACATGACCACTGGAAAAACCATGGCCTTGACTAGACAGATCTTTATTGGCAAAGTAATGTCTCTGCTCTTTAATATGCTGTCTAGGTTGGTGATAACTTTCCTTCCAAGGAGTAAGCGTCTTTTAATTTCATGGCTGAAGTCACCATCTGCAGTGATTTTGAAGCCCAAAACAATAATGTCTGACACTGTTTCCACTGTTTCCCCATCTATTTCCCATGAAGTGATGGGACCAGATGCCATGATCTTCATTTTCTGAATGTTGAGCTTTAAGCCGATCTTTTCATTCTCCTCTTTCACCTTCATCAAGAGGCTTTTTAGTTCTTCGCTTTCTGCCATAAGAGTGGTGTCATCTGCATATCTGAGGCTATTGATATTTCTCCTGGCAATTTTGATTCCAGCTGTGCTTCACCTGGCCCAGCATTTTGCATGATGTCCTCTACATATAAGTTAAATAAGCAGGGTGACAATATACAGCCTTGACGTACTCCTTTTCCTATTTGGAACCAGTCTGTTGTTCCATGTCCAGTTCTAACTGTTGCTTCCTGACCTGCATACAGGTTTCTCAAGAGGCAGGTCAGGTGGTCTGGTATTCCCATCTCTTGAAGAATTTTCCACAGTTTATTATGATCCACACAGTCAAAGGCTTTGGCATAGTCAATAAAGCAGAAATCGATGTTTTTCT
>NW_011495050.1:4881467-4881822 GCF_000754665.1 Bison bison bison
TTTTAGTTCTTCTTCACTTTCTGCCATAAGGGTGGTGTCATCTGCATATCTAAGGTTATTGATATTTCTGCTGGTAATGTGTGTGTAAGAAGCTTTAAAAATATTTATCAAGTAGTATCCTGTTATGTGTTATTTAATAACTTAAAATAATTTGCTATTACCTGATTATTCAGTTCATTTCAGTTCAGTCGCTCAGTTGTGTCCGACTCTTTGTGACCCCGTGAACCACAGCACACCAGGCCTCCCTGTCCATCACCAACTCCCAGAGTTTACCCAAACTCATGTACATCGAGTCAGTGATGCCATCCAACCATCTCATCCTCTGTCGTCCCCTTCTCCTCCTGCCCTCAATCTT
>NW_011495050.1:4881922-4897621 GCF_000754665.1 Bison bison bison
TACATATAAGTTAAATAAGCAGGGTGACAATATACAGCCTTGACGTACTCCTTTTCCTATTTGGAACCAGTTTGTTGTTCCATGTCCAGTTCTAACTGTTGCTTCCTGACCTGCATACAGGTTTCTCAAGAGGCAGGTCAGGTGGTCTGGTATTCCCATCTCTTGAAGAATTTTCCACAGTTTATTATGATCCACACAGTCAAAGGCTTTGGCATAGTCAATAAAGCAGAAATCGATGTTTTTCTGGAACTCTCTTGCTTTTTCCATGATCCAGCGGATGTTGGCAATTTGATCCCTGGTTCCTCTGCCTTTTCTAAAACCAGCTTGAACATCAGGAAGTTCACGGTTCACGTATTGCTGAAGCCTGGCTTGGAGAATTTTGAGTATTACTTTACTAGCGTGTGAGATGAGTGCAATTGTGTGATAGTTTGGGCATTCTTTGGCATTGCCTTTCTTTGGGATTGGAATGAAAACTGACCTTTTCCAGTCCTGTGGCCACTGCTGAGTTTTCCAAATTTGCTGGCATATTGAGTGCAGCACTTTCACAGCATCATCTTTCAAGATTTGAAATAGCTCAACTGGAATTCCATTACCTCCACTAACTTTGTTTGTAGTGATGCTTCCTAAGGCCCACTTGACTTCACATTCCAGGATGTCTGGCTCTAGGTGACTGATCACACCATTGTGATTATCTCAGTCATGAAGATCTTTTTTGAACAGTTCTTCTGTGTGTTCTTGCCACCTCTTCTTAATATCTTCTGCTTCTGTTAGGTCCATACCATTTCTGTCCTTTATTGAGCTCATCTTTGCATGAAATGTTCCCTTGGTATCTCTAATTTTTTTGAAGATATCCCTAGTCTTTCCCATTCTGTTGTTTTCCTCTATTTCTTTGCATTGATCGCTGAGGAAGCCTTTCTTATCTCTCCTTGCAACAAAATGCTGTAAAACTTCCTTAAGAGGATAGGCTATTTTATTTTTCCCAAAGAAGTCCAACATCAGTATCACCCTTAGCTATTTTTTTCATTCTCAACAAAATAGCACACAGGTGTTTTGTCTTTGTCAGTGCCCACGGGTAGTGCGAAATTATCCTTTGTCCGTCCCAAAGCTGCAGAGTCCACCCTAGACTCTGAATCAACAAGTCTGAGGCCCTGCGGCTGGCAAGCAGTAACTTCTGCTGTCAGCTCTCCAGGCTTCTCACTGACCCAGGCTTGGAATGCAGAGCAGAGTGGAAGTGTTTAATTTGGAAGTTATCTGCTCCTTGAAAGTTTACCTCAGGGGTTCAGAAATATTGAGCTGCTTGGCAATGGAAGAAACCTCCCAATAAGAGGGCAGGCTGAAAAGATTAGTTTCACTGAGGCAAGGAGGGCAAAATCTGAAGCATGAAACACTGGTCACTACTCTTGATCTCAAGTGATAAAAACACAGTGAAACAAGTTTAATCAGAAAGAAAATTGGTTCATGTTATTGAAAAGTCCAGGAGAGAATCTGGCTTCACGGTCTCTAGATGATCAAAACTTTTGGCTCTCACTATCTCCTGTTCTCTTTCTTGCTCCTGTTCTCATAGCTGTTTCTCCAAATGAATTACCTGTGTCCTCTCAGACTGTAACCTGAGGATGGAGTAGACAAAGAGTTGAGGATAGGAGAGTGGACTTAGGGGGTTTGAGATCGACAGGTATACACTGCTGTATTTAAAATGGATAACCAACAAGGACCTACTGTACAGCACAGAGAACACTATTCAGTATTATGTGGCAGGCTGGATGGGAGGAGAGTTTGGAGGAGAATGGATTACATGTATATGTATAGCTGAGTCCCTGGTGGCTCAGATGGTAAAGAATCCACCTGCAATGCAGGAGACCCCAGTTCAATTCCTGGATTGGGAAGATCCCGTGGAGGAGGGCCTGGCAACCCACTTCAGTATTCTTGCCTGGAGAATCTCATGGACAGAGGAGACTGGCGTACGACAGGTCACGGCGTCACAAAGAGTCAGACATGACTGAGAGACTAAGCACAGCACAGAACTGAGTCCCTCTGCTGTGCACCTGAAATTACCACATTGTTAACTGGCTATACTTCGATATAAAATACAGAGTTTAAAAAAAAGAAACCGTGACAAAACCAGATATAAGAAGTAAGTCAGCCATCAGATATATGAGTACAGAGGACAAAAGGCTCACTGATTTTCATAGATCTCCATGCAATAATGACAGTAACATTTATTGAGCATCAGCTGCACCTTTACTTTACCAAGCAGTAAATCTCATTAAACCTTCAAAATTCTATGAGAGAGTCTCAGAGATCTAAATGTCTTGCCCAAATTCACATAACTGTTAAACCATGCAGCTACCATATTTGAAAACCCAGGTCAGTACATATCAATCCATTACTGGACACTCTGGACATTGGCCAAAGTGTTGACTGCTAAAGACTCATAACTGCCTTCTCCTAAAATCTCCCTTCAGAAAGAGAGTTCCCTTAAGAAAGGGAGATGCTTCACCCAAGGCTTTGCCCCTCAATAAAAGGTACCAAGATCCAGTCACCTCACATTAATTTGAGAGACTGCAAAGAACTTCCCATGGGATCTTCAGGGGCCTCTGTTACAACTGTGTCACTGTTAAACTTCAGTTTCTGCCCCATTTCACTCCCCACTCTTCCATATGTGTGTTGTTCCCAAGCGTACCCATCGTAAGACTCACATGCACAAAACTCCATTTCTGATTCTGTTTCCAGGGAACCAAACTTAAACAAGTTGAAAGCCTGAGCCGTTGACCTTTATCATAAACTACCTCTTCACATCAAGTTTGTTGACTCTACCTGCTTAACTCTAAAGAGACAGTGGGAAATGAATCATGAAGTTTTGAAAATGAGCAATTTCCAAACAGGGAACCAAAAAAAAAAAAATGTTCGCATGACGTACTCAGAACAGTAGCATAATTTTATGTGAATTGCGGACCTAGTCAACAATTTTTCAAGGTAAATATTTTATGTTCTCTATTACAAAGCTGAGCAGAAGGCCTTCATCATATTGGTTTACTCTTTCCTGTCTTCTTGGCAAATTAAACTGTTTGATGAACAGCTTGCATTTAGCAGTTTCTCCTTTGTGGTGTTTTACAACATTGAGCTTGCCTGCCTGTCAGAAATGGTTTAGATACAAATTGTTTCCTTGAGGAGTAACCATGCAGTCCTGTACTCCTAGGTCACTGGGAATTTGTTAATATTCATCAAGTCCTGTGGTATGTCAAATAGACACAAAATTTCCAATACCCAGCTTCAATCTGAGTTGCAACAGAAACCACTATAAGAAAGAGCACTTTGTCCATCTAGTCCTTGAAGGATGTTTCAAGTTCATCTAGTCCTTCTAGAACTTTCAGAAAATGGTCATTTTTCCCTTCCTTCTCAGTATTTTTCAGTATGAAAGACTGGCCTCCATGTTTCGATTTCTTCAGAATATTTGCAGTTCCACTGTTAGGAATTCTTTCTCTAGTAATCAGTCAAAGGTGACTAAAGCAATAGCAAACTTTTAAACCTTTTTATTGCAGTTCAGTATAAGGGTGACTGGGTTTACAAGCAACTTTTGAAACAGGTGGTTTTGATGACTAAGTTCTATAGAGGGATAGGGTAGGAAGCCAGCACTGGTAGAACAATTATTTGTTCATGATGCTTGGCAGACATGACTTTATTTGGTCCTCAGCTAACCCTAAATTATTCCTGTGTTATCCCCCTTTTGGGCTTTCCTGGTAGCTCAGCTGGTAAAGAATCCACCTGCAATACAGGAGACCCTGGTTCAATTCCTGGGTTGGAAAGATCCCCTGGAGAAGGGAATGGCAACCGACTCCAGTATTCTGGCCTGGAGAATTCCATAGACTGTATAGTCCATGGGATTGCAAAGAGTCAGACGTGTCTGAGCAACTTTCACTATCCCCTCTTTTATTGGTGAGGAAACTGAACTTTAGAAAAGGTTGTCCAATATCACATACCTAGAAAGTATCAGACATGGGTTCCAGGTGTGAGCCTGCTTAACAGAACAGCATCATCCTCTCAAAACACTTGACTCATCAGGGGAGACGATCATGTAATCATGGTAGAAAAGTGAAGAATGAAGAGGAAGTAGGAACCAAAACACAATTATTTAGCCTCATGAGCATCAATGTACTAGGCTCTCGGGCCTAAGGTAACACAGACTACACAAAGCATGACATGAAGCTTTCACCCTGGTGAAAAAAGCTCCTTCCCAACAAATAGACTAATAGTTCCCATGAAGTAAAAAGGTCACCTCCTGTGCATCAAGGCCAAGAACATCTGTAAACTCATGAAATTCTCTGGTGCTGGAGAAAGTCCAATCAGGTTTATAGATTCTTTGCTGTTTGGTACATCAGCCTGATATTTCTTCAGCCCACACTCAGAATTAGGGTGCTCAGAAAAGGACTGTGGAGATACTTGGAGAGGGGACTCACCTGTAAGTACCTGATATATGTAGTTCTCCATAGGAGGCGGGGCTCCCCAGGTGGTGCTAGTGGTAAAGAACCTGCCTGCCACTGCAGAAGGTGTAAGAGACACGGGTTCAATCACTGGGTCAGGAAGATCCCCTGGAGAAGGGCCTGGTAGCCCACTTCATATTCTTGCCTGGAGAATCCCATGGACAGAGGAGCCTGGCAGACTACAGTCCATAGGGTCACAAAGAGTTGGGCATGACTGAAGCAATTTAGCACACACACTACATGAGGCTACAGATTCATTTCCAAATAAAACAGCATTTTCTTTGGGACTATCTACTGCTACATTATCCACAGTGTCTCTCCCTAAAACACCAACAACGCTTAAGTGTTTGAAGTAGAAAAGGTACTCCCAGGTAAGGTTCTCCAAGTATAATAGGTTTTACTTATATCATTGGATTTAGATAAAATTCACTCAGCTTAGTATAAATTCAGAAGAGCCATGAAAAGATATAACTTTCATTGTACTAAATGTAAGAGAAAGCATAATTTTTTTATCTCTGTTTAAAGATAGCATTTCAATCAAACCTTTTGATGATTGAATGATTGATTATTCACCATCAATAAGTGGATTTTCTCCTAGAGCTCCTTTTCAGGCACTAATTTCCCATGGTAAAGAAGGAGTTTCACAGCACCAGGCTGGGCTCCCTGTGTTGTATAGCAACTTCTCACCAGCTATCTGTTTTACACGTGGGTAGTGTATATATGCCGATGCTATGAGTTCACATGCAGATGTATGTGTAATGTATATGAGTGCTAAGTCCCTTCAGTTGTGTCCAACACTTTGCAACCCTATGGACTGTAGCCCGCCAGGCTCCTCTGTCTATAGGATTCTCCAGGCATGAATACTAGAGTGCATTGCCTTGCCCTCCTGCAGGGATCTTTCCGACCCAGGGATCGAACCCAGGTTTCTTACATCTCCTGCGTTGGCAGACAAGTACTAGTACTACCAATAGCACTACCACTAATGCTACCTGGGAAGCCCATATATACATAATGTAATACATGCAATTTTGTATAAATCATTCAATTCAAGAGTAAAGTAGCATGATATCTGCAATTTATATTCAAATTGTTTAGTTAAAAATTGTGTTATTTATATATAGAAATGTAAAGGTGACCAAAAAAAAAAAAAACCCAATAATTAAAAAAAAAAGAGTTTCTGTCCACTGAGATGGGGACACGTTTGTGGATGCTGTCAAAGGCTGTTGTATTGATACATTTGATGCCTCATGTCAGAGAAATCAAAGATCCCAGAAGGAATTACTTTCTACCAACTCATATGTGCTCAGCTTAAGTATGTATTTTACAGGATTTTCTTCAAACACAGGACTTTATGACAACTATTTTGACAAGAACTGAAAAAGATACATTCAGAATGTATCTCTCAGCTCCTTGTCTAGTTAGGTTTATCCTACAATACCTTTGTGACATTTTAAATAGCATATCCTTTATCTGTGATGGGAATTTCACAAGGAAATCTCTTGAAGAACCGAAAGGAGTATGTGTACAGATTGAAAAGGCAATTTAAAGGGCTATTGTTACCATGGATATCCCACTGGACTGGATACAGCTGTGTAAACCCAGGGTGGGAGGTGTGTAAACAGAGGTTTTGACAATGAGATGCTGCTGAGTTTGGCTGGAGCTCAGATCACACATGTCAGGTTTAATTATCAATATCTCCCAACATGTCTTTGACCTAAACAGAATATATGGTTGTCTCTTCCAACACATCTGTGTAAAGTCATTTTGGATAAAGTGAGTATTTTGACGTACAGCATCTGAAATTTTTACTTTAATGGAGGCATTCTTCTAAGGATCAAAGATTAACAAAAAGGAAAAACTACTTGTACAGAAAAGTAAGCAAAGGCAGAGATACCAGAAAAATTTCCTTCTCGTCCACTAATCAATACCGGCACTCTGTCAATGAATTATTGTAAATAAGTTAGTAGGGAAACCCACTTGTCATTACTCTGTATGCTACTGAAATTCTATAGAGCCTGAGGATAAACTGATTCGTTTCATTTATCAAAATCCTACTCACACTTTAAAACCCAGATCAAAGATCATCCCTTCCATGAAACCCTGAATGTCCACGACCTGGAATAGGTTCGCCCTGCACCACATCCCACCATACCAGTTTTCTCTGTCATATGAAAGAAAATTGTCTGAATACAAAGGGTATCTTGATAGACTTTATATCAGAGTTTGAATCCTGGCTCTTCCACTCCTAGCAGAGTGACACTAAGCAAGTAAGTTTGCCTTTCAAATCTAGTAATGAAAACAATGATGACATGTATTGAAACCTTACCATACACAAAGCCTCATATGCAACATGGTATTTCTAATCCTCACCACAACCTACAGTGTGATCAGCATTGTTCTCCACTGAGGAAACTGAATGGTTAAATAACTTAAGAAAGAAAAGAAGAAAGTGAAATCGCTCAGTCATATCCGACTCTGCGACCCCGTGGACTGTAGCCTACCAGGCTTCTCTGTCGTAACCCATTCAACAAGCTTATCTTCCAGCTTCAGCAGCTAGGCACGTTCCATTCGTTATCCTTTCTCACTTCACCTACCACTTCGGGAGCAAGTAACAAATAGTAGCTCTTATTACACACATGCTGACAATACCAGGCTGTTTATTGATTAACCACATAGGCTAGGTCCTAATGGGAAGTTTTAAAGACAATATTAACCACTGTGGTCTCTCAGGACCTGGGTTCTTCATTTACTGTGGACAACCCGGACCTTGAATTTTACACTGTGAAGTAAAAACTGCAGCATCAAAGGCTCTAAAATGCAACAAGATCTCATACATCTCATTTATCTCTTTTTTTCTTGATGAAAATGACCACTCTCCGTAGATGTAGAACATTTTGACCATAATTTACTATATGGGTTCCACATTGATTAATCTGAGCATGATAAAATATTTCAAAATATTGTAATCTAAAAATTAATGGATGCTTAAAAATAGACTTTCTCAATTCCAACATTACTGAAACATTATAAATTGAATATTTTGAGCCTAGATTTTTAAGAAAAATTGAAAGAAGTATATTTTTATATTCATTTCAAAGTTGGATAAGAATTCCAAAACTTTATTTAGAATAAACACTCTTCAGTCTGGAATACAAGTATTTCAGCTCTTTTTGAAGTCCTTGGGCAAGGTTTAAAATGTCAATTTAAGGCATGTAATTTATAACAGAAGGAATTCCTTTGGGGGCTACAAACTACTTGAGCTTAGCAACCTGGAGTTTATATATCTTTTCTTGCTCTTGGCAGTGATCTCAGAAGTCTAGCTTCTGAAAAGATAGTAAATGTGTTCAAATTAGGAATTGACCCTGATGAAGCTAGACTTTCTCCATTGAAAGCTACTTGCCTTAGACACCAATCCAGTCAATTAGACCTGTGAACACACTTACTAATAAGGATGGAACTGTTCATGCGTAGAGGCAACGTGGTACAATACAGGAGCAAAGACTTTGAAGGAAAGAAGACAGAGTTCTGCACCCTGGCTTTGTATGTGTTAGGAGAGTTAATTACTTCCCTGGTGGCTCAGCAGTAAAGAATCCATCTGCCAATACAAGAGATGCGGGTTCAATCCCTGGGTCAGGAAGACCTCTTGGAAAAGGAAGTGGCAACCCACTCCAGTATTCTTGCCTGGGAAATGCCATGGACGGAGAAGCCCTGTGGGCTACTGTCCATGGGGTCACAAAAGAGTCAGATACAACTTAGTGAATAAGCGGCAACGACAAAGCAGTTAATATGCAGGAATGATTTATTGAGAACTTGGCTTGTGCTGGGTACTATTCTGGGTATTAGGCCTTAAAACCATTCTCTAAGCTTCTTTTTCCTCATATTAAATCTAAGAAACAGTTCTTGAAATAAAGTAGGTGACTGATAAATAGTGGCTGATATGATATTTTTGTTTCCATGGCCATGGAGGTTGTCTGAATGAATCTGACCTTTACAGCTTGATTTTTCTTTCTTCTTCAACTCCCAATCAATGTGACTAAAGCTCAATTTATTATTTCAGAAATATTATTAAATGCTCACATGTAAAAGTAAAATTTAGTCATTTGAATATTTTGTCAATAATATTAACCTGAAGTAATATTTTGCCAATAAGTATCATCGTTTTAGAATGAGTCAGTTATTCAACAGGTTATAATAATAGTACTTGGATCAGGATGCTTTCAGCTGCAGTTAAAAGAAAAACTCCACTCAACACAAACAATAAAGGAAATTTATTAGCTCATGTAATTGAAAGGTAGAGATAAACAGTATATATTATCACATATAAGTCTTACAATGTACCCATTTATCATCTCCATTTTATAAGAAATAAATGAAGCCTGGAGAGGTTAAATAACTTATTCAAGGTTCACACAAACATTATGTGGGAGTCAGTAGTTGAGCCCATGTCATCTGACTCCAAAGTCCATTCTAGATTTTAAGCCACTTAGAAAAATTCCTGGTATAGAGCACACAACTAACATCCCCTTTTCATAAGAACTGCTAGGCTCTTTTCTGAAATATGGTGACTTTTTCTTCCATTTTCTATTTTAACAGTACAGTGTCATATAGATATAACCAAAGAATTTGGATTAATGTAGTACATCACAATCAGTTTCATTATTCAAGCCAACAAATACCTAGATCCAGGTGCAAAGCCAGATACTCTGAAGGAGATAAGGTATTTGCTCTTCATTTTATTTTATTTACAGCATATACACTTATACACTTCCATCGTTTTTCAGGGTTGACGAGGCATAGGACCTACATTATAGCAAAACTGGTCAGAATTTCTATAAGCCTGATCTGGACTGTCAAGGGTCAAGGCCCACAGTAATTGTGGGCTGGCTAGCAATCTTTACACAAAATGTGAATATGTGCTGTAGCCCAGGGCTAGACCACTGGGCCACAGTAGCTTTTGCCAGCTTCCCTCATCGCTACCCACCCTTACCTCACTCGCCCCACTCTTGACTCTAGTGCTAATTTCAAGAAATGCCAACCGCATTTCTAACACCAGAGTCAGACTAACACTCCTTGGGTCTGAGTCAGACACTTAAAATAGAGAAACATGTTCAAGCAGCTTGAAATGGAAGCTTGCTTCATCATTTGTTTTCCTTTGTGTGACTGTAAAACCTTAGTTGATCTCTTGAAGCATCCTAAACACAATTATTTTAAAGTCCAGATCAATATAAACTATCATAAAATTTATGGTGTAAAATGTGGAAAATGTCTTTGTCAGACATGCTATAGAATTCATGGTGTCTCTAGTACATTCATGTCTCTATGTTGATTTTGTTTCTTAAATCTAGTTTTCTTTATGTGTTTATGCATCTGGGCTCATTTTGAAAGGAAGCCTTTTGGCTGGGGGTTTGGATTTGACTTTGGCTCTCTCACATCTGCCTGTGAACATGCTTTCACTCACTTTCTGTCTGGATCCCCCTGCTCTCATCTCTCTCCAAGTCCCTGTGTGTTTCCCTCTACAATTGCTTCAGCGTGCCCCACACACCCACCCACCCCTACTCCAAAGCAGGTCTTTTAAGGTTTGGAGATCTGGGCTATATGTTGGTTTTCTAAGGGTACCGCAATAAACTACCACAAGCTTGGTGCTTTCAAACAATAGAAACTAATACCCTCATAGTTCTGGAGGTCAAAAGCCTAAAATCACGGTCAACACGTGCAAATCCTTCCTTGCCTCTTCCAGCTTCTGGCAGCTACTGGCATCCTTGGCTTGCAGTAGCTGTGTCACTCCAGTCTCTCCCTCTGTCTTCGTGTGACCTTCTCCCCAGTGTGTCTCTGTGTGTCCTGCCCATCCTATAAGGACATCTCAGTCATTGGGTTCAGGGACCATCCGAAGTCCAGGATACTTAACTAATTATATCTGTAAAGAGCTTATTTCCAAGTCAGGTCACATTCTGAGGTTCTGGATGGCCATGGATTTTTGCAGGGTTGGGGGAGTGTCTATTCAATCCCGTGCAAGTCACAGGCCCTACGATGATATTGAGAAGAACAAAGACACAGTTACCAAGCCCTTGTATGGTTTTGTTCAGCTCCCAGTCACAAAGCTGTTTATAAGTACCTTGACCCAGCCAGTAATCTACAGTACTTTTTCCAGCTGTTTGTTTTGGCGTTGCAGGGATGCTTGTCTCATGTAGAGGATGCTCAGTCCCTTGAAGAAACCAAATTCCTGGCACCACTGCCAGTTGAGGGCACAGTGCATCTTCCCTCTAGCCTGCTACCTGTTCACGGGTCTATTCCATTTCTGCTTCTTGAAGATACTCACATTGTTTTTGAACCCAGTTATGTGTGCTAAGCTTGCTTCCTTTACATTTTTCTCTCTCTTCACTATATGTTTCAGTATATCTAAGCATCAGTTAACCACATCATCTTGATGGGTTTCTCCTTTCTTTTTTGTTTTTTTTTAAAGTGCATTCTGTGTAAGTCAAACAAAGTAAGCATCTGTCACTTGGCAACGTCTGCTGAGGTCAAGTATCCCCAACTCTGGCAAATCTTCTCAGACTCCACAGACAGACAGTTCACTCTGCTTTGTAATCAGCGTCTTTGCAGCACTGGCCAAGGGTAGTGCTGTTTTCAGGAGCTTATCTCCTCTTTAGACTGTGGACCACTTGAGAACAAAGACCCTATTTTCTCATCTTTATATCCCTGATATGTAGCACAATACCCGGTTCCCAGCAGTCTCTTATATGCTGAGTGAATGAATGAATGAGCAGAGCAACTTCAATAAGTTCATGAGTCTTGGGTCTCATTTTATCCCATTTCTGTCTCTGCTCGCCTTCCAAAGAAAATTCCTTCAATAAATATTCTTCATGTTCAAAACACCATCTGGGGTATTGTGCTCTGTACCCTGACTCACATAAAATTTCAAAGCCCTCTTTTTAGATCAATTGCACTTGGCAATTAGGTTTTGGTAAATAAATTTAATTTTCCTGTTCTGGTTTTAATTCAATGCAAAAACACCTCAGAAACAAGTTACCTTTTTTAAATGGCTTTAATTTTCTAATGGCTAAATTGTTATAACTGTTCATTAACCCCCCTATAAATAATCTAGCAGCTGTGAACATTCTATACATCTAACAAAGAAATACTTTTAATAGAGGACAGGGGAAATGTCATAAATAATGAGGGCTGTTGTAAAAATTAATGTTTCTGCATTTTACAGTTCATCTGCAATGAATTATAGATTATATTTTAAAGCGTGTTCCGGACTTCCACCTCATAAAATCCATCGCCAGAATAACAGGCAAAGTGTTCAGTTCCTCATTTTGTAACCCACTGCCCTCTGGGTGGTCTGGCTTCTAGAGGTGGATGTTAAGAGGGGGATGGGGTATTATAAAGCCTATTTACATGGGGGGGTATTATAAAGTCTATTTACACTCTTAGTCTTCTGCTTCTGGCAGTAAAGTTTCTCAGAACCTATGCCCAGATATCCTGGTCATAGACTCCTTTTGAAACACAAATGCTGCCTACATTTTCTTTGCTAAATTAGACTTTGAAAGGTGAAGTTACGCTTAAGGACATCTCCACCTGAATGAAACACTCCAGGTTTCTATATTTAAATTATTTTCTATTTGGGAAACAGCACAAATAATGGAGTTTGGGAGTTGGGCCATGTTTTCCTTTGCTTTTGTGCTTTTCTTCTGCTGAGACGGTTCTGTATCCCTTTCCAAATACCTGAATACCACTGAGTAGGAGCCATAGGTACATGCAAAAAACATCAAGTTCTCAAGGTTTCAAAGCTACCAGATAAATATACTTGCTACCAACATGTCTTTCATCCTACGTGTTCTCATGGAATAGTGTACACGGAGTGTGCCTTGTGGGGAATGTATCGTGGTGGTCTGTGACCTGCACAGGATAAAAATAAGATCATCCACCGTGGTTGGGAAGAGAGAAGAGGGAGAGACAGAGACAGAAAGAAGGATAGTTGGGGTGGGGAACAGGAACATAGGAAGGTGGTGGGAACCTAGGTAAAGATAAATTTAAAAGTGGGATAAATTTAAAAGTGATTTCTCCCAAGTATCTGGGACTGAAAGATTAAAGCACGAAGTCCTTATCCAGCTCAGTTTCTGAGCCTCAGCTTCCTCATGTAAAATGAGAGCTTTGGGTCCCATTGGATCCAAAACATTAAAATTACCATCTATTTTACTTATTAGAAACTTTTCTATCGATATTTACACTCTGCTGTATTTAAAATGGAGAACCTATAAAGACCTATATATAGCACAGAGAACTCTGCTCAATGTTATGTGCAGCCTGGATGGGAAGGAGTTTGGGGCAGAGCGCATACTTGTGTATGTATGGCTGAGTCCCTTTGCTCTTCACCAGAAGCTATCACACAATCAGCTATACTCTGATGTAAAGTAAAAATTTTAAAAAGGAAAAAGAAAAATCCTTGGGGAGACCCAGGAGGCAAAATTAAAAAGTAAAGATATGAAGACTTGGAGATCGTGGCTGCTTAAGTATCGTCCCCTCCACCTCCCTCCCCATGCCTGAGATATATCCAGCACCTGCCGTATCAGCCTCCCCTCTAGGCTCTGACCACATAGAATGTTCTCACCAGAGTGGCACACGACAGTCACCAGAGGAGCTTTCTAAAGAGACACATCCCCTGGCTTTCACCTCCAGATACAAATCCCATAGCCAGGAAAGGGGCCAGGGCTCTCATATTATTATAAATGTGGTTCTTCAATATGTCAATGGAGAACCACGTGGGAAATGAAGTTCTTGTACGTTTAAGGCATCATTAGGATTTGACTAAATACAGACAGAAACTTGACTGTAAGCAACCTATTTGGGTGGCTTATTTGGCTGAAGAATACTTTAGGTCCAAAGTCCACATCTCTTTCAAATGAATCCTTGTCATTTCAACAGCTCCCATACCTGGGCATCTCCCAGTACTTTACAAGTATATATTGAACCTCATTCTAAGGCAGAAAATGTCATCACAGCCGTCGTTGAGTAGGGCAAAATCAGTTTAGAGGTGAACTCTGTCTCCTAGGGAAACCCTGTGTCAGATGTGTGCCTACATGCTTTGTCATCAGCATTTGAAGAGGCATTAGAGTGATCTTCCATGCCTTTACTAACCACAAACAAGAACACACATACGTAACTGGAAAAAGGAGAGAAAGAGAAGCAAACCAATAAATTAATGTTAATCATACTACATGTTAGCGATCATCTTCCATAGTCAGGGTTAGTCATTCATTCAGGGAGATGCCTTCTAAAACCAACTAAGACACATACATGTCATTTTCTCATGGCCTCAAACAGTAGGGATTATGCATGTTAAGATTTTGAGGATTTACTTTGCTTTTTGAAAGGAGAGGAGAAGGGAGTTTCTTAAAGAAGTATAATCCACAGAGAAGGATTTGTAAGTCATTAGGTTACAACTCATTGAGTTTTTACAAAGTCATTCAGGTGTGTCACCACCTCCTGGATCAAGGTATAGTTTACTACCAGGAGCCTGGAAGTCTGTCTCTTCATGCTTCCTGGAATTACCTTCCAGGTAGCATGAGTTTTATGGCTATGGACACATGTATACCTGTGGCCAGTTCATGTTGATGTATGACAAAAACCATCACAATATTGTAAAGTAATTATGGCATCACCGACTCGATGGACATGAGTCTGAGTAAACTCCGAGAGTTGGTGATGGACAGGGAGGCCTGGCATGCTGCAATTCACAGGGTTGCAAAGAGTCAGACACGACTGAGCGACTGAACTGAAATGAATTATTCTCCAATTAAATTAATTTTAAAAAGCAAACCAAAAAATGTGAACAGGGCTTCCCAGATAGCACTAGTGGTAAAGAACCTGCTTGCCAATGCAGGAGATGCAGGTTTGATCCCTGGGTTGAGAAGATCCCCAGGAGGAAGGCAGGGCAACCCACTTGAGTATTCTTGCCTGGAGAATCGCATGGACAAAGGAGCCTGGCAGGCTACAGTCCACAGTGCTGCAAAGAGCTGGACACAACTGAAGTGACTTAACATGCACATTAACATGAACAAGTAGAATCCTACTGCATTTTAGGCTCTTTTTGCATCTGCCGTCTTTCAGCTGACAATTTTCTATGAGAGTCATCCATACTGAAATGTGTACTGTAATTTATTTTTTTAATAGATAGTATTCTATTGTTTGACTATACCACACTGTATTTATCCATTTGACTCTACCTAAACACATGAGTTTTTTCTATCATGAATAATGATGCCATGAATATTCCTGTGCATTCCTTTTGATGCACATATCTAACTTATATCTGTTGGATCCGTATCTAAAAGTAGTATAACATGATCGTGGGGGCTCCATAGTTCTGGTTTGGTAGATAGTGGCAAATAATTTTCCAAGACAGTTGCATCAGTTTACACTCCCACAAGCAGTATATGAGAGGTCTAGCTGCTCTGTATCTCCTCTATTTTATGTTCTCTTGGATAACTTCTGTGAGATTAGTTTTATTTCTTCTTTAAAAGTTCTGAAAAATCCACCAGTGAAGTTATCTGGGCCTGGAGGATTTTTCTTTGTTTGAGGAAGATTTTTTGTTACAGATGCAATTTATTAAGCAGATGTGGAAATGCTAAGATTTTCTACTTCTGTCCATTTTGGCACATGGCGTTTTCAAGAGATTTTTCCATTAACTCTAACATTGCAAACTACTGTCAGAAATATGCGGGTCACCTTTTATGCTTTCCTTCTCTCAAGAATTCCTAAAGGGAAAGTTCATAGCAATACAGGCATACCTCAAGAAACAAGAAAAAAGTCAAACAAATAACCTAACTCTACACCTAAAGCAACTAGAAAAGGAAGAAATGAAGAACCCCAGGGTTAGTAGAAGGAAAGAAATCTTAAAAATTAGGGCAGAAATAAATGCAAAAGAAACAAAAGAGACCATAGCAAAAATCAACAAAGCCAAAAGCTGGAAGGATAAATAAAATTGACAAACCATTAGCCAGACTCATCAAGAAACAAAGAGAGAAAAATCAAATCAATAAAATTAGAAATGAAAATGGAGAGATCACAACAGACAACACAGAAATACAAAGGATCATAAGAGACTACTATAAACAATTATATGCCAATAAAATGGACAACGTGGAAGAAATGGACAAATTCTTAGAAAAGTACAACTTTCCAAAACTGGACCAGGAAGAAATAGAAAATCTTAACAGAC
>NW_011495050.1:4898221-4899514 GCF_000754665.1 Bison bison bison
AAAAGAAGAAGTAAAACTCTATTTGCAGATGACATGATCCTCTACATAGAAAACCCTAAAGACTCCACCATAAAATTACTAGAACTAATCAATGATTATAGTAAAGTTGCAGGATATAAAATCAACACACAGAAATCTCTTGCATTCCTATACACTAATAATGAGAAAACAGAAAGAGAAATTAAGGAAACAATTCCATTCACCATTGCAATGGAAAGAATAAAATACTTAGGAATATATCTACCTAAAGAAACTAAAGACCTATATATAGAAAACTATAAAACACTGGTGAAAGAAATCAAAGAGGACACTAATAGATGGAGAAATATACCATGTTCATGGATTGGAAGAATCAATATAGTGAAAATGAGTATACTACCCAAAGCAATTTATAGATTCAATGCAATCCCTATCAAGCTACCAATGGTATTCTTCACAGAGCTAGAACAAATAATTTCACAATTTGTATGGAAATACAAAAAACTTCAAATAGCCAAAGCTATCTTGAGAAAGAAGAATGGAACTAGAGGAATCAACCTGCCTGACTTCAGGTTCTACTACAAAGCCACAGTCATCAAGACAGTATGGTACTGACACAAAGACAGAAATATAGATCAATGGAACAAAATAGAAAGCCTGGAGATAAATCCACACACATATGGACACCTTATCTTTGACAAAGGAGGCAAGAATATACAATGGATTAAAGATGATCTCTTTAACAAGTGGTGCTGGGAAAACTGGTCAACCACTTGTAAAAGATTGAAACTAGAGCACTTTCTAACACCATACACAAAAATAAACTCAAAATGGATTAAAGATCTAAATGTAAGACCAGAAACTATAAAACTCCTAGAGGAGAACATAGGCAAAACACTCTCTGACATACATCACAGCAGGATCCTCTATGACCCACCTCCCAGAATACTGGAAATAAAAGCAAAAATAAACAAATGGGACCTAATTAAACTTAAAAGCTTCTGCACAACAAAGGAAACTATAAGCAAGGTGAAAAGACAGCCTTCAGAATGGGAGAAAATAATAGTAAATGAAGCAACTGACAAACAATTAATCTCAAAAATATACAAGCAACTCCTACAGCTCAATTCCAGAAAAATAAATGACCCAATCAAAAACTGGGCCAAAGAACTAAATAGACATTTCTCCAAAGAAGACATACAGATGGCTAACAAACACATGAAAAGATGCTCAACATCATTCATTACCAGAGAAATGCAAATCAAAACCACTATGAGGTACCATTTCATGCCAGTCAGAATGGCTGTGATCCAA
>NW_011495050.1:4899632-4921438 GCF_000754665.1 Bison bison bison
TAGCAATAAATGCTGGAGAGGGTGTGGAGAAAAGGGAACCCTCTTACACTGTTGGTGGGAATGCAAACTAGTACAGCCACTATGGAGAACAGTGTGGAGATTCCTTAAAAAACTGGAAATAGAACTGCCCTATGATCCAGCAATCCCACTGCTGGGCATACACACTGAGGAAACCAGAATTGAAAGAGACACGTGTACCCCAATGTTCATCGCAGCACTGTTTATAATAGCCAGGACATGGAAGCAACCTAGATGCCCATCAGCAGATGAATGGATAAGAAAGCTGTGGTACATATACACAATGGAGTATTACTCAGCCATTAAAAATAATACATTTCAATCAGTTCTAATGAGGTGGATGAAACTGGAGCCTATTATACAGAGTGAAGTAAGCCAGAAGGAAAAACACCAATACAGTATACTAACACATATATATGGAATTTATAAAGATGGTAATAATACCCCTGTATACGAGACAGCAAAAGAGACACTGATGTATAGAACGGTTTTTTGGACTCTGTGGGAGAGGGAGAGGGTGGGATGATTTGGGAGAATGGCATTGAAATACGTATAATATCATATATGGAACGAGTCGCCAGTCCAGGTTCGATGCACGATACTGGATGCTTGGGGCTGGTGCACTGGGACGACCCAGAGGGATGGTATGGGGAGGGAGGAGGGAGGAGGGTTCAGGATGGGGAACACATGTATACCTGTGGCAGATTCATTTCAATATTTGGCAAAACCAATACAATATTGTAAAATTTAAAAATAAAATAAAATTTAAAAAAGAAAAGAACAAGTAAAAAAAAAAAAAAGAATTAAAGCCCTGTGTTGGTTGCTATCCAGTGGCTGCAAATAGTTATTTTACGCATTTTGTCCAGCTCTGATATACATTTATAACAATAGTGTGAGTCCAATACCAGATAAGAGATGTCTCTGCTCCATAGGTATTAGCCTCTTTACTGTCTCTCTCTCAGTTTCTGAGCCTCTTATTGCATGCATGCATCCTTTTGTAACTAATAGATGCCTCACAGGGAGACTGCATATATACTTTGGGGCTAACATTTTTGTGACTGCCGTGGTACGCGTGCTATACAATTTTTGTCTTCCCTACATAAGGCTGTTACAAGTTTCAGGAGATCACTTTTTCTTAGCATCTAAAGCTCCTGCAGCTGCTAAGCCACTTCAGTCGTGTCCAACTCTGTGCAACCCCATAGACGGCAGCCCACCAGGCTCCCCCGTCCCTGGGATTCTCCAGGCAAGAACACTAGAGTGGGTTGCCATTTCCTTCTCCAATGCAGGAAAGTGAAAAGTGAGAGTGAAGTCGTTCAGTCGTGTCCAACTCTTAGCGACCCCATGGACTGCAGCCTACCAGGCTCCTCCGTCCATGGGACCTTCCAGGCAAGAGTACTGGAGTGGGTTGCCGTTGCCTTCTCCAAAGCTCCTATTATTGATAAATATAAGCAAATGCTTTGAGGGGATAAGACCATGATAAATTTAGCATTTACTATGTGTGTTCATTCCTGTCTGAATCGTGGCCACGTATTTCTGGTCATCTTAGTTGATTTCCAGTACTTTCATACATCTTCTTTTTCCTTTGTTTTGTGTTTTAACTCAACTTATGGAGTTATTCTCAGCAGAAGAGTTAGTCAGATACAAGTTACTGTTGATGCAAAAATCCCTTGCTTGCGTTTTCATTGTAACTGTCTACCAGAACCATTTTTTTGGTTCTGGCGTGAAATTTAAATCAAAATCAAATCAAGGGAAGAAATGGCATAACTGAGTTTTCCAAGCTTTGTCATCCTGTTATTTTTGAATCGCCTCCTACATAATTTATACTGAGTTTCACCTATAATATAGTTCATTGACGCAAGCAATTTCAGTGCATTTTAAGCAAATAAATCTCCCCCGTGAAATATTCTTAGTTAATAACTAACACATAAAAAGTCAGAAGTACTGGCCAGAACCATAAATTTTGAGTTAATTTTATAGCTATTGAAGAGCAGGATGTTATTCTAGGCGTAGACCCTGCACCACCAGCCTCAGGGCCACAAGACACTTACTGTGGAATTAAATGGACTTTGCTAAGCATCATCAAATGTGGCTTTTGTGTTCCTCTCTTTCCTTGTTAGCAGCAGACCTGCACGTGATTTCACAGGCTGCAAGTCAGAGGGAATATATTTTCTAGTCAGGGAAAGTAATTTAAACTCCAATATTATGAATCTGTACCAACTAATGTCAGCAGGAAAGTTAAAGATAAAACAGCTGAATTTACATATCTATTGTCACACCAAATCTTTTATTTTGCTTAAAGATTAAGATTCACAACTGATGTCATGAGTGATAAAAGTGTGTCTGAGTTTTGCAAGTAAATTGGAAGAAAATAGAAACTAAAGCAGTTCAGAAAAACATATAAAAATGCAAGTGAACATCCAGAAAGGAGAAACTTTTGATAGAAGATAGCAGAGTAGTATTTGAAATTAGAGGGAGTATAAGAGAAATATGGGAAATGCTGAGTATTATTTTAGTACTTCATTTATAAAGAGGAAAGGAGGAAGAAAAGTTCTAACTATTATAAGGTAAAGGTGACTTAAAAAATTGAATGGTAAATATTGGGTAGGCCAAAAGTTAGTAACTAAATAAATTACCAACAGCATTTCCCTGGCAAAATTCTCCCCAAATAAAACTGTATTCTGAAGCCTGAATTTCATGTATATTATTTGAACAAGGTTTTAGTTCACACACACAAACATACACATGCACACCCCAAACAAGAATACATATATCTCACTAATAAGTGTTGTGTAGTGGCTGGTTACTTAGCAGTAGCAGCAGCAGTGGCTGGTTAAGCGAACTTTTTATTTTAGAATAATTAGAGATTTACAAAAAATGTTGCAAAGATAATAAGGAGTTCCTATGTACCCCTCACCTAGTTTCTCTTAATGTTAACATCTTCCATTATCTATGATACATTTGTCAAAGCCAAAACCAACACCGGTATGTTTGCTATTAACTAACTTCAAATTTATCTGATTCACCAGTTTTCCACTAATCTTCTGTTCCAGGTTGCCACATTGCATTTAGACATCTTACCAGCTTATACAACTCTTGGCTCTGACGATTTCTTAATCTTTCCTTATTTTTGCATGACTTTGACAGTTTGGGGAAGTACTGGTCGGATGTTTTGTACAATGCCCCTTAACTTAGGGTTGGCTGATGCTTTCTCATGCTTAAACTTGGAGTTAAAGGATTTGGGGAAGAAGACAACAGAGGTGAAGTACCCTATCACATTGTAGCAGAGTACATGATATAAATATGGCTTATCACAGGGAATGTTCACCTCGATTACTTGGTTAGGAAGTATTTGGCCGTTTACTTGCCATGTGTGTACACACACATACACACACATTTTTTTTCCTTTCCGTATGCTCTTCTTCGGAAGCCAAACCTCAAGGGAAATGATAGCGATTAGGCTCTACCTCCTTACAGGGGAAACAAATGTTTCCAAAACCTAGATTTTTAGAAATAAACATGAAAGAGCCCATAAAGGGACTTCCCTGGTGATCCATTGGTTAAGAATCAGCTTGCCAATGCAGAGGAAATGGGTTTGATCCCTGATATGGGAAGATTCCACATGCTGTGGAGCAAGTAAGTCCCTGCGCCGTAGCTAATGAGCCCATGAGCCACAACTACTGAGCCCATGGGATGCACGTAGAGAAGCCCGCACGCCCTAGAGCCCGTTCTCTGCAACGAGAGAAGCCACCACAGTGAGAAGCCTGTGCGCTGCAGCAGAGAAGAGCCCCACTCACTGCAACCAGAGAAAGCCCATGAGCAGCAACAAAGATCCAGCACAACCATAAATAAATAGGCAAATTAAAACAAATACAAATTTTACTCAGTGTTTTGTAACACCCAAACTAATATAGAGTATATCTTATATCATACCCAACAGAATAAAAACCTACACACCATGGTTTCAACCTCAGGTGTGGGAAGTTAGTTTTCAATTCTTGCTATCCAGTTGAATGACAAAGTAGATGTAGTCCTGAGATGGTAAAGATATGGGCATGCCCTCCTCATTTTCATGGCAGATACCACTGATCAATCAAGACATCTTTTCTAACTTTATCCAGTATAGTTTTGGAATTCTTTCATTGTCAACTATGCTGGCAATAGATATATAAATAGAAGCCTAACAACCTTTTTTATTTTGTTTCTAACACTGAAGAACACAGTCACAAAATTTATCATCACACTTCAGCAAACATTTTAACATTGGCCAGTGGTCTTTCTTGAGGAGCTATAGTTGTGTAGCACATTCAGAGTTACCTGCAAATCTCTATTTGTCCCTTCCTCCACATTTAACTCAGCAAAACTATGCTCTAATTCTCGGAAATCAACAAATATAATCCTGCTTATTATCTATTTTTTATGCACTCAAAATTATTTTTTGAATATCTACGTCACTCAGTGACTTGTGTTAGGTTCTGTGGGGGCCATGCTTCCACTGAATAGCGTTACTGCCCTCAAGGAGTTTATATGAGGAGACTTTGCATAAATCAGGGAACACAATGAAAAGTCTATATGGATGGGAAAACATATTTCAGGCATTAGGAAGATGGGGATCACCTTCCCCAGAGGAAGAAGCAGAGAAGGAGAGGATAGTTCCCCAAGGCAAGCCTGAGTTAATCCAGTCATTTTACAAAAGCAGAGGCTAAGGATTGTAGTACGAGAACAATAGCAACTATAATAATATGAATAATTACTTTTAATTCAACCTTTCTTTGTGCTAGATTAACAAAATTACAGACGCGGTCTTTAACAACGGTTCTGAGAGAATCATGAGAAGGGTGCCAAGGAAATAGAGGAGTATCATCTAAAATGGAATTTATGGAAGAGAAAGGCAAAAACTTTAACAGACTTCCTGGAAGAGTGACTCCAACCAAGTTTTTAAAGCTGAATAGGAGGTAGCCATCTGTATGGGGCCAAATCACCACCCCCAAAGAGAGAAGAGCTTGGAGGACCCTAAAGCCAGAGAATCCATGGTGCATACTGAAAAAGACTGGATGCGGTGAGGGGAAGGGCATAGTCCCAAAGGAAGATGGGGCTGGAGGGACTTCCCTGGTGGTCAGTGATTAAGAATCTGCCTTCCATTGCTGGGGATGTGGGTTCGATCCCTCGTCAGGGAGCTAAGATCCCATGTGCCACAAGGCAACTAAACCCTCACTCTGCAACTACTGAGCCTGTGCACTCTGGAGCCCATGTGCCACAACTAGAGAGAGGCCCGCACCCTGCAACAGAGATTCCTGCATGCCACAAGGCCTTATGCAGCCAAATTAAAAATTTAATTTAATTTTTATTTAAAAAAATTAAAAATAAAAAAGATAGGGCTGGAGGATGAAGCAGCATATGGAAGGAAGAATGAAGACTTGAGCTTCATAGAATTTAACCTTGTCAGCTGACTGTATAGTATAACATGACAACATTCAAAGTGAAGTTTACACCTGCCTGCCACATGCTCTGCTGGATTACGGGATTGCCTCCACATTCCCCTTTCATGAGTTGCCCATCAGGATCACCCATTATCACATCTGCATGGATGAGTTTGTCAGAGGAAGACTGGGCAGAACAGGTACCCTGATAGGCAAGACGTGAGTCAGGGAAATCCCAATGGTGAGGAGTGTCATCCTATCAGATAAGTCTAAAAACATGGACCTCAACCCCAACTAGTGAAATGCCAAGTGGGGATATCTAAGTTGAAGAGTGAAGAGAAAAAGATCACCTACCAAGAAAAAAAATTAAGTAAAAGCATTAGAACACTCTTCATCTAGCTCATAGGCAATGGATATTTTCTTTTCGGCCTATGGTGTAAGATGCCTGGGTCAGATGATAACTGAACAGCTGATGAATTCAAGACTTGAAAGAGGAGTACAGAGACTTCAAGTGAGAGGAATTTAATTTCCCTAAGTCCAGTCTTTTTTTTCTTGGGGATGGTCTTGATCACTGCCTTCTGTACAATGTCATGAACCTCCATCCATAGTTCTTCAGGCATTCTGTCTTATCAGATCAAATCCCTTGAATCTATTTGTCTTTTCCACTGTATAGAGGTAAGGGATTTGATTTAGGTCATACCTGAATAATCCAGTGGTTTTTCCTACTTTCTTCAATTTAAGTTTGAATTTTGAACGGTGGTGTTAAAGAAGACACTTGAGAGTCCCTTGGACAGCAAGGAGTACCAACCAGTCTATCCTAAAGGAAATCAGTCCTGAATATTCATTGGAAGGACTGATGCTGAAGCTGAAACTCCAATACTTTGGCCACCTCATGCGAAGAACTGACTCATTGGAGAAGATCCTGATGCTGGGGAAGATTGAAGGCGGGAAGAGAAGCGTACGACATAGGATGAGATGGTTGGATGGCATCACTGACTCAATGGACATGATTTTGAGTAAATTCCAGGAGTTGGTGAAGGACAAGGAGGCCTGGCGTGCTGCAGTCCATGGGGTCACAAAGAGTCAGACACAACTGAGCAACTGAACTGAAGTCCAGTCTAGAAGATATTTATTTTAATCTTCTGTTTTTAATAGAGCTATCCTCTTATTATAAAGAGACTTTCAGAAAAAATACCCTGTAGAAGAAGTTCTATTCCATGACATGAATAGAAATTGGGTTCTCAGACTTAAGCAATACTTATCCTGTTACTCACTCTAAAAATGAATTTTTTTCCTATGTCAATACACTATTGTCAGTGGAGTTTCATACTGTGTAATTTACTTACAAACGTGTCTTAATATATAAAGACTAACAGTGATAATACAGACCAGTAAAAAACTGTGTGACGTATCATGTTATTTACGTTTTCTCTATAGAAAATGAAAGGTGATAAGAGAAATATCAAGTAATAACTTTGATTCTTCTCAAGTCTAAATTTTTTCTTTATCATAACTGGTTTTTAAAAAAATAGAAAATATTCATTCATAAAGACCATCCTTGTAAGTTGCAATAAAAATCCACTTTACACCCCCTACTTGTAAACCCCTGTGTGCCTGCCCTGCCTGTCCCCCAGTCTTACACTTGTTTGCTAATAGCTGAGAAGGTGATCATTCTTTATCATGCAGATTTCTTGGCTGGGGAATGACAGATGAGCTGCTAATTTGCTTGTTTTTAAGTCTATCTTCTGACGTGGTGATTGATTCCTACCTCAGATCACCAGTGGAAATAAACTGTTCTGATCCAGCTCTTAATTTGTATTTTAATTAAGTTTTCGATCCAGCAACAAAAATCTCCAATAGGTAGAATTGCCCTTTGTCTCTACTTGTCTGCTCATCATTATGGGATTTAAGTTTACCCTGCTCTGTCCTTGCCTAACTTCCTGTCCAGGAGGGCTCTTAGCACAGAGGAGCCTGGTAGGCTGCAGTCCATGGGGTTGCTGGGAGTCGGACACGACTGAGCGACTTCACTTTCACTTTTCACTTTCATGCATTGGAGAAGGAAATGGCAACCCGCTCCAGTGTTCTTGCCTGGAGAATCCCAGGGACGGGGGAGCCTGGTGGGCTGCCATCTGTGGGGTCGCACAGAGTCAGACACGATTGAAGCGATTTAGCAGCAGCAGCAGCAGCAGCAGACATCTGTTCAGACCCATTTACTCTGTTTTGTCTTCATCCCCACGTCAGACTGTGGGTCTGTGGACACAATCCTTTTGTCTCCAGTGCCCTAGGCCAATGCCAGTTAGGTGGTAAATAAATATGGCACAGTGGTAAAGAAAATGCCTGCCTATGTAGGAGACCCAAGAGATGTGTGTTGGAGCCCTGGGTCAGAAAGATCCCCTGGAAAACAAAATGCAACCCACTCTAGTATCCTTGCCTGAAAAATTCCTGTAGACACAGGAGCCTGGTGGGCTACAGTCCAGGAAGTCATGGAAGAGTTGTACACAACTGAGCATGACAGCAAATACTTAAATGAATGAGCAGAAAGATAAATGGATGACTAAATAATAAAGAAAACTAAAATGATACTATTTATTAGGTATTTCTCTGTTTACAGACAAATCTTCCCTCACTTGAAAACCTGTGGGTGATCGTTAGACTTCTAGAATTATGTGGTGGGTGGGACATTTCCTACTAATGACACCAGTGATGAATCCCATCCTCTCTGTTAGCACGGCGAGGTAGAAAGTTGCTGACTCTCCAGAAAGTAAAATTCACCTCTCTTGGCTTTAGAAGCATATCCTTTCTTTTACTGTAAAAAAACCTTAGCACATATTCCAAAGAATTTGAATTTTCTAGGGTGAAACGTAAAATTGTGTTTATTAACAACCTTATACTGATAACAAACACATACATGCACACAAATTCACCATCTCTTAAGTCTATTTAGAATTCAGAAAAACAAGAGAACAATGTCTTACTTGTCAGATAAGCAAAGGATAAAAGCTTAGGTAGTTCCAGAATAGGTGTGAGGATATTGGAAAATTGGCACTTCCATACATTGTTAGCAAGAGTGTATTCTGATGTTTCACTTTTAAAGGACAGCTTGCCAATAATATCAAAATTGTAAAAGCACATACCCTGCAAATTAAGAAATTTACATCCAGGAATGTAGTCTTCATAAACACTTGTAAATAATATGTACAGGAAATGTTATTGCAACTTTATTTTACATAGGAAATAAAACTCCTGTAAGTAAACTAATTGTTTATTATTGGTAGAAAAGTTCTATAAATTATGGTTTGTCCCTGCAGCTGTTAAAAATAATGAGAATGATCTTTACTGTAGAAATACATCAAGTGGGAAACAGTGTTACAAAAGAAAACATACATTATGATCCCCTTTGAGTTTAAAAAAGATAATTTGTGAGTTTGTGTGTGCAGGGTTGTATATGTGTGTGTCTGTGATTGTGTGTGCTTAGAGCAATTCTACAAAGATATACAAGAAATAATTGACAATGTCTACCTCAAGAAATAAAGCAGGCAGAAGTAAAGGCAACTTTTTCTTCGAATTTTACTTTTTGAAATTTTACATTTTGAAATTTCTAATGGATATGTTTACTTTTATGGGCTTCCCTGGTAGTTTAGCAATAAAGAGTCTGCCTGCCAAGGTGGGAGACCTAGGTTCGATGCCTGGGTTTAGAAGATCCCCTGGAGGAAGAAATGGCAACCCACTCCAGTATTCTTGCCTGGGAAATCGCATGGACAGAGGAGCCTGGTGGGCTGCAGTCCATGGGGTTGCAAAGAAACATGACTTAATGACTAAGCAACAGTTACTTTTGTATTTTTAAAAATAAGTTAATAAAAAACACTTGTGTCCAAAATAATACACACAAAATAATTTTTATAATCTGGGGGTAGAGTGGGTCTTCCTGTGGAACACACAAACCCAGAAACCATAAATCAATAGATCAACAGATTTGACTATGTTTATTTTAAAATTTTAACACCAAAGGGAAAAAATAAAAGTCATTGTCCAAGGCTGGGTCAGCAGTTTTTAGAGACGACACCAAGAGTAAGATTCATAAAAGGAAAAAACAAAATGATAAATTGGTTTATATCAAGATTAAAAATTTCCTCTGTAAAAGATGCAATACAGATGATGAAAAGACTAACTGTAGACTTGAAGAAAATACTTGCAAATTACATATTGGACAGAGATTATATCTAGAACCTATAAACAGCTCTCAAATCTCAACAGTTCAGTTCAGTTCAGTCGCTCAGTCATGTCTGACTCTGCGACCCCATGAACCGCAGCACACCAGGCCTCCCTGTCCATCACCAACTCCCGGAGTCTACACAAACCAATGTCCATCGAGTCAGTGGTGCCATCCAACCATCTTATCCTCTGTTGTCCCCTTCTTCTCCTGCCCTCAATCTTTCCCAGCAACAGGGTCTTTTCAAATGAGTCGGCTCTTCACAAGAGGTGGCCAAAGTATTGGAGTTTCAGCTTCAACATCAGTCCTTCCAATGAACACCCAAGACTGATCTCTTTTAGGATGGACTGCTTGGATCTCCTTGCAATCCAAGGGACTCTCAAGAGTCTTCTCCAACACCACAGTTCAAAAGCATCAATTCTTCGGTGCTCAGCTTTCTTTAGAGTCCAAATCTCACACCCACACATGACCATCCTAAAAACCATAGCCTTGACTAGACGGACCTTTGTTGGCAAAGTAATGTCTCTGCTTTTGAATATGCTGTCTAGGTTGGTCATAACTTTCCTTCCAAGGAGTAAGCGTCTTTTAATTTCATGGCTATAGTCACCATCTGCAGTGATTTTGGAGCCCAGAAAAATAAAGTCAGCCACTGTTTCCACTGTTTCCCCATCTATTTGCCATGAAGTGATGGGACCAGATGCCAGTTTTGTTTTTTTTTTTTTTAAAGAAAGCAAATGACCCAATTAAATGAGCAGGTTTCTTACAGCCCTCTGCTAGCTCCACTGGTCTTCAAAGCATCTCCTGGGTGTCAGATCCCAGGACTGGGGCATCCAGTATGTGGTCCAGTTGCTCACTCTCCAGGAAGGATGTCTGAGCCTCTGTGGACCCCTCCTCCTCTATGTCCCCTCCTAGGGTTGCAGGTCCTGATCAAATGGCCTCTCTTCCCTTCCTACTTGACTCCATATGGGTCTCTCTTTAGAGCCTTGGTTGTATTAGGGTTTTTCTGACAGTCTTCAGTTTGTTTTCAATGAGAGTTGCTCCACATGAAGATGTATTTTTGAGGTGTTCGTGAGGGGAGGTGAGTGCAGTGTCCTCTTTCTCCACCATCTCGATCTCCTCCTGAGACTCTATTCTTGCTTCAATTCCCCATTTCTTTTGCTCCCTTAATTTCCTGCTCCTGAAAGCACTCTGCTAACAGATCATTTAAACAAGAATCCCCATCTCAGACTTAGCTTCTGCAGAACCACTGTAAGATAAATATGTGTTATTTCTATAACCCAAACATAATAACAACAAACCAGGAGCAATAAAAATTTGTTGAATCAATTTCCATAGAGGCAATAAAACTAAGGCAATAAGCACTTACCGGAAATTTCAGTGGTCAAACCATAAAGTCTAACTAAGTTTATGTGAGGTAAGAATACTGGAGTGGTTTGCCATTCCCTTCTCCAGTGGACCACATTTTGTCAGGCTCCAAAATCACTGCAGACTGTGACTGCAGCCAGGAAATTAAAAGACACTTGCTCCTTAGAAGGAAAGGAGCAAACCTAGACAGCGTATTCAAAAGCAGAGACATCACTTTGCCGGCAAAGGTCTGTATAGTCAAAGCTATGGTTTTTTTCCAGTAGTCATGTACAGATGTGAGAGTTTGACCATAAAGAGGGCTGAGCACCGAAGAATTGATGCTTTCAAATTGTGGTGGTGGAGAAGACTTTTGAGAGTCCCTTGGGCAGCAAGGAGATCAAAGCAGTCAATCCTAAAGGAAATCAACCATGAACATTCATTGGAAGGACTGATGCTGAAGCACCAATACTTTGGCCACCTAATGCCAAAGAGCTGACTCATTGGAAAAGACCCTGATGCTGGAAAAGATTGAGGGCAGAAGGAGAAGTGGGCAACAAAGGTTGAGATGATTGGATGGCATCACCGACTCAACGGACATGAGTTCGAGCAAACTCCAGGAGATAGTGAAGGACGGGGAAGCCTGGCATGCTGCAGTCCATGGAATTGTGAAGAGTTGAACTCTTAGCAACTCAACTCAACAACAACATTTATGGGCAGTTTCCCATGCCTCAGAAAGAGCAGTGATCAAGAAATCATGTCCACCATAGTTTTCCTTGTTTGCATAATGCAATTTTAAGTATTAGTGTTCAGATTTCTATACAAATTCAACCTCATATTAGGCCTTCTTCTTTTACTTCCTCTAAGTGTTCTGTCCCTTTAGAAATGATTCTACCTTCACCTCATGAAAGTTTTTAATTTTATTTCTCATCTTACCCCTGCTAGCATGGAACTGATTTTTGTTGGCATAGTTCAAGCAACCAAACCCCTGGGGGAGTCATGTCCGGAGTGTATCATAACAGACTGCTTTCACAGGTAGAAGCATCTTGAGAAGCTGATGTCTGCAGTGGTCCTGGAGGGAGGCACTCACTCCTCCTGGGGCAAGGGGGTACATGAAGAATTCACTTGGGTTGCCCTGTGCTTCTGTTGTGTGTTTCAGTAGTCCCCTTCATCGTTTGCCCTGTTTTTTTCCTTAGCTAGCTGCTTGCATACAATATAAGGAAATTCAATCGTAAGGCTTTCAAGATTTTGATAAATATCTCCCAGGAATGGACCTCAGGCCACTGGTTCCCAAAGATGCATTAAAAAATCATCCTAGGGCAACTCATCTCTTGTCTTGTCTGACCTTGGCAGAATGGAAACCAATGACAAGGGATGGGAAAGGCATCCCACTCCATTTCCCAATTCCCTGAGACATTCAGTCTCTCTCCCTTCTCTGTTACACAACTTTATAGGTTCTTTGGGGATGTGTGATGTTAGAATGAATTGTACCTGAGTCACCCTAGGATTGGCCTTCCCTGATGGCTCACTGGAAAGAATCTGCCTGCATTCCAGGGGACAAAGATTCAATCCCTGGGTTAGGAAGATCTCCTAGAGAAGGAAATGGCAACCCACTCCAGGATTATTGCCTGGGAAATCTCATGGACAGAGAAGCCTGGAAGGCTACGATTCATGGGATTGCAAAGAGTTGGACATGACTTACCAACTAAACAGCAACAACAATCATAAGGCCACTGGCTAGGTCTCAAATTTTCCCAGAAAAATTAAAAATTTCTCCAAGGGGAAATACAGATTGTGTCTGAGCATTTGGACACATTTCTCCCAAATACATAGCATGTGACTTTCTTTCATAATATTTTTTGCACGATATTTTATTTAAACTTTTGTACATTTACTAAGAGAGAGGGGAAATGAAGGGAAAAGAGAGTAATAGTTATCACTGATGAGACTTACCAGCATTTTTATCCTTGGTTTGCAATATGACTGACTGATCATCTCAAATTAAGAGCCTGCTAAGAGGAGGTCATAGTTCTGGTTACATTTTATAAAGCATTAAGCATCATGCATGCTCAAAATGAACCTTGTTACTGCTTCATGGCCAGGGCTTTTCTATTTATTTATTCTGTTTTCCATAAATGATGCAAATGCTGTTCAAAAATTTCCACCTACCTCTAAAAAAATTTTAATGGTGATATATATTTTTCATCTCTGTTCTCCATTCATTCAATCAATGGGCATATTTATTACTCATAATAATAGTAAACATTGAGTGAGAACATAAAATATGAGAATATACAATAAAGTCTTAGACCAGTGCCAGCTTCTGCTCCTTCTTTATTAGCTGCTAGCTCAGCTCTCCCTATTTCAACAAGAACTAACCTGATGCCTGGCTCAGAAGGCCATAATTACCTCCTGATAGCTGAACTGTCTTATGGAACTTCCTTGAGAAAGGCTATGAATGAATCTACCTCCTGCTATTTCAGGTATAGATAAAATGGACGTTCCAACCTTGCAGAACCCATTTCTAGACCTGAGATTTAGCCTATAGACCAAAAGCAGGGAACTTCCCTGGTGACTCAGATGGTAAAGAATCCACCTGCAATGCAGGAAATCTGGGTTTGATCCCTTGGTCAGGAATATTCCCTGGAGAAGGGAAAGGCTACTCACTCCAGTATTCTTGCATGGAAAATTCCACAGACAGAGGAACGTGACAGACTACACTCCATGGGATTGCAGAGAGTCGGACATGACAAAGCGACTAACACTTTCATTTCTCACCAAAAGCAGGAAAAAAAACTCCATTAGTATAGTTATACTCACATTCAGAAAACTAAGATCATGGCATCTGGTCCCATAACTTTATGGCAAATAGATGGGGAAACAGTGGAAACAGTGGCAGACTTTATTTTTCTGGGCTCCAAAATCACTGCAGATGGTGACTGCAGCCATGAAATTAAAAGACGCTTACTCCTTGGAAGGAAAGTTATGACCAACCTAGACAGCATATTCAAAAGCAGAGACATTACTTTGCCAACAATGGTCCGTCTAGTCAAGGTTATGGTTTTTAGGGTGGTCATGTGTGGATGTGGGAGTTGGACTATAAAGAAAGCTGAGCACTGAAGAATTGATGCTTTTGAACTGTGGTGTTGAAGAAGACTCTTGAGAGTCCCTTGGACTGCAAGGAGATCCAACCAGTCCATCCTAAAGCAGATCAGTCCTGGGTGTTCATTGGAAGGACTGATGTTGAAGCTGAAACTCCAATACTTTGGCCACCTGATGCAAAGAGCTGACTCATTTGAAAAGACCCTGATGCTGGGAAAGATTGAGGGCAGGAGAAGAAGGGGACAACAGAGGATGAGATGGCTGGATGGCATCACTGACTTAATGGACATGGGTTTGTGTAGACTCCGGGAGTTGGTGATGGACAGGGAGGCCTGGTGTGCTGCGGTTCATGGGATCGCAAAGAGTTGGACATGACTGAGCGACTGAACTGAAGTGAACTCTCTTCCATCTTCATTTACAAAGTGGCCAATAATCATCCAAGCTCATTTCTTTCTTCTGAAATCTTTGTAAAATCAACAAGAAACAGTCAACATATCTGATAGTCTACCTTCTTCTAACCACTTCTCTAAAGTTAAATGCTCTTTCTTTCAAGTCAGTGCATTTAAGTTTTACCAAGAAAATTCTCAAAGTATTTCAGAAAGGTTATAAGCCTTCCAGCCTTGATAAGTTTCTTGGTCATCTTGCTTTTGACACTAAGGCCATATATTTGAGGTTTTCATTGCAGCTAAAATATAGTTTCAGATACTAATTTTTATAGTGGGTAAAGTACAGGTGAAGATTTATAGCAAAGATACCAAGATATACAGTGTTTTAAATTAATACAACTTATTTTTCTTCTGTGTATTATCCCAGAACTAAGTAATCTAATGCTGCTTGATTAGCCCTGATATCCAAATTGTTCCACTAGTTGCCTCTTTCCATAAGGAAAAGAAGGTCTAGATAAAGCACCTTAAAAATAAAAACAAAAACCAGAAAGGGACCCAGAAGGTACATATAGCACTTCCACCCACACCTCATTGGTCTGAATTTAGTCACATGGCCACACTTAACTGCAATGAAAGCTTCGTCATGTAGTCACTAGAGGGCATCCATATGACCAGATGAAAATGAGGGGGCTTATTATTAATAAGGAAAACAAGAGGGTTGGAAACCTGTGAACACTTACTGGTCTCTGAACAGGCATAAACAGAAAACAAGATATTTGATTTTCATAGATCAGCATCTGCATATCAGCTCCAGGAGGCAGCTTTTCCTCTGACAATTTGGATGAAATTTCAGGTCAGTCCTATGGGTTTTCTGGTCACTCTCAAATTCTAAAAAGTCTACAAAGTCACTCAGTCATGTCTGACTCTTTGCAACCCCATGGATTGTAGCCTACCAGGTTCCTCTGTCCATGGGATTCTCCAGGCAATAATACTGGAGTGGGTAGCCATTCTCTTCTCCAGCGGATCTTCCCGATGCAGGGATCGAACCTGGGTCTCTTGCTTTGCAGACAGATTCTTCACCATCTGAGCCACCAAGGAAGGCCACTGGTCACTTTAGTCCCCCAGAATGTTTTGTCAGTTCACTAATTCATATGTGCAGCATAATAATTAAAACTCAGACTCCATGAAAAGTTAAGTCTTCTCTTCCTGTGAGCTCAGGTCTGCTGAAGCTGAGAAACATACATTGAGGAAAGAATGCATGCTACTGCTGCTGCTAAGTCGCTTCAGTCATGTCTGACTCTGTGCAACCCCATAGACAGCAGCCCATCAGGCTCCCCCATCCCTGGGATTCTCCAGGCAAGAACACTGGAGTGGGTTGCCATTTCCTTCTCCAATGCGTGAAAGTGAAAAGTGAAAGTGAAGTCGCTCAGTCGTGTCCAACTCTTTGCGACCCCATGGACTGCAGCCTACCAGGCTCCTCCGTCCATGGGATTTGCCAGGCAAGAGTACTGGAGTACTGGAGTGGGTTGCCATTGCCTTCTCCAAGTAACTCTAGAGGTAGGATAAAAACCCAAAGTCCATGTTCTTACCCACCATCCAGTGCAGCCTCTCTAGTAATAGCAATAGTTACTGTGATCATAATATAATGCATGTGTATTCAGTCATATCTGACTCTTTGTGACCCCATGGACTGTAGCCCTCCAGGCTCCTCTGTCCGTGGGATTGTCCAGGCAAGAATGCTGGAGTGGGTTGCCATTTCCTGCTCCAGGGGATCTTCCCAACTCAGGAACTGAGCCCAGGTCTCCTGAATTACAGGCGGATTCTTTACTGTCTGAGCTACTAGATGCATTATTATTCCAGTTCACTCTCACTTCCTATAAGAGATTAAAATATACTTATTCATTGCCATGAGACTTGCAATGGCTTTGGGGGAGAAGTGTACTTCACTTCTTCATTAATGGCAAGCTTTGTCACATAACTTACTTTGGCTGTTTGTTTGTTCCCACAAGAGCATATAGAAGCATAATGTACTTCCTCTAATTCTCTTTCTCCCTCCCCCTCTGCCATGAATAATACAGGTCTCACATAGATGCTGCTCCATCTGACCTGCAGCTATTGACAAGGGACACAGGCAAGAATAAATTTTTGTTGTCCTAATCCACTAAAACGTGATGGTTATTTGTTATTGCAGCACAGCTGATTAACACAGTTACCTCTCCTGTGTGCCAATAGGAGTTGAAATTAATTCTCAGATCTTGTAAGTATAATATGTCATCCTTCAGAATTCACAAGGGTAGTTAGTATGTATTTGAATAAACCAAGGGGTTTCATAGGTTTTATCGGGAAAGTATCATTACTCTCACCTTATAAAGGAGAAAACAGTTTTCATATTAGGTTTTTTGGCTGACATCACAGAATTAGTATTGGGAAACGATCCCCATCCTCTTTTGGTCTGTGATACGAAGGCACAAGCCTTTCTTATGATAGTATAGTGCATCTTCTTCCAGGAGACCTTTAGAGAGTTTATGACACTGAAGTTTGAAGATTTTGAATCTCCAAACTTCAGCCAGCCTGCCCTAAAATAACTGGGTGTGTCACACAATTTGTTCCTTTACTAATCTAAAAAGTACAACTGTAAGTTATATCTTATCATGTAGAAAGAACTATCACTTCTAACTGTAGCTGGTTATACTTTATAAACATATCTGCTACCATGAGGAAACTACAATACATCTTAATATGAATCATCTTCCCGTATGGACTTGGTTTACTCAGGTACACACTAATTACCTCTGTGAACTCTTAAAGACAAACCATTACACTTTGAAGATTAGAAAATCCAACTGAACTTGGTGGTTTCAAAGTTATAGAGGTGAAATGTAGCTTGATCAGTGTAGAAATCAGAACACATCAATCCTTGTTACCTATCAATGTCCTGAGTGGACAGTTTCCATGACAACATGGAAAAATGTATGACTGAACAACATGCTTCAATTAGATATAGACTATTCAAATTAAAGTAATTTCCTATGTGCTTAGTCACTCAGTTGTTTCCAACTCTTTGTGACCCCATGAACTCTAGCCCTCCAGGCTCCTCTATCCAAAGGGATTCTCCAAGCAAGAATTCTCCATGGCAACCCACTCCAAGAGTGGTTTGCCATGCCCTCCTCCAGGGGATCTTTCCAACCCAGGAATTGAACCCAGGTCTCCTGCATTGCAGACGGATTCTTTACCATCTGAGGCAAAATAATTTCATAGACAATTTAAAAGTCATATAGAAAAGATAAGGTGGTTCTTCAATTTTTTATGCTAACTTTCCATTACCAATTCTCTTCTCTTCCATCTGCTTTTTAATATAAGCTAAGTTGGACTCACCAGGATTACGTTTTTTATATTTTTAAATTTATCCTACCACTTCAGACAGAGAAATCCTAAAAATGTTTTCACTCTACACTTCTAAAAGTTGATTCCTCAATCCTGAGGGATATTTGAGTCACAGCACTGTCTTAGTCCTTTATAAAATGCACATCCTTACTTTTCTCTTATAAGAATGACAAAATATAGCTGTTTATTATTTTTAAAGGTTTAAAAGAAGCAGTTTAACAGCCAGAAACATTCAAGGGGTGAGGATAGATTACTGCAAATTGCCCCAAAGCTCCCTTTTGTGAATGAGTCAGAGACTTGTGTTATTCAAGTCTGGTTCTTGTATTTAGACACACGTTTAAAAGACAGGAAGCTAGTAGTAAAGTGTTTTTTGGAACTTAGTGTTATTACCTTCATGGCACTGCTGCTGCTGCTGCTGCTAAGTCGCTTCAGTCGTGTCCAACTCTGTGCGACCCCATAGACGGCAGCCCACCAGGCTCCGCCGTCCCTGGGATTCTCCTGGCAAGAACACTGGAGTGGGTTGCCATTTCCTTCTCCAATGCGTGAAAGTGAAAAGTGAAAGTGAAATTGTATCCGACTCTTTGCAACCCCATGGACTGCAGCCTACCAGGCTTCTCCATCCATGGATTTTCCAGGCAAGAGTGCTGGAGTGGGGGGCCATTGCCTTCTCTGTCATGGCACTAAAGGGCTTTTATTGTCATCATTTTGTACTTGAGTGTTAACACCCTCTCCTCTGGTAATTTTTTTTTAATTTTTAAAATGTTTATTGGGAGTATAGTTTGTTTAAAATGTTGCATTCGTTTCCAGTGTGAATTAGTTATACATATATTCACCCTTTTAGATTCTTTTCTCATATAGGCCATTAGAGAGTATTGAGTAGAGTTCCCTGTGCTATACAGTAGGTTTTTATTAGTTATTTATTTTATATATAGCAGTGTGTGTATGTCAATCCCAATCTCCCAATTTATCCCTTCCCTCTCTTTATCCGGTGATAACCATAAGTTTGTTTTATACATCTGTTTATACATTTGTTTCTGTTTTGTAAGTTCATTTGACTCATTTTTTTAGACTCCATGTATAAGCACTATCATATGGTATTTCTCCTTTCTGTCTGCCTTACTTTATTTAGTTTAATCTCTAGGTCCATGCATGTTGCTGCAAATGGTATTGTTTCATTCTTCTTTATGGCTGAGTAATACCCCATTGTATTCAAGTACCACATCTTCTTTATCCATATTTTAGTAACAACACCCTCTCGTCTCTTACTTACCTGGTAATTTTTTTTTTTATATAATTGAGCAAGCATCTCTTATGATCACAACAAAGTAAACTATAAGGAAAAACTGCAAAGACACACGTGGGGTCTAAACAATATGCTGGTAAACAATTAGTGGGCTGTGGGAGAAATCAGAGAGGAAATTTAAAAATACATGAAAACAGATGAAAATGGAAACACAATGATCCAAAATCTATAGGATGCAGCAAAAGCAGTTCTAAGGGGGAGATTATAGCAATACAAGACTACCTCAGGAAACAAGAAAAGTCTCTCTAAGAATCTAACTCTTCACCTAAAAGAACTAGAAAAATAAGAACCAAAACACAAAGTGAATAAAAGGAAAGAAACAAAAAAAAAGAGTAAACAGAGACAATAAAATAAATAGGGACAAAAAACAATAAAAAAGATCAATGAAAAAAAGAACTGACTCTTTGGAAAGAGAAACAAAATCAATAACACTTTACCCAGGCTCATCATAAACAAACAAACAAACAAAAAAATAGCAAGAGCCCAAATCAACAGAAAAATCAGAAATGAAAGAAAAGTTACAGCCATCACCATATAGGAGATAATTGTGAACAATTATATAGCAGTATAAATGGACAATCTAGAAGTATTGGATAAATTCCAGAAATACACAATAGAAGAGTAAATAGAAAATATAAACAGACCAGTTACTACTAATTAAATTGAGTTGATAGTTAAAAAAAAACAAAAACAAAAAAAACTCCTGACAAACAAAAGTCCAGAATCAGATTGCTTCACAGGTAAATTCTACAAAACATGTTAAAAAGAGTTAATATCTATGCTCCTCAAACTATTCCAGAAAATGGCAGAGGGAGGAACACTTCCAAACTCATTCTACAAGGACAGCATCACCCTGCTATCAAAACCAAAGACTCTACAGAAAAAAGTGAAATTACAAGCCAATCTCACTGATGAATATAGATGTAAAAATCCTCAACAAAATATTAACAAACTTGAGTTCAATAATTCTTTGATACTTTCATAAAGTGGAATTTATCCCAAAGATGCAAAGATGGTTCAATAGCCAGAAGTTTATCAATGCGATGATAGCTTTAACATATTGAAGAATAAAGATCATATGATCATCTCAATAGATACAGAAAAAGCTTTTTGACGAAATTCAACATTCATGATTAAAAAAGTAAAAACCTCTCAAAAAATGGTGTAGAGGGAAAATTGTTGTTGTTATTGTATACTCGCTAAGTCTTGTCTGAGTAGTTTGTGACCCCATGGACTGTAGCCCCCCAGGCTCCTCTCTCCATGGTATTTCTTAGGGAAGAATACTGGAGTGGGTTGTCATTTCCTTCTCCAGGGGATCTTCCCAACCCAGAGATCAAACCCAAGTTTCCAGCACTGGCAGGCAGTTTCTTCACTGCTGAGGCACCTGAGAGGCCCATGGAGAGAAAATACCTCAACATAATAAAGACCACATACGATAAACTCACAGATAACATCATGCTCCACATAAAAGCTGAAAGCGTTTTCTTAAGAACACGACAAGGATGTCCACTGTTGCACTTTTCGTATTGAAAGTCCCAGCCACACCAGAGAAGAAAAAGAAATAAAAGGAATCCAAACTGTAGAAGAAGTAAAATCATCACTGTTTGCAGAGAATATGATATTATATGTAGCAAATCCTAAAGATTGTCAAAAAACTGTTAGAACTAATATATAAATTCAGTACAGTTATGGTTACAATATTAATATACATATCTATTGTGTTTTTATACACTAACAACAAACTAAGAAATAGAAATTAAGAAAACAATTCCATTTACAAATTCATGAAAAAGAATGAAATACATGGGAATAAATCTAGCCGAAGAGGTAGAAGACTTGTTCTCTGAAAACTGTAGGTTACTGATGAAAGAAATTGAAGATGACACAAACAGATGGAAAGTATCCCAGGCTCATGGATTGGAAGAATTAGTATTTCACAACTAAAATAAATAATTCTAAAATACATATGGAAACATTAAAGACTCTGAATAGCCAAAGCAATTTCAAAAAAGAAGAACAAAACTGGAAGTATCACACACCCTGATTTCAAACTACTGCAAATCTATAGTAATCGAAACAATATGATACAAGCACCAAAAACAGATATACAGATCAATGTAAGAGAATAGATAGCTCAGAAATAAACCCATGGTTAATGGTCAGTTAATCTAACAAAGGAAGCAAAAAATATACAATGACGAAAAGACCAGTCTCTTCAATTAGTGATGCTGAGACTACTGGATGCCTACATGTAAAAGAATCAAACTGGACTATTTTCTCACACCATACACAAAAATAAACTCAAAATGGACTAAAGACTTGAATGTAAGACCTGAAATTATAAAACTCCTAGAAGAAAGCATAGAGAGTACTCCCTTTGACATAGATCTTAATTATATATTTGGACCTGTCTCCTCAGACAAGGGAAACAAAAGCAAAAATAAATAAATGGGACTACATTAAAGTAAAAAGCTTTTGCACAGTGAAGGAAACCATCAACGAATGAAAGGTCAGCCTACTGAAGGGGAGAAGATATTTGCTAAATACATAGTAAGAGGATAATATCCAAAATATTAAAAAAACTCATACAACTCAATATTTAAAAAAAACTGATTAAAAAATGAGCAAAGGACATGAATAGATTA
>NW_011495050.1:4922192-4922558 GCF_000754665.1 Bison bison bison
GTCTTTTAATTTCATAGCTGCAGTCACCATCTGCAGTGATTTTGGAGCCCAAAAAAATAAAGTCTGCCAGTTTCCACTGTTTCCCCATCTATTTCCCATGAAGTGATGGGACCAGATGCCATGATCTTCATTTTCTGAATGTTGAGCTTTAAGCCTTTTTCACTCTCCTCTTTCACTTTCATCAAGAGGCTCTTTAGTTCCTCTTCACTTTCTGCCATAAGGGTGGTGTCATCTGCATATCTGAGGTTATTGATATTTCTCCCAGCAATCTTGATTCCAGCTTGTGCTTCTTCCAGCCCAGCGTTTCTCATGATGTACTCTGCATATAAGTTAAATAAGCAGGGTGACAATATATAGCCTTGATGT
>NW_011495050.1:4922667-4927470 GCF_000754665.1 Bison bison bison
CGGTAGTTTGAGCATTCTTTGGCATGGCCTTTCTTTGGGATTGGAATGAAAACTGACCTTTTCCAGTCCTATGGCCACTGCTGAGTTTTCCAAATTTGCTGGTATATTGAGTACAGCACTTTCACAGCACCATCTTCCAGGATTTGAAATAGCTCAACTGGAATTCCATCACCTGCACTAGCTTTGTTCATAGTGATGCTTTCTAAGGCCCACTTGACTTCACATTCCAGGATGTCTGGCTCTAGGTGAGTGATCACACCATCATGATTATCTGGGTCATGAAGATCTTTTTTGTACAGTTCTTCTGTGTATTCTTGCCACCTCTTCTTAATATCTTCTGCTTCTGTTAGGTCCATACCATTTCTGTCCTTTATTGAGCCCATCTTTGCATGAAATGTTCCCTTGGTATCTCTAATTTTCTTGAAGACATCTGTGGTCTTTCCCATTCTCTTGTTTTCCTCTATTTCTTTGCATTGATCAGGGAAATGCAAATCAAAAGCATAATAAGATACCACTTCACACCTATCAGAATGGTTATTATTAAAAAGACAACAAATAAAAAATGTTGGTAGGGGATGTGAGGAAAAGGAAACTCTCATTAACTGTTGATAAGATTGTAAATTGGCACAGCCACTTTGGAAAACATTGTAGAAATTCTTCAAAAAAATTTTATATAGAGCTTATATATGATCCAGCAATTCCACTTCTGAGTATTTACCTAAATGAAACAAAAATACTAATTTGAGAAGTTATATGCACCCCTATGTTCATAGCAGCATTGTTTATAATCACCAAGATATGGAAGCAACCTGAGTGTCCATCAACAGATGAAAGGATAAGGGAGACACAGTAGCCCACCAGGCTCCTCTGTCCATGGAGATTCTCCAAGCAAGAATATTGGAGTGAGTTGCCATGCCCATTCCAGTTCCGCCTGCAGTGCGGAAGACCTGGGTTCGATCCCTGGGTTGGGAAGATCCCCTGGAGGAGTGCATGGCAACCCACTCCAGTATTCTTGCCTGGAGAATCCCCATGGACAGAGGATCCTGGCTGGCTACAGCCATGAGATTGCAAAGAGTCAGACATATCTGAGCGACTAAGCACACGCAGCACATACATATACTCACATATGTATGTATGTATATACATACATATTCCACACAATGGAATATTACTCAACAATTAAAAAAGAATGAAATATTGCCATATGTGACAACACAGATGGATCTAGAGGGTATTAAGCTAAAGTGAAACAAATCAGAGAAAGATGATACCATATGATCTCACATACATATGGAATCTAGAAAACAAAAACAGAGCTCATAGAAAATAAATGGGTGATGACCAGAGGAGGAGGTTTGGGGGAAAAGCAGGTGAAGGGGATTAAGAGGTACAGACCTTCATTTATAAAATAAATAAGTCACAGCAGTATAATATACAGCATAAGGATTATTGTCAGTAATATTATAATAACTTTGTATGGTGATAGATGTTACCAGACTTACCGTGGTGAGCATTTCATAACGTATGCAAATATCAAATCACCAAGTAGTGCACCTGAAATTAACATAATATTGTACACCGATGGTGGCACCAGTGGTAAAGAATCCACCTGCCAGTGCAGGAGATGCAGGAGACATGGGTTCAACCCCTGGGTCGGGAAGATCCCCTGGAAGAGGAAATGACAACCCACTCCAGTATTCTTGCCTAGAGAATTCCATGACTGTGTAGTCCATGGGGCCGCAAAGAGTAGGACACGACTGAGCAACTTTCATTTTCACATGTGAATGTACCACCTTTCCCAACAAAGTGCTTGAGTAGGTTATGGAGAGATTCTATATAGCATCAGGCATTTTTAAATGATAAAGACAGATTGAGGCAGGGCTCTTGATGTCTTGTTTTGGCTTTGGAGCCTGCTGTGTGAGCTTCCGCTGCCACCTTGATCCACTGTAGCTAGTCTTGGGTTGATTCAAGCCGAGGATACAGGTTTTTCTCAAAGTCTGACATCCAGGAATCCAGATGCTGTGGGGAGTGGTCTACATAAATACTTTACGTTGATGATCTTTCCTAAAGCACCACTGTGAGCCAAGTATATGATAGGAGCTCAGACAAATATGTAATTGCCTGCTGTTTTCAATAGAGTTTTCAAAACAGTCTGGAGCCATAAACAGCTCAAATTTGCTTTTTACCTGGTTATCTCTCAGAGACCATTATGAAAGTTGGCTGGAACAGGGCAAATGTCATTGGTTCATCCATGCTTGAGCTTCTACTCTGGATTAAAGCAATCTTGGATTTCAGTTCATGAGAATGTCCTGAATAAAGATAGCTTAATTAATGGATTTAACAACCGCAGTCAGCATGCCCATACTTCAAAAGAATTGCACTTTTTTGTGCCTCCAATAGCTCATTAGGAAAAACAGGTCAGACGGTGGCAAACTAATTCAACTCAATTTGTCTCCTTTCAGCTTCAGGTTTTCTAAGATTATAAAAGCTCACACCTATAGAGATTGAATTTCATATAAATTTATTGAACTATCAAACTTCTTGTACACTATACTGTAATGAATGCCTGAATACATAATACCTCTAATTTAAATATATAAAGGCTGCTTTCAGAATGCCTTTAATAGTTTCACAAAAATTATTAATCCTCCAAGTGAGCTTTTAAAGTCAAGAGAGAAAAAATTAACAAAGCACATGATAGCCTTGAAAGAAATGCTTTCTCATTAAAAATAAACTCAGTAAAATGCTGTAGCTGCTGTGGCAAGTAGTTTGTGGTTCTATCAAAAGCTAAGCATAAAATTACCATGTGGCCCAGCAATTTCATTTCTCATTCCAAATTCATAAGAACTGGAAACAGGTGTTCATAGAAAAACTTACACACAGATGTTCATAGCAGCACTGTTCACAGTGGCTAAAAAGTTGATCCAGACGTCCATCAACTAATGAATGGATCAGTAAAATGTGGTATACCATAAAATGGAATATCATCAACCACAAAAGAAAGAAATATACTATATGCTGATATATGACACAATATGGATGAACTTTGAAATTATTATGCTAAGTGAAAGAAGTCACACACAAGAAGTCACGTATTTCATGAAATATGAAATATTCATATCATATGAAATATAACTCATGTCATATCATCAAATATTATGTATCATAAGAAATATCCAGAATTGGCAAATCCATAGAATACAGAAAGCATTTTAAAGGTTACCAGTGTCTAGAGGGAAAGGAAAATGGGGGTGTGACTATTTAATGGGTATTGCATTTCATTTTGAGCTGATGAAAATGTTTTGGAACTAGACAGCTGTGATGGTTGTACAGTATTGCCAACGTGCTAAATATCACTAGTAGTCAGTTTTATGTTATGTGTTTTTTAACCACAGTTTTTTAAAAGAAATTATTTCTGTAAGTTTGATTCTCATGTTTCTGGAAGGGTATAACTACAGTCCTGCCTGAAATCTAAGAGGGAAACTTTAAATACCTCATGGTTCCCTTCAGACCTGGTATTTCAGGGAAATAAATGAAGCCCAATTTAAGTAATTTCCTCAATTCCATGAAATGAGCTTTCTCTGTTAGTCTAAAGACCTCCTAAATTTTTAAGGAAAGCCTTCCCTGACCTCCCCAACTCCCAATACAATTTAGATGCCTTATATAACACCTATTATACAATACCTATATTAACACCATCATATTGCATCATTTGCTGGCTTATCTCCCTTCCCCACCAGACTCTGAGTTCCTTGAGTCTTGCAGTTTTTTCTGTGGTCCTTGCACTCTACCTTGGCACATGGGAGGGACTTCAGAAATTACTCTCTCTTGTGTATAAAGTGAAAACTGTACGCTGTTCCCAAATTATGAGCTGTTAATGCACTGAGTAATACTTCATAAAGCAGTGTGTCAGTTTCCATAAACTGAAATCAGATCTTTGCTGGACAGTGTCATAAATGAAGTGTGCCTTTAGACAGGGATATGGTTATATTTTTTACTACCTGGTGAATAAATGTATTAGAAGCAACATGAGATTTTTGACACATGTATTGATCTTGCTTCATTTTTTAACTTTTAATTCTGTGAAAATGAATCAACTCTTGGATAAACTGAATAAACTCAAACTATTCCCAGGCTATTGATGCCCATCAAATGACTTTAATGTCATGGCCGAAGTGAGTATCAGTAACAATAGTTTTGTGATGAACTGAGGAGAGTGAAAATTACAATGGGGTAAAATCTATCTCAAGGTCTTGACATCAGTGTAGAATAAGAAAGGATAAAATGGAGGCAGGAAGAAGGAAGATTACTTAAAATAATTAAGATAACTGTTTTTTAATATGCAGGTAGCCTGGCTTTCATTTTTTTGTTGTTGTTGTTCACTCACTAAGTCATGTCTGACTCTTTGTTACCCCATGGGCTGCAGCACACAAGGCTTCCCTGTCCTTCACTACCTCACCGAATTTGCTCAAATTCATGTCCTTTGAGTAGATAATACTGGACAGAAATGGTATGGACCTAACAGAAGTAGAAGATATTAAGAAGAGATGGCAAGAATACACAGAAGAACTGTACAAAAAAGATCTTCACGACCCAGATAATCATGATGGTGTGATCACTCACCTAGAGCCAGACATCCTGGAATGTGAAGTCAAGTGGGCCTTAGAAAGCATCACTATGAACAAAGCTAGTGGAGGTGATGGAATTCCAGTTGAGCTATTTCAAATCCTGGAAGATGGTGCTGTGAAAGTGCTGCACTCAATATGCCAGCAAATTTGGAAAACTCAGCAGTGGCCACAGGAC
>NW_011495050.1:4927801-4928364 GCF_000754665.1 Bison bison bison
TTAGAATTGGACATGTAACAACAGACTGGTTCCAAATAGGAAAAGGAGTACATCAAGGCTGTATATTGTCACCCTGCTTATTTAACTTATATGCAGAGTACATCATGAGAAACGCTGGGCTGGAAGAAGCACAAGCTGGAATCAAGATTGCTGGGAGAAATATCAATAACCTCAGATATGCAGATGACACCACCCTTATGGCAGAAAGTGAAGAGGAACTAAAAAGCCTCTTGATGAAAGTGAGAGTGGAGAGTGAAAAAGTTGGCTTAAAGCTCAACATTCAGAAAACGAAGATCATGGCATCTGGTCCCATCACTTCATGGGAAATAGATGGGGAAACAGTGGAAACAGTGTCAGACTTTATTTTTTGGGGCCCCCAAATCACTGCAGATGGTGACTGCAGCCATGAAATTAAAAGACGCTTACTCCTTGGAAGGAAAGTTATGACCAACCTAGATAGCATATTCAAAAGCAGAGACATTACTTTGCCAACAAAGGTTCGTCTAGTCAAGGCTATGGTTTTTCCTGTGGTCATGTATGGATATGAGAGTTGGACTGTGAAG
>NW_011495050.1:4928464-4934573 GCF_000754665.1 Bison bison bison
TTGGACTGTGAAGAAGGCTGAGTGCTGAAGAATTGATGCTTTTGAACTGTGGTGTTGGAGAAGACTCTTGAGAGTCCCTTGGACTGCAAGGAGTTCCAACCAGTCCATTCTGAAGGAGATCGGCCCTGGAATTTCTTTGGAAGGAATGATGCTAAAGCTGAAACTCCAGTACTTTGGCCACCTCGTGCGAAGAGTTGACTCATTGGAAAAGACTCTGATGCTGGGAGGGATTGGGGGCAGGAGGAAAAGGGAACAACAGAGGATGAGATGGCTGGATGGCATCACTGACTCAATGGACGTGAGTCTGGGTGAACTCTGGGAGTTGGTGATGGACAGGGAGGCCTTGCGTGCTGCGATTCATGGGGTCACAAAGAGTTGGACACGACTGAGCGACTGAACTGAACTGAACTGAACCATCTCAGTCTCCGCTGCCCCCTTCTCCTTATGCCTTCAATCTTGACCAGTGTCAGAGTCTTTTCCAATGAGTTGGCTCTTTGCATCAAGTGGCCAAAATAGTGGAGTTTCAGCTTCAGCAACAGGTGGTGGTTTCATCACTAAGTCATGTCTGACTCCTGAGACCCCATGGACTGTAGCCTGCCAGGCTCCTCTGTCCATGGGATTCTCCAGGCAAGAATATTGGAGCAGGTTGCTGTTTCCTTCTCCAGGTCAGCAACAGTAATTCCAATGAATATTCAGGGTTGATTTCCTTTAGGATTGACTGGTTTGATCTCTTGCATTCCAAAGGACTCTCAAGAATCTTCTCCAGGACCACAATTTGATAGCATTGGTTCTTTGACACTCAGTCTTCTTCATGGTCCAATTCTCACATCTGTACATGACTACTAGAAAAACCATAACTTTTACTATATGGATCTTTGTCGGCAAAGTGGTGTCTCTGCTTTTTAATATGCTGTCTAGGTTTGTCATAAGCTTTCCTTCCAAGAAGCAAGCATCTTTTAATTTTGTGGTTGCAGTCTCCCTCCGCAGTGATTTGGGAGCCCAGGAAAATATAATCTGTCACTGTTTCTACTTTTTCTCCATCTGTTGGCCACTAAGTGATGGGACCAGATGCCATGATCTTTGTTTTTTGTATCTTGAGTATTAAACTACCTTTTTCACTCTCTTCTTTTATTCTCATCAAGAGGCTCTTCGCTTTCTGCCATTAGAGTGGTATCATCTGCATATCTGAGGTTGTTGATATTTCTCCCAGCAATCTTGATTCAGCTTGTGATTCATCCAGGCCTGCATTTCACATGATGTACTCTGCATAGAAGTTAAATAAGCAGGGTGACAATATACAGCCTGACGTACTCCTTTCCCAGTTTTGAACCAGTCCGTTGTTCCATGTAAGGTTCTAACTGTTGCTTCTTGACTCACATACAGGTTTCTCAGGAGATAGGTGAGGTGGTCTGGTATTCCCATTTTTTTAAGAATTTTCCTCAGTTTGTTATGATCCATACAGTCAAAGGCTTTAACTTGTCAATGAAACAAAAATAGATATTTTTCTGGAATTCCCTTGATTTCTCTGTGATCCAGTGAATGTTGGCAATTTAATCTCTGGTTCCTCTGCCTCTTCTATATCTAGTTCTGGAAGTTCTCAATTCACATACTGCTGAAGCCTAGCTTGAAGGATCTTGAGCATAACCTTGCTAACATGTGAAATGAGTGCTCTTATGGTAGTTTGAGGCATTGCCCTCCTTTGGGATTGGAATGAAAACTGACTTTTTCCAGTCCTGTGGAAGTTGGCCTAAACAAATATATGTATACATATAGCTGACTTATTGTTGTACAGCAGAAACTAACACAACATTGCAAAGCAATTATACTCCAATTTCTTAAAATATTGATTCTTGTTTTTAATTATAGCTCTATGAGGTTAATGTTCCATGCTAAAGGCAAAAGTCATCATTCTGGAAAGCCTTCATTGAACCCAATTGTTTTCCAGTTAATGAATTAACACAATGAGCTAACTTATTTTCCTAGGCATATATATATATATATATATATAATAATTTGTCCTTGATAATTCTCTAGAAATAGATTTCAATGTTAGTTGTTGGAAAGCTTAGGCTCAATATTTGACCTATTGCTTAAAAATACTCAAAAATTAATATTTCAAGTACTGATCTTACCCTGGTGTCAATTATCCACCCGGTTTTATTTCTCTTTATCCCACTTTCTCATTTGTATCTTTATTTCTGCCTTTACATCACATATATCTTTGTAGGTTTCCATAAACAAGATAGATTATTATACATAAATAGAAGAGATTCAACTATATCTTGAATGAATGAGTGAATAAAATAAATTCAAGTTAAAGCCTTTGACTGTATTTAGCTTTTCTTTCTTCTTTCCATCCTTCCTTCCTTTATTTTGTGTTTCCTTTATTTTATTTTCCTTCCTAAGGATATTGAGGAAATCTTAAGGGTATTTATTATTTAAGATACCAGAGCCATGAAAAGTGGGAGCATAAATCAAATCACAAAGTATAGAAGCATTAATATCCTCCAAGTTCTTTAAGACAAAAAATCAAGAGAGACATTTTCCTAACATTGAACTCTCATTAAAGATGTGAAATCTGCATTTCCCTCAGTTCAAGTGTGGTTGTTTCAATTTCTGTAAAATTCTTCTAGATTCTAACTATTTCAGTTTCTTAGCTAAGTAGACAGAAATTATGAGCACACATATATTATCCCAAAATACTTAGCCAATTATCTTAATGAACTTATAAAGTTGTCTTAAGAATAGCTGAGATATGACTAAATCCAAACATTCAGTATTCCTTACTATTGTGCTGTGTGTGGAAACCTGCCTGTAGACTTCTACAAAAAGGTATATTCCCCCTCCCACCCCATTTTAATATTGGGAAGAGTAAAGGGATTAGAAATAAGAGAGCTAGAATTCTTCTCTGTCATAATAAGAAAGCATAATGTCCAAAAACAACAAAAGAAAGAGGCATTATTTTGAAAGTAAAAGAATTGACAGTGATTTCCTCTGGGATGGTATCAGGGCAGGGGTACCATTTCAGGTATAGGGCACTGAAAGTTTTTGAGTAAGGCTTTTAGACTTTACTGTTTTTATATATTATGTGCATGTATTATTATAATGAAAGTTGAATTTTAAAATATTCTTTAATGTCTACCTTGCTTTTAAGGTTAAAGTCTGAAAACCAAAGGGAAGCTTGCAACGTTTGTCATCATAAACCCACCTCTCCTTACGACTCAAGCCCTACTCCTCACATCTTACTCTTTCCTTCTAAGCTTCAGTTATACTCCAGTTATACTCCTTATAAGCTCCAGGAGCCTCTTCACCTCCTCCTAGTAGATGATGACTTTGCTCACCCCTTGGCTTTCCATGAGCAGTTGCTTTTGCCAAAGACTGTCTGTTCCTCCTCTTCTCTCCCCAGTCACCTCTTCTGGAAGCCTTCCCCTTCCTGTCTCACCCAGGTTAAGTGTGCTTCCCATTTACTGCCTCAGCACTCTAAATTCTCCCCTGTTACAACATTGATCACATTACACTATAATATCTTAATGAATTATCTGCCCCCTCATCCAAGGTATAGACCCATGAGAGCTAGAACACCTTCTTTCATGTTCTTTCTCCTATGCTTAGCACCAGCAAGATGTTCATTTCAGTGTTGATGTTCAACACATGCCTAGAATAGTGCCTGGCACCCGATAGGCATAACAATAAAGTTAAGTGAAAAAAAGAAGGGAAAGTGGAGGGAGGGAGGGAGAAAACAAAAGAATATTTGGACTATTACATTCATGCCTGTCAATTGACCTGAAGGCCAAATTATAAAGTGCAAAGAATTTAAATTTTATATTTTTCTTTTTTTTCTATTCTCTTCTTTAATTGTTCACTACAGATACTCTAAAGGTTAGTGTTTTCATATCACCACCTAAAATAATCCACGCCAAAGAACTGGTGTCAGCATGGTTTCCAAGGGTGATTCCAAAAGCATCAGTTGGAGACAATATGCTTAACCCCAAGAATCTTAAAGATCATTTTGAGTTCAACCTCTGACTTTATAAATGGGGAAATTGAAGCCCAGAGACATCAACAGTTCACCAGATATCACACAGCAGGTTCAACTCAGAGCTGACTCCCATAGCTGGATTTTCTGACTTCCAGAATGGTACTTCCTCCTGGAGGTAATACTGGCCATTTAGAGAGAGTGACATCTTGAGAAGCAGGATGAGGATGATGTTCCCAAAGTCAAACAAGCTTTCTTGCTGCCCCTCAAATTTCAACAGCCTCAAGCAACATACCCCCAGAAGGTTATTGTGGGTTTAATGAACATTTGGCTATGACAACAAGTGGTAAATTATACACCATAAAGAACTCGGTAAGCTGTAGGGTTCAGGGTAAACAATAAACCATCAAGTCATTGGTTGTGCTCTCAGTAACCCGACAATCTCACCTCGAAATCTTGAGGAATTTCTTTGCATGACGATTCCTAAATGAATCCTTTAGAAGTTTAAAGAGACGAGCATCCTTAATACCAATTCAGAAGCAATTTTTGTATAGACTTGATTTTGACTGGTTTTTATTCTTTGGACAGTTTGCTAAACTTCCCTGAAATAAAATTTTAAAGCTGACGAACAGTTTACTGTACTTTGCTGCCAGTTCACTCTTCAAACACGTTAGAAAATTATTTCATTCCAATTATTTCAACTGCTGAAAAATAAAATGGCTTCTCTGACAGAATCAGATAGGTGGTAGGTTCCATAGGCGTTTGGGTATCCCTCATGGAGTGTGTTAAAAGATAAACTGAGACATATTGAAACATTTTAAGAGTTTATTTGAGAAAAAATCAATTTGAAGCAGACAGAATCCAATCTTGCAGATAGGAGCTTGACAAAATGAAAGACTTTTATAGCCAATAGGGAGTAGAAAGAAGGAAGTTCCATTAGGCCAAAAAAAAAAAAAGTGGGTTGGTTATTGCAGGGTCACTTTCTTTTAAGGGATGGCAGGGTTCTATCAGACAAATTACCTGATTAGCGCTGATCACAAGATTACTGGTTGACTGGTTTAAACTTCCATTTCTCAGAGGCCCTAAACTGTAATTGAGTTAAGCCTCAGTTTGATGGCATGGGGCTTAGCATAAGTGACTCCATTTTGGACCTGCTGTCTTTCTCTTAACAAGTGTGAGTATGTGGAAATATTTTCATTAGAACCTTTACTGCAGAATTCCAGAGTCTCCAGAGCATTAGGGAGAGAGTCTCTCTCAGATGCATTTTACTCTGATATGCTTTGATTGGTCTCCTGTTGCATGAGGTGGGTCCTCATTACAGGCTTTTAAGCAACTAAATGATGCTTCTGGAATCCTTTGCATGGAGCTTCTGATATCTAAGGTTGCAGTCAGATATACATCATCCTGAGCCTTCATCCCAGGAGGTTGTTGGGATTCAGGTGTGTCAGTCAGTGATCCTTCATTGTGTTCATGGAACTAAATACTTAAATAAAAGTGATGAATAATTCAGTTTTATCGATGTTGCTCTTCTATTAGAGATCAAGACTAGCCACAGGTAGGCAGTCTCAGGGCTGGCTCAGGACCTCACTGGTGGCATCAGAACCATTGCTTCTCTTCATCTTGCTGTCTTCCCATCCTCAAAGAGTCCAGGTACCTCCCACCTTGGTCACAGGGTCACTGCTGCAGGTGCAGGCTTTCCCACCTCATGTGAGAGTGTTCCTCAGCAAGGACATAAGGAGAAAGAGAGCTTACTCCTATTCCTCATTTTGTAGGAAGAGAAAATGGTGCTGTAAAGGTGAAAGTCACTCAGTTGTGTCTGACTCTTTGTGACCCCATGGACTATATAGTCCATGGAATTCTCTAGGCCAGAATGCTGGAGTGGGTAGCCTTTCCCTTCTCCAGGAGATCTTCCCAACCCAGGATTGAACCCAGGTCTCCCGCATTGCAGGCAGATTCTTACCAGCTGAGCCACAAGGGAAGCCCGGTTCTCAGGAAAACCCCTGCAAATTTCCTTTATGTCTTATTATACAAAACTGGATTTCAAGAGACACTGATGTATAGATCAGTCTTATGGACTCTGTGGGAGAGGGAGAGGGTGGGGAGATTTGGGAGAATAGCAGTGAAACATGTATA
>NW_011495050.1:4934673-4936521 GCF_000754665.1 Bison bison bison
TGAAACATGTATAATATCATGTATGAAATGAGTCGCCAGTCCAGGTTCGATGCACGATACTGGATGCTTGGGGCTGGTGCACTGGGACGACCCAGAGGGAGGGTATGGGGAGGGAGGAGGGAGGAGGGTTCAGGATGGGGAACACAGGTATACCTGTGGCAGATTCATTTCTATATTTGGCAAAACTAATACAATATTGTAAAGTTTAAAAATAAAATAAAATTAAAAAAAATAAATATTTATCTTTAAAAAAAAAAACAACTGGATTTCATAGCCATCTTAAACTCCCAGAAGATCTGGGGAAAGTGAAACTGTCCTCAGTCTCTCTTGGAATCGGGCACTTCCAGTAGACAAGAAGGCTGAGCAGGATGTTTGTTAGGTGGGCTGTTAAAATAATAAACACTACTTGAGAGCATTCTAAACACTTCACATACCTTAATCTATGAGATCGCCACAAGTCCATCAGGTGGGTAGGTGTGACTATTATCACTTTACAGAGAAGAAGCAAACTGAACTTCAGCAGTAAAAGCACAATGAGGCATTGAAGAAGCCAAGATTTCCACCTCTGTCACCGGACTCCAGAGACTGCACTCCTAGCTACATATTACACCGCTCTCAGCCTGCCGCATCCCCCTCAGCAGGCAATCTGCCAGGCTGCTTCCAAAATCTAACACATAAAAGGTCTGAGCAATGCTTGTCTCCTTGTGAAGTGCAAATGTGACATTTTCCCCTAGCTGCAGTCACAGTGCGGGTGAGAAGAGCAGAGAGGCATCTGAGAGTGACAAGAATTGCTTCCCGTTGTCATCAAGGCTGCCACAGCCAGGGCGTGATGGGGTCAAGGACCGGGAGAGTACAACTCACAGCCCAGGGCCAGTGATTAACAGCCAGCAGCCCGCCTCCCCTCCCCCACCCCAACCACAGGTGTCAGAGGTAAGTGATGGAGGGTCCAGGTACAAGCAGGCAGCATTGGAATAGAGTCTCCAAGTTAGAAAAGTGCTTTAGAGACCACTCCACTCTTCCTCTCATTTTCCAGTAAGTAAAGTTGAAGTCACTCAGTCTGTGTCCGACTCTTTGCAACTCCATAGACTGTAGGCCACCAGGCTCCTCCTCTGGCCATGGAATTCTCTAGGCCAGAACACTGGAGTGGGTAGCCTTTCCCTTCCTCCAGGGGATCTTCCCAACCCAGGGATCGAACCCAGGTCTCCTGCATTGCAAGCAGATTCTTTACCATCTGAGCCACTGGGAAGCTCTCCAATGAGTAAAATGAGGCCCAAAGAGTGGAGTAGTGTGTTCAGATCACCCAGCTTGTTTATGTAGAATGTAAGGCACAGAATGAGGGCTTTTTTCCAGGTGAAACAGAAAGAACTTAATAGCATGTCCTCAAGGAAGTCTTCTTTGTCTGACCCTTGCAGAAAATATGCCTAGCACCTCGTACAGGCTTCCATTACAGCTGAGCCACAAGGGAAACCCTCGGGAGGATCTCAAAAACCATGCTACACCCAGCCCTGGACCAGAATCTTGACAGTTCCACTCACCTAGCCTCCTTTATACTCATCTCCTCCTCGATAAAATGGATAAAGCAATAGTTCCAATCTCACAGTGTTGCTGGGATGACCAAGTTTTAAATGCACATGGCACTGTGTGCCAGGCAGATTCAGGGGTTGGTAAGTAGCAGTTACTGGTGACTTCATATCTCCCTTGGAGAAGGCAATGGCACCCCACTCCAGTACTCTTGCCTGGAAAATCCCATGGACGGCGGAGCCTGGTAGGCTGCAGTCCATGGGGTCGCTAAGAGTTGGACACGACTGAGCGACTTCACTTTCACTTTTCACTTTCATGCATTGGAGG
>NW_011495050.1:4936621-4942465 GCF_000754665.1 Bison bison bison
TTCATGCATTGGAGGAGGAAATGGCAACCCACTCCAGTATTCTTGCCTGGAGAATCCCAGGGATGGGGGAGCCTGGTGGGCTGCCGTCTATGGGGTCACACAGAGTCGGACACGACTGAAGTGACTTAGCAGCAGCAGCAGAAGAGGCAACATCACAACAGAGAGCAGGCGGCAGAACGTTAGAGAGTCACAGTGAAGACATGACGAAGAAAAGAGGCACAGGGAAGGTCTGAGTCCAAAAGTGCAGTACGATCATGTAGAACTGAAGATGTAAAAGAAAGAAACACAGGAAGTTAAAGAGCCTTCACCACTCACTCTGTCTCCCAAACCTGCTTCAAGGTTCTTTAACTTGAGCTCCTCAGGTTTTAAATAAGACAGATACTATTTTGACTTGGGGCTTCAGTGGCTCAGCAGTAAAGAACTTGCCTGCCAATGTAGGAGATGTGGGTTTGATCCCTGGGTCTGGAAGATACCCTGGAGAAGGAAATAGCATCCCACTCCAGTACTCTTAACTGGGAGATCCCATGGACAGAGGAGCCTGGTGGGCTACAGTCCACACAGTTGCAAAGAACAGGCATGACTTGGCCACTAAACGACAACCCATTTTGACTAGCTTCTTTTGACAGATCTAAAGAGATTAAAAGCAGTTTACTTTAGGTTAGAAAGCTGGCAAGTGACAGAGCCAGGGCTAAATATCAAGGCCAGATGACTCCAAAATCATGGTCTACGTGCATACCAATCATCATGGGATTAAATAAGCTAATACATACTGTTCCATTCCTGGAACAACACTGGACACAGAAGAGGGTGGCCCAGTGTCATTGCTGGTTTCATTATCATTACATCCCAAGGGTCCCTCCTGCACTGGTCCCAGCACAGAAGGATGGTAGCCGTGTGTTCTTTAAGGAAGAGGTAGAAATTTGTAAGCCCCAGCATTCATCAGAGCCAAGACCCAGAAGCACTGATGGTGCATGGCCCCCTGAGAAGCAGTACCTGGCTCGGGCTGCTATGAGAGGTCCATGCCCATCTCTGAGTTATAGCACCTGGTCCAGGTGAAACAAGAGGTTGCCAGACGCAGAGGTAAGCAGAGTGGCATAGGTTCAACCTGAAACCTACCCATATTTCTAATCTTCCCATAACCTTCGTTAATGACACAGCCAAAGAGGCAGGAGAGGTAGCGACAATGAACGAGAGGAAGCAGCTGGCACCGGACGGCCCTGTGCCAGGCTCAGGGCTGGGAGGGACTCTGGCAGTGATAACAGTGGTGAATACACCAAACTGACGGTTGCCTGTTGGCCCGGCACCCTGCCAGGGCAGGGACCAGGGGAGATGGCATTCTTGCAGTTACACTGGTACAGGCTCAGCCATCCCAGGTTTACCCACAACACACTCTGCCCAGGCTGGTGTTCCAGAAGCACCTGTTATAATAGCAGAAGCAGTCTGGCAAGCAACCAAATGTGGATTCATCCAGGCCACCCGTAAAGGGATTTAATGCCTAACAACCTGTGCAAAGCTCCTAAGTGTCATAATTAATTTGGCACCTCTTCTCTGGTAGGTCCTAACCAGGAACCATAGAGTGAAAGCCTGTTCCCAACTAACATGGTTTCCCCTGTAATTAAAGCTGTGAGAAATCAGCATTTTGGAAAACCTTAACACCGTATTTTCCTCACTTAACTGTTTTCTCAGTTCTCGTCTTTGGCACTCTCTATCCACTACTGGGGTGAACATCTTACGTACTTTGACTTACCCAGTTACTGCTTCCCTGCTGCATCATTTAGGTTATAATTATTTTCTCATTTTCCCCTCCAGCTGGCAGTAGTTTGGTCCCTTCCACCTCGTATTTCTTGAAAATGTCCCACAGTTGCTCTCACTTATTTAAACACTCTGAAAAGTGAGGAAGTGTAGCCATTGGAAGTGCATTCCCACATCCTGTAGAAGAGAGTCCCTGTTGTCTATGAGCAGCGAACAGAACCAGAATTCAGCAAACAATAAACAGCTGAGTGCAGTTGCAAAAATACATCTATATATGAACACAATCTGGCTTCTGCTACTTAAAAAAAAAAAAAAAGATGAAGGCTATGGTATGAGAGCAGAATTCACTTCATGAGGGGAAACAAAGCAAAAACATTTAATAGCAATAGTGTCCCATGTATTGAGTTCTCACTGTATCTCTTTGTGTCAGCTAATATCACAAGCCACCTCCTCTAATGAGGGCTTCAAAAAATGAGAGACTTTTGAAACAAAGAGTTTCTTTCTCTGTTTCTCCATCTGTCATTCCTAAAAGATATGGTGATCCAAAGTTTATCACTGAAAGATAGGACAAAAAACTGGTGACCAAGAACTTTACAATAAATTGTGGACTTTTTATCTGACAATGTCAAAAACAATGCATCCATTTTCAAAAGTTCTCTTTTTTAGTTTCTTTTGATTCCCAACAGAGCACATTTAGTGGAATCAAATCATTCACATGAATGCTAACTAACATCAGTTTCTCTGCATTCTGTAAGGAATTGCACTTATAAAGTGAAGCATCCTGAATATCTGCCAAACACAAAATCTCAATAATTTATAAATGTTAAGTTGTAAAATGTACTTTAGAATGACTGCTCCAATATCTGATTAGTCTCTTTTGAAGAACAGATCATGAGGAATTCCACTGCCTCTTTCTTCAGAATTTCTATAACTTTGATGAAGAAACATATATGAAACCTGTTTTACAAATGCAATTTAAGAAATCAGCCTGTATATTTGGAAGGCAGGAGCACATATGCAGAATATCTCAAGAAATCCAGGGACTAGGTCTCAGGATATTGCTGACACCTCATTGACAATGTCCTGGAAGTTGAAACCTAGTGGTACCTCAGTTTCACAGAGAGAAGAAATTAAGTACCAAAGAATTTAAGAATTCATTAATCAGATCAGATCAGTCGCTCAGTCGTGTCCGACTCTGCGACCCCATGAATCGCAGCACGCCAGGCCTCCCTGTCCATCACCAACTCCCAGAGTTCACTCAGACTCACGTCCATCAAGTCAGTGATGCCATCCAGCCATCTCATCCTCCGTCGTCCCCTTCTCCTCCTCCCCCGATCCCTCCCAGCATCAGAGTCTTTTCCAATGAGTCAACTCTTCGCATGAGATGGCAACCCAAAAAAGTTAAGGACAAACTAAAATTTGTTCAAAAAATCCTCAAATCCTCACACACATAAAACTTTGTATTTAAGAGAAAGACCACATCCATTCTGTTCTCCTTTGTCTTCCAGAACTAATTTTTATTGTTAATTAAGTGTGCAAATAACCTGCTTTATAAATTAATTTTTACAGATGATTATTATGAATATGGAAACTATTTTTTAAATTAGCTTTATTTTTTGCATCCAGAAGGCAGCACTTTTAAGGCAGAGGTAGCTATTCTAATTCAACATGAGCCCTTTAACTCCTGAAAGCTTAATAACAAAAGAACTGTGTTAGTGAGGAATCTTTGGAGTACAAGTCGCACAACTCCAACTCGGTTGACTTGGCAAAAGGAGATTGTGATAGGAGGCTAGGAGAGATTTTCACGTATCCTAAGGGTAGCCAGGACTGGGGATTTAAACAGCTGGACCCCAAAGCCAAGAAGAGCAGTTCTCTCTGCCCTTTTGGGCTCTCAGGGGTGCCCTTTCAATCTTCTGCAAAAAGCGCAACCTTCTCACTTGGTAGCCGCCAGCAGCTTCCAAGCCCCTCTGCGGCTTCCACCATCACCTTCTAAGATTCATCTGCTGCCTTAGTTCTAGTTCAAAAGCTCCGGAGAACAATCTGACCAAACCGCCTTAATTCGCATGACTATATCCAAGGTGGTGAGTCACCCTTAATGGCAGACTCTACCTGAAGGGTATGGTTGGAATCCAGGCAGAAGTAATTCTTCAAAAAAAATGGGGGTGGGGTGGGGTGCGGAGGGAAGACTACTAAACAGCTGGCTGGGCAGACAAACGAAGTATAATCAAGTAGAACAAAAATTAATGAGACTCTGAGGAAAGTTCAGAAAATCAAGATAGCACAAGAGAAAATGCTGGAAATTGGCACTAAGACATTCTTCCGTACATTCTTCTTCTACACTTGATTTATTTTGGCTGTGCTGGATCTTCATTATTATGGTGGCTTTCTCTACCGGAGGCGAGAGGCTATTACACAGCGAGTTGCGGCACTCGGGCTGCTTGCTGCAGTGGCTTCTCTTACTGCGGAGCGCGGGCTCAGAGCGCGCAGGTTTCAGCAGTTGCGGTGCGTGGCTCAGCAGCTTCAGCTCGGCGCTTAGTTGCCCCACAGCATGTGGGATCTTCTAGGACGTGGGATCAAACCAGCATTGGCAGGCAGATTCTTATCCACTGGTCCAACAGGTAAGTCTCAGTCCATTCTTTTACTTCTATGTCCCACACAAAACAATACATAACTTTAAAACTTGTCAACACACCATTTTCTCTCTCCCCTCTCATAGCACTGGCACTTCCCCATGGCCTAGAAGATTTTGGTCTAAAAATTGCCCCTAAAATCCTATGCTAAGCATCCATTATGTTACTGTTAGAACTGTTTCAGCGTTGTCTGCATTATTCTTAGGGTTCAAAGCTTCATCTGTGCATTTACTCATTCCAGATTCTAAGCATTATCTTCAGAGCTCTGCGATTCTAATGCAGTTTCCATTTCATCCTCCTTTTTCAGTTGTTGCATTTTCATGTTTAAATCCAGCAGAGTTCTGGCCAGCTGACGATTCTGGAAACGCATTTCCAGCTGAAAGTTAGAAAGAGAATAAGGGTTTTTATTAGCCTGAGATATGGATCAAATGAACCTGCTCTCTGCACACGAAAAATATAAGGATTTTGTAGGAAGGAAAATAAGACATCAAGAAAGATGTATTTTTCATCTTATTCTCCAGTTCTGACTATTTGGCCTGACTTTAAAACTGACTTTCTATACGACAAGGTAAAATCCAGATATACAAATAGCTTTCGAAATGGCCTTGCAATGAAAACAAAAATAGCTGATACACAGAGCTATCCATTTGAAAAATTCCTGTCCTTGGAAGGCTGTTTCCAAGCAATGGCATGTGATTTGCGAGGAAATCACTTATCTTTATGAGCTTTCTGAGCTCCAGGATAACTGCCCAGGGCCACCTGAGCTTTCAGGACCTGGGCCCATTTACTTGATTACTTGTCATTTCAAGTTCTTAGGATTTTAAACAGCCTCCCTGTTGAGCAAAACATTTAATGACCCCTTAGAGGCACATGTACAGTTATGTGTACTTATAGAATCTAACAATTTTCACTCTAGAGTGAAATCTGTTGTAGAGCAAGGTTGATTTATAACCTCCCTCCAATGGGAGTTTGTGAAGGTCCTCATGTATTAAAAGAAAAAATAGATCTTTCGGGCAGTGTACCTAAGAGGCAGTCCAGCATAATCTTTGCATTATAGTTGAAAACTAGTAACCAACTCTGCATATTTCTTCAGTTAGGGTCTTGTTTAATGCAGTTCAGGAGAACCCTGTTCTCTCTGCTGAAAACCCCACATCAACTCCCCATCAGAAATCACCCAAGGGTGACCCAGGACATTCCATTGGTAAAAAGCAAACATGAGTGGTCCCCTCCTAATTTGCAAAATAAAATCATCGGATATAATTTCGTTCAGTTTTCCTCTGACATATTTTTCATTCTTCAGCACTTGGAACCATTTCTCTAATAGCAAGAGTTTGCAGAATAAAGTAAATGAACATCCAGGAAACAAACAGTGACAACACAACCACCAGCACGAGAAGCCCCTACACCCTGCCTACAGGAAGCTTCAGTTCTCCAGTGTGGCACAGAGGCCCTATAAACCTGC
>NW_011495050.1:4942565-4945596 GCF_000754665.1 Bison bison bison
TGCTGGCCCTCTCCACACACACACACCCCCCCCACACACACACACACCCACCCCTGGGGCAGCTGGTCAGAAATCTTGCCTGTCCTGGAATAAACACGTCATACTGAGCCACATCTTCTGCCCTTTCTGCCCCTTGCCACCCACTTCCCGTTGAGCCCAGCCAAATGCCAGCTCTTCTTAGAAGCCCTCTCTGTCTCATCTTATCTGTGCCTCCACAGCATTCTGTATGTGTCCCTCTCCTAGCACACAGCCTACACTAAACTGGTGATTTTGAGCACAAAGTCTGTTCCTATCCTTAATTGTATCCTTAACCATGGGTGCATTGCCTGTGCATACAACATGTTGGGTTCTCTGTGTATTTGTTTAAAGACTGAGTGAAGGAATGAATAAATGGATGAACTGATGAATACCCATCCTGTACTTTCATGCCAAGAATCAGTTAAATTATTGATAATAGCTTACCATCTAAGTTAAAAAAAAAAAAGTACGTGTAACTCATAATTCTTTAGGAAATCTGAACACCAATGGTTCCTTAATTTTCTCTCCTCATGGATCCATTGAGAATCTAATGAAAACTATTAACTCACTCTGGGGAAAGATGTGAATTTTATGTGCACACAAAGCTTGGCATACAATTTGAAGTATATAGAACCCCTGAAATTCACACACAAGCTCCCAGAATTCAACCCATCCCATTAAGAAGACCAATTCAAACAAGTAACAGCATAAATGACATCTCAAAAATAGCAACATGAAAATAAATGAAAACAAAAATAGCAACGTCTGTAAATTAACTGAGCCTGTTCATCATTGTTCCTTACACAAATACCACCCTAACAAATAAGGTGTGGATGGGTGTCAAGTCCTACAGAAATCTGGCTAAGAGACCATTATCAGAAATGGCTTGTTCTGGCTAGTGTGATAATGTTAGGGATCCACACTCTCTTGCTGCTTCTTCATGACTGGTCACATACAACGATGAAGTGGTGGCCAAGACAATGACCATGGTCTGTGTCTCGGGAACACAGCATCTGTGTGACAATCTCTGCCTCTTTCCAGCAAAACCCTTGATCTTTCATGCCTATGTATCTGCCATTTGAGGGGGCACAACCAAAAAACAGTAAAAGCCAGTCTGAATAGTGTCTATATTCTAGGCACTTCCTGTAACCTTTATCTTGTATAATACTTAGAGCCATTCTATGGGTTTATTATCTCCATTTTACAGATGAAACCTAAACTTGCTAATTAGCATTCCTAAGGTAACAGGAACAATAAGAGCAGAGACTGTAAATATTAATGCTGGGCTGTGAACCGTCACCTGTTTGAAATTTTATTTTCTGCTTTATCCCCACCCTGGTACATTACTTGCTTAAAACTCCTTCTGGTGGAGTGACTAGTTAGAAGCTAAAGTTCAACTGTCTCGGAGCTTCTTGAATATACTTTCTTCACCTGATTTAAATATGAGTCAACTGAGGTATGATGGGGTGACACCCCAGGTCAGCAGCAGAGGGTTGGCTCAGCCCAGTCTCCGCCAGGCCATCTCTTCTAATAAGGGGTTTCACCCACCCACTGCTCAGGTGTTGGAAGAAAATCATGTTTCTTTGATAGTGAAGTGAAGTCGCTCAGTCATGTCTGCGACCCCATGGACAGCAGCCTACCAGGCTCTGGGTCCATGGGATTTTCCAGGCCAGAATACTGGAGTGGACTGCCATTTCCTTCTCCAGGGGATCTTCCCAACCCAGGGATCGAAACCCGGGTCTCCTGCATTGCAGACAGATGCTTTACGTCTGAGCCACTATATGGCTGGGTCAAAATTAATACATTCTTTGTCAAATTCAAATTGTTAACACAGGTAAAATTAAATGAAAATTTAATGTACTACCTTCTTGCCCTTCTTAAACATAGAAACAAGGTAAAGTTTTAAGTTTCAGACAATTAACTGATGGTTGAATCAGTTCTAAAGTAGGTAGTGCTTACTATTTTATTAGCATGCAATGCAAAAGAGTATAACTTTCCAAATCTCCACTATGCATATTCATGGTGATAGTGGTTTAGTCGCTAAATTGTGCCCAACTCTTGGGACCCCATGGACTATGCAGCCTACCAGGCTCCTCTGTCCACGGAATTTCCCAGGCAAGAATACTGGAGTGGGTTGCCATTCCCATCTCCAAGGGATTTTCCCGACCGAGGGATTGAACTGGGTTTCCTGGGAAGATATCCTAGAGAAGGAAATGGCAACCCACTCCAGTACTCCTGCCTGGAGAATCCCAGGGACGGAGCCTGGTAGGCTACAGTCCACGGGGTCGCAAAGAGTCGGACACGACTGAGCGACTTCACTTCATTTCACTTCTTACATTGCAGCCGTATTCTTTACCGCTGAACCACCAGATTCCCACGCATAATAATAAGTAGCACCATTTTAAAGCTTAAATTGCTCTTATTTCAAATTTTGCCTAACTCGAAAATGGTTTAAATTACAAAACAGTAACAACTATTTACCTACTGTTCTCCTGCCTAATGTTAAAAAGCTACAATTTTACAAAATTCCTTATTACCATTTCCTGTTTTCTGAATTCTTACCAAGGAGAAAGGAAATAGTAAAACTTGCAGAATAAAAGAAACATTTGCTAATGGACTCGCTCAACCCATCCCCTAAGTTTATTTCATTGAAATTTCCGCCCCAGCCCCTTTCATGCTCAAACACTGTAAGTGCCCTAGAGGGAACTTTCTATTTGGTAGAAAAAAAATAGAGAACAAGCTGAGGAGGAGTGGTTGCGGGGGTCTTGGCTGTGTCACCAGTAGACTCAGCCCTCACCAGAGACAGTCAGCTAGCACCTGGGCTCTGCAGAACTGGTTCCCTCCCGGATGCTGCCTGGGAGGCAGTAGCATCAGTGCCGTCGGGAACCCAGCTCGCCCGCGCTGCACGGCCTCACCGTCTGCCCGGGAAAAGCTGCCCTCGGCCTCCCCAGTCCTCGGTGGGGCACGTGCGCGGCCTACAGCCGAGGGCCCCGGGCGAGGACCAAGGCGAGGT
>NW_011495050.1:4945920-4948958 GCF_000754665.1 Bison bison bison
GGGCCGTCCACGCCCCTGCCGCCTTCGAGGAAGCCTCGTGAGGGACGCAGGGTGGAGGACCGGAGCCCGGCCGCGTGGAGGATGTTGTGGGGCCCCCGGGAGGGGCCCTCTCTGCGGCGGCCGGAGTCCTCTAGGCCCATCTCAGAGGTGCCGGCTCCCAGGCTCCAGAGCTGTATGGCAAAGGGTTTCTTTCCAAGTGTGAGAATTAGGGCGGGTGACGGCGGGGGCGGGGAAACGCGTGGGACGGGGCTATCGCTCGCTACTCAGAGGCGCTCCACTCCTACAGCCTCACGTCTGTCCTTCCCTCCTTAGCAGCAGAAGGAAGTATGTTCCCATGACCCCGAGAAGAGTTTTCAACTGGATCCCTTTTTCTCGCTCCTTGAGTGTCATTCCAAGGAGAGACTGAAGTCCACCCAAGTAGGTGGAAGTGAGGTCCGGATGGAACGTCTGAGGCCCAGGTTGCTTTGATTATTTAATATTTCAGAAGCCCTTAAAATGTTTTTCTCTGGCTTTCTACTTTACGGCCAGGCATTGTGACAGGTGTTGAGAATATAAAGTTTAATTAGACCCCTTAGCCATCCCAGGGAGAAGGCAATGGCACCCCACTCCAGTACTCTTGCCTGGAAAATCCCATGGACGGAGGAGCCTGGTAGGCTGCAGTCTATGGGGTCGCACAGAGTCGGACACGACTGAAGCGACTTAGCAGCAGCCACAGCAGTAGCCATCCCAAACATTGCTAAGACAGCCTAGTGGGAGAAGCTTGGCCCTATTGGCAAGTTAGAATAATCTTTCCACAATTCCAGGCTTGTGGGAACCCACAAGGCTTCCCTGGTGGCTTAGCTGGTAAAGAACCCACCTGCCAGTGTAGAAGATGCAGGTTTGATCCCTGGGTCAGGAAGATCCCCTGGAGTAGGAAATGGCAACCCATTCCAGTATTCTTGCCTGGGAAATTCCAAGGACAGAAGACCCTAGCAGGCTGCAGGCCATGGGGTCACAAAGAGTCAGACACAGCTGAGTACACACACACTTGTTTCCACAAGCCCAGCAATGTAGAAGAGACAGTTTCTGAAACTCCATGTTCTTTTCTATACTTGAGACCATTCTGCCACTTTCACATTATGAAGAGGTTAAAATGAAAAGTAAACCTGGCGTGATGTGGTCCACACGCCACATCACGTGGCGGAAAAGAGTCGGATACAACTGAGCGACTGGACAACAGGCAAAGTCCTTTACTCCAAAGTGTGTTATTTTCTAAATCCCAATTCAGTGTAATCATGTGCCAATATTACTTGTATATCCTTTATCATTGAACATAATCAGCTGCCTCTTTGGGGTCTAATGAAGAATTTCTAAAAAGGAATAAACAAAAGTTTTATGTGATCATAGAATGCAAACACCTCCCCCCCCCCCCACACACACACACAAAAGGGGCAGAAATATCTATATAGTACTCTCAGAATTAATCATTTAATAAAGATTTACAGGTTACCCACAATTCCCACAAACTGTTTCAAGTTTGTGATTGGCATTGAGGGCAGTAAGAGCTAACTGCTATTAGTATTTACTGTGTGTCAGGCCCTTCCCATAGATTAACCCATTTTATCTTCACAGTAACCCTGTGAGAAAGGTACTCTTAGTGTCTCTGTTTCACAGGTGAGAAAACTAAGGCAGTTGTTGAGCTGTAAGTCTTCCCAGGTGGTACTAGTGATAAAGAACCTGCCTGCCAATGCAGATGTAAGAGACACGTTTTAGATCCCTGGGTCAGGAAGATTCCCTGGAGGAGGGCACTGCAGACCTCTCCTTGCCTGGAGAATCCCATAGTCAGAGGAACCTGGGCTATGGTCTGTAGGGTCACAAAGAGTCGGACACGACTGAATTGACTTAGTAAGGCAAAGATCACCAAACTGGTAAGTGGTAGGGCTGGGATTTGCACTGAGAAAGTCTAGCTTGTATTCTAAGCCACTGAGACACACCCTGGATACACACTACCTCCAAAAGAGGAAAGACATTGCTCAGTTTACATGTTGCATGACTGAATGTGAAAATTCCCTCTGCTCATAAAATTCAACTCTACAGAAATGAATTAAGGCTATAACTGGATAAAGTGGAATGCAGGTTACTGCTTCTGCAGATAATCTGCCAATTTCAACACGTTTCAGTAGTTTACAACCTGAACATCCATATATCTATCATTGTATATTGTTCTATCAAGATTCTCTAGAAACGTTTGAAGACGTGTTCTATTGGTGGAAATTATGAAAATCCATATGGTCTACTATGAACCAACTGAATATAAATTTAGAGATTTAGGGGTTTCTTTATTTTTGTGTAGTTTTTATTGCATGTATGTGATAGGTGATAAGGCTTAAAAACCAGCACCCGTCAACATGCAGTATAAATGTTTAAAATTAGTTTTCTGTCATAATTTTTCACTTCTGCTTCTAGATCATTTTCTTCAACAAGGATTTCAGCTAAGTTTGATTTAATTCAACAAATAGTGAATGGAGCATGTTCAGTTAAGCATTGTTTCATACGGGATAAAAAGGGGACTCAAACACAGTTTTTGTCCTCTAGAAGCGTAAAACCTGAAGGAACAAATTCATTCATTCACTCATCAGCAATATTTATTTAATATCTTATTATATACCAAGTATTAGAGTGTTCAAGCTGTGAAAGTAAATCAGTAAGACAAAATGGTGTTTTTGAAGGCTAGTTTTACCACAAATTAATAATTTTCTCCATAGATAGATATTTTTCAGTGTGGTGCATTTTGGCGCATTTTTTTTAAATTTAAATTTATTTATTTTAATTGGAGGCTAATTACTTTACAATATTGTATTGGCTTTGCCATACATCAACATGAATCCGCCACGGGTGTACACATGTTCCCCATCCTGAACCCCCCTCCCACCTCCCTCCCTGTACCATCCCTCTGGGTCATCCCAGTGCACCAGCCTCAAGCATCCTGTATCCTGCATCGAACCTGGACTGGCGATTCGTTTCTTATATGATATTATACATGTTTCAATGCCATTCTC
>NW_011495050.1:4949328-4966420 GCF_000754665.1 Bison bison bison
ATTCCCACCAACAGTGTAAGAGGGTTCCCTTTTCTCCACACCCTCTCCAGCATTTATTGCTTGTAGACTTTTGGATCGCAGCCATTCTGACTGGCGTGAAATGGTACCTCATTGTGGTTTTGATTTGCATTTCTCTGATAATGAGTGATGTTGAGCATCTTTTCATGTGTTTGTTGACCATCTGCTTGTCTTCTTTGGAGAAATTTTTTTGATTGGGTTGTTTATTTTTCTGAAATTGAGCTGCAGGTGTTGCTTGTATATTTTTGAGATTAGTTGGTGCATTTTAATGTTGAATTTTCCAGTATTTTTTTCTTTTATACAAACAAAGTGAATTAAAGCATTGATAAATCAGAGTAAATATAGCATGCAGAGACATTTGAGTTAGGAGATGGATTATCCATTGCTGCATAACAAATTATCCCAAAATTTAGTGGCTAACAACAACAATAAACATTGTGTCTTGTGGTTTCCGTGGGCAAGAATTTGGGAACAGCTTAGGTAATGATCTGGGACTTTCGTGATATTGCAGTCAAATGTCAGCCAGAACTGTAGTCATCTAAAGTTGGGTGTGACTGGAGCTACATGCAAGGTGGATCATTCACATAGCTGGCAGTTGGTGCTGGTGTTTGGTAGGAAGCCTCAGTTCCTCTCTTTAAAAAAAAAATTTATTTATTTTTGGCTGTGCTAGGTGCTCGTTGCTGAGCGGGTTTTTTCTGTAGTTGTGGAGAGTGGAGACCACTCTCTAGGTGCAGTGCACTGGCCCCTCATAGTGGTGACCTGTCTTGTGGAGCATGGACTCCAGAGTGTGCAGGCTTCAGGAGTTGTGGCATACGGATCCAGCAGTTGTGGCTCTGGGGCTTAGTTGCTCCGAGTTATGTGGGATCTTCCTGGACCAGGGATTGAAACTGTGTCTTTTGCTTTGGCAGGTGAATTCTTTACCACTGGGCCCCCAGGGAAGCCCCTCGGTTCCTCTCTATGTGCATCCTTCACCAGGACTGCTTGAGTGTCCTTATGATGTAGTGGCCAGCCTACCTCAGAACAAGGCAGAGAAAGAGACCGTCAGATGGAAGCTCTGTATATGTGTTCTAGTTTATGATCTAATCTTTGAAATCACACAGCATCACCACAGTCTGTTTACTAGAACCAGGTATCTAAATCTGGACCCCATTTAAGTGGTGGCGGATTAGGTTCCATGTTTTGAAGTAAGGAGTATCAAAAAATTTGCAGACATGTTTTTACTCTGCCACAGGAAAAAAAAAATATCCACATATGTAAACAACCATCAAGTGACTGCTGACTTCCTGTCAGGAAAGAAAATGAAGGCCAGAAGATATTAGAACAATATTTTTTTAGATTCAGAAGAAAAAAAATTAACATAGATTTCTGTATCTAGCAAAAATAGCCTTCAAAGGAAAAATAAATGTGTTTTGACATAAAGAACATTAGGAGAATCTTAGTACCAACCTGAAGTGAAGTGAAGTGAAGAGAAAGTCACGTCAGACTCTGTGACCCCGTGGACTATACATTTCATGGAGTTCTCCAGGCCAGAATACTGGAGTGGGAAACCTTTCCCTTCTCCAGGGGATCTTCCCAACCCAGGGATAGAACCCAGGTCTCCTGCTTTGCAGGCAGATTCTTTACCAGCTGAGCCATGAGGGAAGCCCAAGAATACCGGAGTGGGTAGCCTGTCCCTTCTCTGGATCTTCTCGACCCAGAGTCAAAGCCGGGTCTCCTGCATTGCAGGCAGTTTCTGTACCAGCTGGGCTATCAGAGGAGCCTTTGGCTATTAGAAATACTGAAGGAAACAGCTCAGGCTGAAATACCCTACCCCCAACTCAGTAAATGGAAATTCTGTTCTGTCAGTTACCCAAACCATAAACCTGGGAAGCACCCACACATTTTTTTTTCTCCCTCTTTCTCCCTGCCTGAAATTCATCAGCATATGTTGTAGGCTCTACCTTGCAATATATCTGGAGTCACAACGAAACTCTTTTAGTTCATCTCAGATCCTCCCTCTCTCTCCTTTGCTTACTCCATCCTGCCACCCTGTCTGCTTTACTGTTCTGACTTCAGGGCCTTTGCTTCGCTATTGTTTCTTCCTAGGAGTCTCTTCTTCCATATACGTGAATGGCTAGTTCCCTTACTGGGTTTGGGTCTCTGCCCAAATGTCACTTCATCAGAGAAACCTTCCTTGATCTAAATTAGCATATGTACACCCCTCGATTCCTGTCATTCTCTGTGTCTTTGCCCTGCTTTGTGTTGCTGAATACCTATACCAACTGTCGTATACTTATTGTTTTCTCATGTATTTTCTACTGTCTGCTAATATAATCTGCATGAGAATAGGTACTTTCTTTTGTTAACCTCAATACCTAAAATGACATCTGGCATTTAGTTGTTCAGTTGCTAAGTCATATCCAACTCTTTGCGATCCCATGGACTGCAGCACACTAGGCTTTCCTGTCCTTCACTATCTTCCAGTTTGCTCAAACTCATGTCCATTGAGTCAGTGATGCCATCCAGCCATCTCATCCTCTGTCGCCCCCTTTTCCTCCTGCCCTCAAACTTTCCCAGCATCAGGATCTTTTCCAGTGAGTCTGTTCTTTGCATCAGGTGGTCAAAGTATTGGAACTTCAGTTTCAACATCAGTCCTTCCAATGAATATTAAGGGATGATTTCCTTTAGGATTGACTGGCTTGATCTTGCAGTCCAAGGGACTCTCAAGAGTCTTCTCCAGTGCCACAGTTTGAAAGCATCCATTCTTTGGTGCTCAGCCTTCTTTATGGTCCAACTGTCACATCTGTGTGTGACTACTGGAAAAACCATAGCTTTGATTACATGAATCTTTGTCAGCAAAGGGATGGCTCTGCTTTTTAATACACTGTCTAGGTTTGTCATAGCTTTCCTTCTAAGGAGCAGGCGTCTTTTAATTTCATGGCTCCAGTCACCATCCATAGTGATTTTGGAGCCCAAGGAAATAAAGTCTGTCACTGCTTCCACTTTTCCCCATCTGTTTACCATGAAATGATGGGTCCAGATACCATGATCTTAGTTTTTTGAATATTGAATTTTAAGCCAGGTATTTTACTTTTTTCTTTAACCCTCATCAAGAGGCTATTTAGTTCCTCCTTGATTTCTGCCATTGGAGTGGTATCATCTGCATATCTGAGGTTGTTAATATTTCTCCTGGTAGTTTTGATTCCATCTTGTGCTTCATCCAACCTGGCATTTTGCTTAATGTACTCTGCATATAAGTTAAATAAACAGGGTGACAGTATACAGTCTTGTTGTACTTCTTTCCCAATTTGGAACCAGTTCTATGTTCCATGTGAGGTTCTAACTGTTGCTCTTGTCCCATGTACCAGTTTCTTAGGAGACAAGTAAGGTGGTCTGGTATTCCCATCTCTTTAAGAATTTTCCACAGTTTGTTGTGATCCACATCATCAAAGGCTTTCATGTAGTCAGTGAAGCAGAAGTAGATGTTTTTTCTGGAATTCCCCTGCTTTCTCTGTGAGCCAATGAATGTTGGCGGTTTGGTCTCTGGTTCTTCTGCCTTTTCTGAACCCACATTGTACAACTGTAAGTTCTCGGTTCATGTACTTCTGAAGCCTAGCTTGAAGGATTTTGAGCATAACCTTACTAGCATGAGAAATGTAGGCACTGTGTAAAAGTTTGTTAGATGAATGAAAAGAAGGGAGAGAAAGAAACAGAGGGCATCAGAACAAAGAGAAGGATGAAGGGGAGAGAAATAAGGCAGAAGGAGTTGAGTAGACCAAGCAGAGAGCTAAAACAAACGTGAAGTAATCACGTCAGTTTATGATATTCTCCAGAGTGACTCCAAATTGATATATCAGACCTGCTTAAAAAGAGCACAGCATCCTCTAATGAAAAGAAAAATAGTTCCTGTCCTTGTAGCATATTTCTTCAGTACATTTGTGCAATATGGATTGCATGATGCACTGACAGGTCATGACAGCGATCCCAAGTCTATCCAGCCGACAGTGCCTGAATGTAGAAGTCTCAGCTAACTTTTTGAAACCATGTGATGTCTGGAATCATGTGGTCTATATATCTATTTCTCCTTTAGCTTCCTAAGGACTGTGTCTCTGTCTTCATCACCTTTTCATCATCTTCAGAAACTATCACAATGCTAGCATGAAACAAACACTAAAATATTGGTTAAATGCATTAGCAAATTGATTAATACAGCAAGGCAGAAAGCAATTAACATTCATACAGCACCTCTTAAGTAGTATATAGATATAGATGTGGACACAGGTACAGATACAGATATATTTATAGATATACAGATAAATATAGACACAGATATAAATAGTATACAGTTTACTTAATCTTCACAAAAATCCCATGTTAGTTTTGTTTTGGTCTGTTTTTTTGTATGGGAACCTGGAGTTCAAAGAAAGTAAGAGACTTGTTTAAGGTCATATAGTAGACAAAGGAAATGGCTGAGTTAAGATTTGATACCAAATCTTTGTGTCTCCAAGGGTTTTGCTCTTTTCTTTTTTCTGTATCAGGCAATATACAGTTACAGAATCCTTTAAAATCTGCTAAAGTAGGTTAGAACTTTGAATTTCTTTTATTCCAGTTACCTAAACCGGTTCTTCCCTAGCCTAAGTGCCATCCTGCTTCCTCCCTGTGTTTAGCAAGGCCACCTTCTCTCAGCCCTTTTGAACAGCAGGAGGTTGAATGCACATATGTATGTGTGTGTGTGTGCACGCGTGTGTGTGCCTGTGTGTGCATGCTCAGTCTTGTCCGACTCTTCATGACCCCATGGACTGTAGCCCGCCAGGCTTCTCTGTCCATAGGATTCTCCAGGTGAGAATACTGGAGTGGGTTGCCACTTCCTTCTCCAGGGGATCATCCCAACCCAGCGATCGAACCTGTATCTGTTAGGTCCTCCTGCATTGGCAGGCAGATTCTTTACCACTAGTGCCACCTGGGAAACCTTGACTACATATGTCATCCTCCTAATTTATACAGAACAGCAACAAAATAAAAGTCAGAAATTCCTTATGCAAAATTCTAGGCTCCTCTCTCAATCCTTTTACGTAAATTCACCAGTTAATACCCACCTTTGTTGCAACTCATTTCTACTTTGTTTCCCTGCCTAATCGCTGTTCCCTGGGAAGCCTGGATCCCAGTTCTTCTAAGTGTTCTTTATCTGTACCTTGAAAACCTTTAGCTCTAATTTCACTTCTTCGTTTCATCTTCAGCCATCCACTCTGAACAATTATTCTTTTAAGCAATGGGTTCTCTGTGTTCCCACTGCAAACAGAATGTCCTCAAGTGTTCTGTGCAAAAAAGGAACAAATATTTCTCTATCAAGTGTTCTGTGCAAAAAAGAAACATATTTTCTAGGCTTCAGAGAAAGGAGACTTTCCTTATAAGCCTTAAAATAAATATTTTGTAATTTATTTCAGTAAACAGGTTAGTGATTTGAATCACTTGAGAGCCTGTGGGGAACATGGTCATTCTGTTTCCTGGCTAACTAATAGTTGCCAAAAATTTCTTTTATGTTGTGGAATGTCTGGAATGTAGTCACTATCTTTCTTCCTTAATTTGCCAGAACCTTGGGGTCAAAATGTTGGCTTCAGATCCCATCTTCACCCCTTGCTGGCCATTTGACTTTGTGTAAGCTCTCTGGGTCAATTTGTTCACAAGTAAAAAGAAAATAATCTTTCCCTCTTCACTCAGTTACTAAAGAGAGTAACTACAGCACACAGGAGCCCACTGAACCATTTATGGCCCTTCGTATATGTTATCCATACTTCTCACATGAGGGATGTGATGGGGTTCTTGATGTAGAGGCATGTTTCTGAACATTACATCAGCGAAAATCACAGTGCCATGATTCTGAAAGATACAAGAGAATTGGTATTAGAGTTGCAAGGGAAGCTGAGTCAAGTCTGAACTACAAGAATGAATTCAGCCTGGACACAGTCCATTCTGATGGGTTGGATGGCCATTTTAATCTGTCAGTGATCACCTGGCATCAGTATAATCATCTCATTCACATCTTCTAAGTGTGTTTGGTGAGTTTTATTGCTCACAGTATTCTCTGCTTCTTGCAATGGAAAGATTATATTTCTACACTACGGCGACTTCAGGCTTGGCCATAGGACTAGCTTCAGCCAATGAACTGTGAACAGATGGGGCACTTGTGATGTGCGAGCGAAATCTGTCGATGGTGTCACACAACCAACCCTCTTCTGTTTTCTAGCACTATCCCTGGGCAGGCAACTCCTCACCCTGAGTCGTAGAAAAAAAGATAATCATGGCTAGAGGAGAAGCTGGCCTACTGTGGCTATATAGTTTGAGTGAGAACTAAACCAATGTAGAAATCCAAGAAGATGAGTGTATTTTCTTTTTTGAAAGCCTTGATATCTGATTATCCTTTTGCTTTATTTCCTTTTTCTAAAAGTAGAGTGCAGATGTAAGCATCCAGAAGACTGGGAGTTTTGGCTGAATCATTTCTGAGCAGAGATGTGCAGAAGCGTATTTGCCTCAAACAGGAAAAATCTAGTTGTTGGGAGGTACAAAAAATGTCTAGTAACTGTTCAAAAACACTTCCTCTTTTATTAGGTTAAATGAGTTATGAGTTACGTGTGAGATATAGATAACAGTAACTTTTTTATTGACAGAGAGTATATAGAAGCAGATATACAAGGCACTGTAATTTTAGACTGTCACTTTATAGTCTGAGTAGAGCATCACAGCTTCATTTCCACACCAAATATAAAAGGGGTATGTTATTTTAATATAATTTTGACTATTTATCTTGTCTTCGGGCTTTGTTTCTTGAAGACATTTCAATTACAACCTTCTTTTAAGATTCAGCTAAACATGACACCAGAAAAATACAGAAACTAGAAAACTTATGACATTTTTCTTCCTTTTATGTACTATGATATTCAAGAGTTTTGAGCAACAGAATAAATGTCAAATTTGTCCAACAGCAACTTTGATACCCATTCTAATAGATATATTTTTACATAAGATACACGAGTTAACTATTTTCTTTGGTAATTTCAATTTTCAGAATAGTTATAAATACCCAGGAAGAACTCAGGAAGCAAAATCTGCTGGTGAATATTATTACCTTCTTTTAAGATTGAACTTGCCAGTGAAGTTTAAATGTTATTCAATCAACCAACATGTTCGTTGAGCCGTATTTAGTGTAGTGTGCTTCCCAGATGGCTCAGTGGTAAAAGAGTCTGCCTGCCAATGCAGAAGACACAGGAGATACCAGTTCAATCCTGGGTCAGGAAGATCCCCTGGAGGAGCAAATGGCAACCCACTCCAGTATTCTTGCTTGGAGAACCCCATAGACAGGAACTTGATGGGCTACAGTCCATGGGGTCACAAAGAGTCAGACACGACTGAGCAACCGAGCACACACAGAAAACACTGTTCAAAGACACCCAAGCAGAAGAAATAAGCTAGCAAACGCACGCTTTTTGTGACTGATGACACAGATTTAAATTGAAATGCTGATAATGGTCAGAAACATTTTTAGTAGTTGAGGGTGTGCATGCCTGGTGCTAAGTCGCTTCAGTCGTGTCCGACTTTTTGTGACCCACTGGACTACAGCTGTCCATGGGATTTTCCAGGCAAGAATACTGGAGTGGGTTGCCATGCCATCCTCCAGGGGATCTTCCTGACCCAGGGATTGAACCCAAGTGTCTTACATCTCCTGCACTGGTAGGCAGGTTCTTTACCACTAGTGCCACACTGGCCCCTTGAAATGGGATGTCACTTCTTAGATTCTGTTCATGCTCAGTTGCTTCAGTCATGTCTGACTTTTTGCAACCCCATGGACAATAGCCCACCAGGTTCCTCTGTCCATGGGATACTCCTGGCAGGAATACTGGAGTGGGTTGTCATGCCCTCCTCCAGGGGGTCTTCCTGACCCAGGGATCAAACATACGCCTCCTGCATTGCAGGAGGATTCTTTACCACTGACTGGCCTCTTGAAATGGAATGTCAGACTAGGTTATAGAAAGACTGAGTTTGACCTTGCTCAGTCTTTTGTACTTCCTTGCTTGCTTCTTCTGAAGAAAGCGAGTTGCTATGCCATGAGCTGACTTGTGAGAAGCCATGAAGCAAGGGCTGGAGGACAGCAATGAGCCCTCTGTCCATCAGCCCACGAGAGACTGAAACTTGACACAACCATGTGAGTGAGCCTGAATGAAAATCCTCGCTTGGCCAAGCCTTCAGATGACTGCAGCCCCATCTAGCACCTTGACTGCATCCTCATGCGAGACCTTGAGGCAGAAAACCCAGCTGAGTTACACCAGATTCCTGAACACAGAAATCTTGAGATAATAAGTGTTTGTTATTTTAAACTTGTACTTTTTTTTATGTTGAGTTTTCTGTGAATTGTCTCTTCTTATCTTTGAAATGTCTCTTTTTCTATTGGGTGATTTGTCTTTGATTTATTTTTAATTGGAGTATAAGTGCTTTACAATGTTGTGTTAGTTTCTGCTGTGCTACAGCATGAATCCACTATACGTATACATATATCCCCTCTCTCTTAGACCTCCTTCCCATCCCACCCCTATCCCACCTCTCTAGGTTATGACTGAGTACCAAGGTGAGTTCCCTGTGCTATATGGCATAAGCTTGTACTGATTTTAAACGGTTTTCTTTTATCTAAAACAAACAAACAAAAATAACATTTTATTGAGGTATGATTCACATACAGAAAGCTGTATACAACTTGATGAGGTTTTTGGTATTGTTGTTCACTTGCTAAGTTGCGTCCAACTCTTTGTAATCCCATGGACTGTAGCAGGCCAGGTTCCTCTGTCCTCTACTGTCTTCCAGAGTTTGCTTAAATTCATGTCCATTGAGTCCGTGATGATATCTAACCATCTAATTCTTTGCCGCCCCCTTCTCCCTTCTCCTTTTACCGAAAGTCTTCCCCAGCATGAGGGATTTTTCCAGTGAGTTGGCTCTTTGCATCAGGTGACCAAAGTATTAGAGCTTCAGCAACGGTCCTTCCAGTGACTATTCAGGGTTGATTTCCTCTAAGATGGACTGGTTTGATTTCCTTGCAGTCCAAGGGACTCTCAAGAATCTTCACCAGCATAACAGTTCAAAAGCATCAATTCTTCAGCTGTCAGCCTTCTTTATGGTCCAACTCTCAAATCCATACAACTACTGGAAACACTGTAGCTTTGACTATTTGGACCTTTGTCAGCAAAGTGATGTCTTCGCTTTTGAATATGCTGTCTACGTTTGTCCTAGCTTTCCTTTCATGGAGCAAGTGTCTTAATTTCATGGCTGCAGCCACCATCTGTGGTGATTTTGGAGCCCAAGAAAAGAAAATCTGTCACTGCTGCCACTTTTTCCCCTTCTGTTTGCCATGAAGTGATGGACCGAGATGCCATGATCTTAGACTTTTTAATGTTGAGTGTCAAGCCAGGTTTTTCACTCTCCTCTTTCACCTTTATCAAGAGGCTGTTTGGTTCCTCCTCACTTTCTGCCATTTGAGTGGTATCATCTGTCTATCTGAGATGATTGATACTAATATCTTTCCCAGAAGTCTTGATTCCAGCTTGTGATTCATCCAGCCTGGCATTTTGCATGATGTACTCTGCATTTAAGTTAAATAAGCATAGTGACAATATACAGCCTTGACATACTCCTTTCCCAGTTTTGAACCAGTTGGTTGTTCCATGTCTGATTCTATTGCTTCTTGACCTACATACAGGTTTCTCAGGAGACAGGTAAGGTGGTCTGGTATTCCTATCTCTTTAAGGAAAATAAAATTCTTAAAGAACAGTTAAAAGGCAAGATGGAATGCGAGATTGGCTTCCCGTTGACTCTGTGACCTTGGAGATGTCACACAGCATGCAGGTCTTCTCCTACAAAGGAAGGTGTGTTAGTTTCCTACGACAGCCAAATCACCACAGACTGTGATTTATCCTCCCACAGTTCTAGAGGCCAGAAGTCCCAAATCAAAGTGTCAGCCCTGCCAGGATCCCTCCAGAATCGAAGGAAAGATTGCTTCTTCTAGCTGTTTCTTCTTCTAGCTTCCGGAGGTCACTGGCTATCCTTGGTGTCCCATGGCTTGTGCTGCACCTCTCTAATCCCTGTCTTTTAAACCATGACACCAAATGAAGGCTAGGTCTTAGCTTTTGCCAGCAATAAGAAAACTAAGCAAAGTACAAAAAAAAAAAAAAAGGAGCCTTGCTTGCTGCTTTCCAGTACCTGGGGGCCCCCTGCTGTCCACAAAAAGACATTGCAGCCTCTCCCCAGGCTAACGGGAGTTAACTTAACATGCCATTTCCTAAAAACTTACTTTTAACCGCTTGACATACCAGATCATGACTAGCATATGCTTTTATCAATCTCATTCTGGATCAGCCAAGCCCTCTCTCTGGGTTTCCAATTTTTCTTAATGGTACCACCATGATCCAGATCTTCCTGGCCCCAGCTCTCCTTCCTGCTGCTCTTTTTTCAGCAGTATCATTGTCATGTATTAAACTTCTGCTGTATGTCGGGCACTGTGCCGAAATCTTCACGTGTATCATTTAGTCTCTCAATAACCCTTATAAGGCAGACAATTGTAATTGTGTTCCTCTTAGGGAAATGAAAACTGAAGCTTAAGATCACTAAGTAACTTGGGTAATAAATATGACAGGGGTCAAAGCTGGGACTTGAACCAGGAATTCTAGCTGCAAAGCTGTTAATCTTCCAAGCTTATTGCATCCAGCCTGAGTTCTACTGAAACTAACTTCCACCTGTGATAGCATTCACTAGAGGTGTTTTGTAAAGGGTGATATATAAGCATGCAGAATAATCGTTACATAAACTAACGTTGTAAACGAAAATATACATGACATTAATAATAGTTTAGGTTTTAAATTGTTAAATTGTTCTACTAGCAAAATGCATTAGTATGTGCATGCCAGTTGACTATATTAATTTAATAGATTGAACAGTTATTCACTTCGCTAATTTTTAACCTAACATCTTTTAGCAGATAATTTCCAATGAATGACTAGCTCACACACTTGAGCATTTTGATTTGATTTTTTAAATCTCTATAGAATATACATTTCAAAACACATGAGTATACTAAGCTAATCCTCCTCTCTCAATCCCCAAATTATCTTCTCATTCCCATCACACACACAAAGATGGCTCCAGAGTTCTGCATCTAGCCAGAAAGAGGGGATGAGGGGTAGGAAAGAAGGGACCACGTGATGGACAAAGATGGTCCAAGGCTCTCAATACTGTAAACCCCTTATAACTTTCCTGGCTGTGATAAAAGTTTTGTTTTAGAGGCAGAAACCAACTTGAGAATACCTAATCAATTCTAAGTTGCTCAGACGTATTATAGTGACATGGGTATTACTGAGTCTAGCTCTTCTGTCTGTGGTTGCCCGTTTTAAAGCACCTTTGGTTAAAATTGTACCAGTTTAGTTCAGTCGCTCAGTCGTGCCCGACTCTTTGCCACCCCATGAATCGTAGCACGCCAGGCCTCCCTGTCCATCACCAACTCCCAGAGTTCACTCAGACTCACGTCCATCAAGCTGGTGATGCCATCCAGCCATCTCATCCTCTGTCGTCCCTTCTCCTCAGCATCAGTCTTTTCCAATGAGTCAACTCTTCACATGAGGTGGCCAAAGTACTGGAGTTTCAGCTTTAGCATCATTCCTTCCAAAGACATCCCAGGGCTGATCTCCTTCAGAATGGACTGGTTGGATCTCCTTGCAGTCCAAGGGACTCTCAAGAGTCTTCTCCAACACCACAGTTCAAAAGCATCAATTCTTCGGCACTCAGCTTTCTTCACAGTCCAACTCTCACATCCATACATGACCACTGGAAAAACCATAGCCTTGACTAGACGGACCTTTGTTGGCAAAGTAATGTCTCTGCTTTTCAATATGCTATCTTGGTTGGTATACCTAACTTCTATTTTCTTATCGACTGATTCCAAAGAAAGAGGACCTGGATAAAGAGAATGTTAGACGAGGACACAATACACATGTGAAAATTGTGTATTTGATGTTTATTGTTGAGAAATACCTTCCTAGTGAATGTGTTGGAATGGGGACTGGAAAGTGGGACTGAATGTTCCATAAGTTGGAACTTGACTTTGAAGCTTAGAGTCAAATATCATATTGTCATTTTGTATCAAAAAATACATGAAAAACAGCGTGAGCTTTGGGTGATGTTTACTACTCAATAGTGATACCTAGTCATCACTTGGAGAAGGCAATGGCACCCCACTTCAGCACTCTTGCCTGGAAAATCTCATGGACGGAGGAGCCTGGTGGGCCGCAGTCCATGGGGTCGCTAAGAGTCAGACAAGACTCAGCGACTTCACTTTCACTTTTCACTTTCATGCATTGGAGAAGGAAATGGCAACCCACTCCAGTGTTCTTGCCTGGAGAATCCCAGGGATGGGGGAGCCTTGTGGGCTGCCGTCTATGGGGTCACACAGAGTCGGACATGACTGAAGTGACTTAGCAGCAGCAGCAGCAGTCATCACTAGACCCACATCTCCTTCCAGAAAGAGGCAACTTATGAAGATTTTTTAAGTTTCCACCTATAGCTCTATGAGAAATCTCTGATGGTAGCTCACTGAGTTCTAGGAAAATATAGAGAGGGGGAAACTAATACAGACTGAATGAGGGTCGAGAACTTAGAAGAATTGTGAAGAAAAGTCAAGGCCAGATGAGTAAGTAGAGGCCAGTCATGAAGACTTCTTTCTACCCAGCCAAGAGGGTAACATAAATAACCAACACACAAAAAATGCTTTCATTAGTGATCAGAAACCAACTGTGTTTGCCATTTTTTTTTTATTGAAGTATAATTGATTTACAATGTTGTGTTAGTTTCTGGTGGATAGCAGAGTAATTCAGTTATATATTAATTATATATAATTCATATTATTTTCCATTATGGTTTATTACAGGACTGAATATAGTTCCCTGTGCTATACAATAAGACCATGTTGTATATTCAGTCTGTGGATAATAGTTTGCATCTGCTAATCCCAATGCAACACTTCCCTACCCCTGTCCCCTTGGCAACCGCAAGTCTATATCAGTGAGTCTGTTTCTGTTTCATAGATTCATTTGTGTCATATTTTAGATTCCACATGTAAATGCTATCCTACGATATCTTTCTGTTTTACTTCACATCATATGATGGTCTCTAGTTCCATCCATTTAGTTGCAAATGGCATTTCATTTTTTGTGTGACTAAGTACTATTCTCGTGTGTGTGTGTGTGTCTCACATCTTCTTTATCCATTCATCTGTCAGTGAGTATGTAGGTTGTTTTCATGTCTGCTACTGCTGCTGCTGCTAAGTCGCTTCAGTCGTGTCCGACTCTGTGCGACCCCATAGACGGCAGCCCACGAGGCTCCCCCGTCCCTGGGATTCTCCAGGCAAGAACACTGGAGTGCGTTGCCATTTCCTTCTCCAATGCATGAAAGTGAAAAGTGAAAGTGATGTCGCTCAATCACGTCCGACTCTTTGCAACCCCATGGACTGCAGCCTACCAGGCTCCTCTGTCCATGGGATTTTCCAGGCAAGAGTACTGGAGTGGGGTGCCATTGCCTTCTCCTGGGCTATTGTTATCGTGCTGCCATGAACATAGTGAATGTCGCTCAGTCGTGTCCAGTTCTTTATGACCCCATGGACTGTAACCTGCCAGGCTCTATCCATAGAATTCTCCAGGCCAGAATACTGGAGTGGGTAGCCAATATTCTTCCCCTTCTCCAGGGGATCTTCCCAACCCAGGGATCTAACCCAGGTCTGTTGCATTGCAGATGGATTCTTTATGATCTGAGCCACCAGGGAAGCCCATGAACATAGGGTGCATGTCTTTTTGAACTATACTTTTGCCCTGACGTATGCCAGGAGTGGGATTTCTGGATGGCAACTCTAGTTTTTTGAGGCACCACCATACTGTTCTCCACAGAGGCTGCACCAATGTACATTCCCAACCAACAGTGCAGGAAGGTTCCCTTTTCTCCAGACCCTCTCTAGCGTGTGTTATTTGTAGACTTTTTAACAATGGCCATTCTGACCAGTGTGAGGTGCTACCTCATTGTGATTTTGATTTTGTTTGCCACTTTGAGTAATCCTCAAACAAGCAAGTAGCAACATAAAAGTATCTCCCAGGGAATTCCCTGGTGGTCCAGTGGTTAGGACTCTGCACTTTGACTGCCAGGGGCCTGGGTTTGATCCCTGTTGTGGGAACTAAGGGTTAGGGTTCGGCAATGGCAACCCACTCCAGTACTCTTGCCTGGAAAACCCCATGGATGGAGGGGCCTGGTGGGCTGCAGTCCATGGGGTCGCTAGGAGTCGGACACAACTGAGCGACTTCACTTTATTTTTTCACTTTCATGCATTGGAGAAGGAAATGGCAACCCACTCCAGTGTTCTTGCCTGGAGAATCCCAGGGACAGGGGACCCTGGTGGGCTGCCGTCTATGGGGTCACACAGAGTCAGACACGACTGAAGCAACTTAGCAGCAGCAGCAGCAGTGGGAACTAAGATTCCACAAGTCGAGTGCAGTGGCAAAAAAAAAAAGAGTCTCTTTCAGTGGTCAAAAAGTCTTACTTTCCTAAGCATCAGTATTGTGTCCTGATCTTGGGATATCAAAAACCTAAGCTTCCATAGGCTCAAGGACTCACCATCCTCAAAGCATACTAAATCTATTTTTATCTGTTCTGCCTGTTAACATTCTTCACCAAGGAGAGGAATATTGGCTGATATATTTCAAAAGATCTCAACAGGGACTTTTTGAGTTTTCTAGTTAATTTTAAGTTAGAAAAAAAAATGTTTCACGGTATCTGGGTACCTTATTTTTCTAGAAGTTTTATTTCATCAAAGTTTTATTTCAGTGATTCAGGGCTTTAAATTGAAGCACTAAATATTCATCTGAGCTAGAATAATGGGGAAGATTCTTCATTACACGTTTAAGTGATCAAATAATTAGAAAGAAAATGTTATTAAAAAATAAGTCAAGGTACAGTATGATGACTATAGTAATAATACTGTATTGCGTATTTGAAAGTTGCTAAGAGTGTAGATCTTTTTTTAATTCAAGTACAGTTGATATATTAGTTTCAGGTGCATATCAGTGATTCAACATTTTAATAGATTGTACTCTACTCAAAGTTATTTTAAAATAATGGTTTTATTTCCGTGTGCTGTACAGTATGTCCTTGCTGCTTGTTTCAGTTCAGTTCAGTCCCTCAGTCGTGTCCGACTCTTTGCCACCCCATGGACTGCAGCACGCCAGGCTTCCCTGTCCATCACCAACTCCGGAGCCTACTCAAACTCGTGTCCATGGCGTCGGTGATGCCATCCAACCATCTCATTCTCTGTTGTCCCCTTCTCCTCCCGCCTTAATCCTTCCCAACTTCAGAGTCTTTCCCAGTGAATCGGCTCTTCCCATCAGGCAGCCAAAGTACTGGAGTTTCAGCTTCAGCATCAGTCCTTCCCTTGCTGCTTGTTTATTTTATGCATAGTAGTTTGCATCCCTGATCCTCCATCCCTATCTTATCCCTCTCATTGATGACACTAGTTTGTCCTCTGTATCTGTGAATCTGTTTCTGTTTTGTTATATTCATTTGTTTTATTTTTTAAATTCCACATATAAATGGTAACATAGAGTATTTGTCTTTCTCTGACTTATTTCACTAAGCATAATACCCTCTAGGTTCATCCATGTTGTTGCAAGTAGTCCATTGTAGATCTATGCAAAAGTTCTCATCACAGGAAAAAAATTGCAACTAGACTTACTGTGGTGATCATTTTCTGATATATACAAATATCAAGTCATTATGTTGTATATCTGAAGCAAATATAATGTCTTATGTCAATTATACATAATTGACATAATTAATTTCAAAAATTATTTCATTTTCTCAATGAAAAAAGAAATTTTTTTAAAAGTCAAGTCAGAGGAAGAAGACTAAGACTATAGGTATTATGTGAAAAGTAAGAAAGCACTCAGTAAATGCATTTTGTTCTCTAAAAGAAAGGTTTGTGATTCTACAATATCTTTACGTTTTCTGATAAAAGGTAGTAAATATTTATTGAGGACAGCTTGGAAAAAATAAAGAGATAGATAAATAGCACCCAAATTTTACTATTCAAACGTGATTGATGTTAATATTTTGATATTATCTTTCAAAGTTTCTTAACCTCTCTGAGCTTCAGTTTCTTTATTTGTCAAATGAGGTTAATAATGGTACCAACCTCATAAGGTTATTCAGAAATTAAATAGATAGCACATGTGAAAACTTAAATCTTTGGTACAGAATAAGCACATGAAAAAAGATTAGCTGTAGTTATATTTTAGCGCATATATCCGTTTTATATTTTATAAATTGGGACCATACTTATTTTGTTTAATCCTGATTTTTTACTAGAAAATATTTTGAACATTTTCCAAGGTAATTAAATTTTTTTACAGGCTATTATTAATAGCTTCATAGTATGGCATTCCAAGTGGGTCGGCGGTCAGCAGGAGATGCAGGTTTGATCCCTCGGTCAGAAAAATCCCCTGGAGTTGGCAATGCAGCCCCACTCCAGTAGTCTTGCCTGAGCAGTCCCTGGACAGAGGAGCCTGGCAGGTTACATTCCGTGGGGTCACAAAGAGTTAGACACAACTGAGCGCGTGGTATTCCATCCTGTAAACCAGTCATTCCCACCAAGCGTGGTTTTGCCCCCCAGTGGACATTTTACAGTGTGCTTTTTGATTGGCACAACGGGGAGAAATGGAGTACTCCTGGCATCTAGTGAGTTAGAAGCTGGGCTGCTGCTAAACATCCTTCAAAGCACAAGACAGTCCCCCAAAACAGAATTCTGCAGCCCAAAATATCAAAATGTTGCCACTGAGAAATCCAAGAATGTGTCAGGATTTCTTTTTGAATCAAGCCATTCTTACTCAACTTTAATTTTTTTTAATTATTGTAATAACACTGGAGTGAAAATACTAGTAGTGTCTTTTTGCTGAGGCTGCTCTATGGCCTGTGTGATAATTGATTTTAAGCTACAGCAATATAAGAATTTTGTGGTGTGTGTGTATGTGTG
>NW_011495050.1:4966520-4970837 GCF_000754665.1 Bison bison bison
TGTGTGCACGCATCTGTGTGTAGGCTTGTTCTCGGGAGCATAATGCAAATTATCCCTAAGCCATATCCTTTGTTCTTGTTCAGTCACTCAGTTGTGTCCACCTCTCTGAAGTTAAGTAAGCAGGGGGACAATATACAGCCTTGATGTACTCCTTTCCCCCAATTTTGAACCAGTCTGTTCCGTATCCGGTTCTAATTGTTGCTTCTTGACCTGCACACAGGTTTCTCAGAGGCAGGTAAGATGGTCTGGTATTCCCATCTCTTGAAGAATTTTCCACAGTTTGTTGTGATGTACACGGTCAAAGGCTTTAGCATAGTAAATGAAGCAGAAGTAGATGTTTTTCTGGAATTCCCTTGCTCTTTCTATGATTCAACAGATGTTGGCAATTTGATCTCTGGTTCCTTTGCTTTTTCTGAATCCATCTTGAACATCTGGAAATTCTTGGTTCATGTACTGTTGAAGCCTGGCTTGGAGGATTTTGAGCATTACCTTGCTAGCGTGTGAAATGAGTGCACTTGTGCAGTAGTTTGAGCATTCTTTGGCAATGCCTTTCTTTGGGATTGGAATGAAAACTGACCTTTTCCAGTCTTGTGGCCACTGCTGAGTTTTCCACATTTGCTGGCATATTGAGTGCAGCACTTTTACAGCATCATCTTTTAGAATTTGAAACAGCTCAGCTGGAATTCCATCACCTCCACTATTTTTGTTCATAGTGATGCTTCCTAAGGCCTATTTGTCTTTGCACTCCAGGATGTCTGGCTCTAGGTGACTTATCACACCATAATGGTTATCCAGGTCATTAAGATCTTTTTTGTACACTTCTGTATATTATTACCACCTCCCAAGGACAATTAAATGGCACTTGAGATGTCCTAAAAAGGATCAACATTTTCAGAGTAGATTATTTGGTAAAGTATTCTTATTGACATCTATACCAGAGGACGTGTTAATTAGCATTTTTGTTGTTCAGTTGCTAAATTGTATCTGACTCTCTGTGACCCATGGACTGCAGCACGCCAGGCTTCTCTGTCCTTCAGTATCTCTCGGAATTTGCTCAAACTCATGTCCATTGAGTCAGTGATGCTATCCTCTGTCGCCCCCTTCTTGTCCTGTCCTCAGTCTTTCCCAATATCAGGGTCTTTTCCAGTGAGTTGGCTCTTATCAGGTCGCTAAAGTATTGGAGCTTCAACTTCAGCATTAATCCTTACAGTGGTGTAATGAGTGACGTTTCCTATAAGTGATTGATAAGAATTTAAAAGATACACTGCTCTTGGATGCCAGGAATAGGATAAGCCAGGAATCCAGTACCATTATTAAAGTATTTGAGGTTAATCCCTGCATCCATGAGAGACCCTGAGATCTGTTGGGCTCTGCACTCACAGTCCTGCCTTCAGGCCATATGGTGTTAGCCTTTCAACCAGGGTGCTGGTGACCATAACATAAAAGAGAGAGCCGGCCTCTCTGAAGATTGTAGATGGAATGTATTCGGACTGGTTTTGGGGAAATATAACTGACATCAAAACTGTGATTTCCCTGACGTTGCTTAGGACAAAACTACTTTGAAACACACACAAGGACAGACACACCACACCACACACACACACACACACACACACACACACAGGCTGAACCCTACTTTGAAACACACACAAGGACAGACACACCACACCACACGCACACATAGACACACACACACACGCTGAACCCAAAAGTCAAGGTCATCAGATTTTGAGTTGATCTGGACTTTACCTCATAGATTGGTGACTTGGGGCAATTTCCTACTTTGAGCCTCAGTTTCCCTCGTAAAAAAAGGATTACATCAACAACCTCACTGATGACATGAGCTACATAGCACATTGTAAGCATGCTACAGATGTTTGTATTATTTGCATGTTTTAGCACCCAACTCTACTTCATTCCTTAGGACAGATTTCTAGAAATGCAGTTTCCGGTCAATATATCACCTCTGAATGGAACATGACTACCAGTATTTTCTCAATAAAGCACTGATTGCCTCAGTGATTTAATGATTTTTTTTCTTTTCTTTTTTTCATTTTGTTCTTTTAGGGGAAGAAAAGGCCAGTCTTTGGATTGTTCTTTTCTGATGGGAGTCAACTCTTCTATTTGGTTTTAAGAATGTCTTTTGGGAGCCTGGTATTCCCAGTTGCCTGCTATCCACCCAGTGTTCAAGTACAACCAGCACCCCGCCACCTGCCTCCTGAGACAGTTCTAGAAAAGCCTTACACCAGGTCTTGCCCATGGCAGGATTAGAGTTTGTGGGACTAAGAGAAGTAGAGCTTATTCTTTGCCTTCAGAAAAGAAAGCTTATTTGCATTTTATAATGAGAAAGACAAGACACAGTAGACAGTCCTTCAAAATAAAAAAGCTAGTAATGAAAATGTCGGTGTGTATGTGTGTGTATGATGATGTGTTTATCAGTTGTAACAAATGTCCTACCCCGGTATCTGACAGTGATTGTGAGGCAAACTGTGGAGTTGTGTGTGTGTGTGTACGTGTGCATGCATAGTCGGGGTGGGGACAGGGGACAGGGGAACTCTTTGTACTTTTCGCTCCATTTACTGTGAACCTAAAACTTCTCTAAAGTCTGTTTCTTTAAGAGTATTTATTTTTTTGGCAGCACTGTGTGGCACATGGGATCTGGTCGCAAGTGACCAGGAGATCGAACCCATGCGACCTGCAGTGGAAGTGTGGAATCTTAACCACTGGACCGCCAGGGAAGTCCTAAAGTCTACTATTTAAGTGATTAGTAGTAGGCTTTAGGGGGAAAAAAATGAATTGGGTAAATATGGGCAAAACTCTTAGCACAATGCCAAGCATGTAACCGCTCAAGCAGAGTTTATCGTTGTTACAGCAGAAAACACAAACAATGGCAGGAATTGCTTTAATTTATACGTCTATTTCCCCATAATAATAATACAATAATCTGAATACTTATTTTTTAAAAAAGGGGGAAGGAGAGGGCTCTATGTGGAATACTTGGTACTAAAATTCAGATGTCCTGCCTATAAATGCCCCTATCATTTCTTCGTTCAATAGACATTTGTGGCCCACCTGCAATGTGTAAGGCACCCTACCCAGTGCTGAGAATGTAAAGATGAGTGAGACCCAACCAGTCCACCAGGCAAACAAGCATGAGTAATCAAGAGTCACAGGGCGAGAAGTCTATGTCAGACCAACTGCATGTTCAGATATTAGTCATTTTACAGTGTCAAGGTAGAAAAGATCTTATTCAAGTAACTTAACAAGAAATGGGGAGAAAACTATAATACTTTACTATGGGATATAGTGATATTGTTAGTCACTCAGTCATGTCTTACGCTGCGACCCCGTGAATAGCCCGCCAGGCTCCTCTGTCCATGGAATTCTCGAGGCAAGAATACTGGAGTGGGTTGCCACTCCCTTCTCCAGGGGTTCTTCCCAACCCAGGGATCGAACCTGGGGTCTCCTGCATTGTGAGCAGAGTCTTCACCGTCTTAGCCACCAGGGAAGTCCATTAAGGGATATAAAATAAGACAAATACATGTCCATCAGCATTCCCTTCAGTTCAATTCAGTTCGGTCACTCAGTCATGTCCAACTTTTTGCGACCCTATGAACTGCAGCACGCCAGACCTCCCTGTCCATCACCAACTCCCAGAGTCCACCCAAACACATGTCCATTGAGTCGGTGATACCATCCAACCATCTCACCCTCTGTCATTCCCTTCTCCTCCTGCCCTCAATCTTTCGCAGCATCAGGGTCTTTTCAAGTGAGTCAGCTCTTCGCATCAGGTGGCCAAAGTATTGGAGTTTCAGCTTCAACATCAGTCCTTCCAATGAACACCCAGGACTGATCTCCTTTAGGATGAACTGGTTGGATCTCCTTGCAGTCCAAGGGACTCTCAAGAGTCTTCTCCAAAACCACAGTTCAAAAGCATCAATTCTTCAGCGCTCAGCTTTCTTTATAGTCCAACTCTCACATCCATACATGACTACTGGAAAAACCATAGCCTTGACTAGACGGACCTTTGTTGACAAAGTAATGTCTCTACTTTATAATATACTATCTAGGTTGGTCATAACTTTCCTTCCAAGGAGTAAGTGTCTTTTAATTTCATGGCTGCAGTCACCATCTGCAGTGATTTTGGAGCCCCAAAAAATAGTCATCCACTGTTTCCACTGTTTCTCCATCTATTTGCCATGAAGTGATGGGACCAGATGCCATGATCTTCGTTTTCTGAATGTTGAGCTTTAAGCCAACTTTTTCACTCTCCTCTTTCACTTTCATCAAGAAGCTCTTTAATTCTTCTTCACTTTC
>NW_011495050.1:4970937-4972058 GCF_000754665.1 Bison bison bison
ATGTCCAGTTCTAACTGTTGCTTCCTGACCTGCATATAGGTTTCTCAAGAGGCAGGTCAGGTGCTCTGGTATTCCCATCCCTTTCAGAATTTTCCATAGTTTATTGTGATCCACACAGCCAAAGGCTTTGGCATAGTCAATGAAGCAGAAATAGATGTTTTTCTGGAACTCTCTTGCTTTTTCCATGATCCATAGGATGTTGGCAATTTGATCTCTGGTTCCTCTGCCTTTTCTAAAACCAGCTTAAACATCTGGAAGGCCACAGTTCACATACTGCTGAAGCTGACTTGGAGAATTTTGAGCATTATTTTACTAGCGTGTGAGATGAGTGCAATTGTGCGGTAGTTTGAGCATTCTTTGGCATTGCCTTTCTTTGGGATTGGAATGAAAACTGACCTTTTCTAGTCCTGTGTCACTGCTGAATTTTCCACATTTGCTGGCATATTGAGTTCAGCCCTTTCACAGCATCATCTTTCAGGATCTGAAATAGCTCAACTGGAATTCCATCACCTCCACTAGCATTGTTCCCTAAATTAATCCATAAAATCAATGTAATCCAATTAAAATATGCCCAACAGATTATTTTTTTGACAAAACCAGTTTTTCAGTTCAAATGGAATCATAAACCTGTGAAATATCTAGAAAAAAATTAAGCATAGAGATAAGCTTTGGATCAGATCAGATCAGATCAGTCACTCAGTCGTGTCTGACTCTTTGCAACCCCATGAATCGCAGCACGCCAGGCCTCCCTGTTCATCACCAACTCCAGGAATACACTCAGACTCATGTCCATCGAGTCAGTGATGCCATCCAGCCATCTCATCCTCTGTCATCCCCTTCTCCTCTTGCCCCCAATCCCTCCCAGCATCAGAGTCTTTTCCAATGAGTCAACTCTTCGCATGAGGTGGCCAAAGTACTGCAGTTTCAGCTTTAGTATCATTCCTTCCAAAGAAATCCCAGGGCTGATCTCCTTCAGAATGGACTGGTTGGATCTCCTTGCAGTTGAAGGGACTCTCAAGAGTCTTCTCCAACACCACAGTTCAAAAGCATCAATTCTTCAGCGCTCAGCTTTCTTCACAGTCCAACTCTCACATCCATACATGACCACAGGAAAAACCATA